>NW_027187359.1:19327572-19406308 GCF_028583685.1 Petaurus breviceps papuanus | reverse complement strand
TCTTTCTTTCTTTCTTTCTTTCTTTCTTTCTTTCTTTCTTTCTTTCTTTCTTTCTTTCTTTCTTTCTTTCTTTCTTTCTTTCTTTCTTTCTTTCTTTCTTTCTCATCTCAGCATAACCAACTTACTTCCATGGTCTCTATGTTGAGTCCTGTACCTTCTTTCTATGTAGAATCATTTTAACTGTCCTAATAGTGAAAAAGCTCTAAAAATTGTAAATAATATTTCCCCATATAGGAATGTAAACAGTTTAACTTTATTGAGTCCCTTTTGATTTCTCTTTCATGTTTCATATTTTTATGCTGCTCTTAAGTCTTGTATTTGAAAGTCAAATTTTCTATTCAACTCTGGTCTTTTCATCAGGAATGCTTGCAAGTCCTCTATTCCATGAAATGATTGTTCTTCCTTCTCCCCCACCCTGAAGGATTATACTAAGTTTTGCTTGGTTATAATTTTAACTCTTTTGCCTGACAGAATATCACATTCCAAGAACTTTACCTCCTTTAATGTCATAGCTACTAATTCTTTTGTGATCGGGACTGTGGCTGGATGGTATTTGAATATCTCTTTTTTTGGTTACTCGAGATATTTTCTCTGTGACTTGGGAGTGCTAGAACTTGGCTATAATATTATTGAGAGTTTTCATTTGTATATATCATTCATATAGTGATCAATGGATCCTTTTAATTTCTATTTTTATCCTCTTGTTCCAGGATATTAGGACAGTTTTCCTTTACACTTTATTGAAATATATCTAGGCCTAACAGCTTTCAGATAGTTAAATAATTCTTAAATTGTCTCTCTTTGATCTATTGTCAAGGTTAGCTTTTCTTTTAATGTGATATTCCGCATTTTCTTCTATTGTTTCATTCTTCTGGCTTAATTTTATTGTTCCTTAATGTTTTCTGAAATCAGTAGCTTCACCTTGGCCTATTCTAATTTTTAAGGAATTATTTTCTCCAGTGAAAATTTGTACTTCTTTTCTTATTTGGCCAGTTCTGCTTTTTAAGGAATTATGCTCACCAGTGAAGTTTTGAACCTCTTTTAACATTTGGCCAATTTAGTTTCTAAAAGTATTGTTTTCTTCAGCATTTTTGTGCTTTTTAAACAAATCTGTTAATTGTATTTTCATAAGTTTCTTCTATCACTCTCATTTCTTTTCCAAAATCTTTCTCTACCACTGCTACTTAAATTCTTAGTGGGCTTGTACAAATTTTCATTTCTTTTTTTTTGAGGCTTTGCTTATACCTATTTTATGTCATTGTCTTCCTCTGAATTTGTGTCTTGATCTTCCCGGTCACTGTATTAAAATTTTGTGAACTTTTTTAAAAAATTGGACTTTGTTCACTGGGGGAGGAGGTACTATTCAAACTTTAATCTTTTGTGCTGCTGTTTTTAGAGATAGTTTTGGAATTTGGAAATTTTTGGTGCTTTCAAGTTGCTGTTATCTTGGGAGAAGTGTTGTCATTGCCCTCTTTGTCTGTGTTCTGATCCTTACCCAGGAAGGCTCCTGATCCCTTGTAGCTGCAAGTGATAATGCTCCTTGGGTCCTTGATTTCTTATGATGTGAAACAATTCTATCCATCCTGGAACTGTTATTTGAAAGTGGCTATGGGAAAGAGAGTTGCCAAACAGTGCCAGGTCCTGTGCACAGTGCTTATAATATCTTCTGACCTGTTGTTCAATTCCCTTACCATCTCTGACTAGAGAGTTCCCAAAGCTGTTGCTACTGCTGCAGCCACCTCCAAAGCTTGCAACTGGTGTTGCTGCCATGTGTAATGTGGGCAAGTCCACTAGCTTGTGTGGCCAAAATCTCTTTAAGATGTCCTAAAGTTGTCTTGGATTGGAAAAATGTATCACCATGAACTTTTGTTGATTCTGCTCCTCTAAAATTTAATTTAAGGTGTTATTTTAAAGTTGTTTGGAAGGGAATTTTGAGAAATTCAACTGAAGTGCTTCTTCTACTTTACCATCTTGGCTCAACCCCAAAAGGGTATTGAAATTGCTACACACACACACACACACACACACACACACACACACAAACTATACATACATCTTATACACAAATGTACAATATATGTATGTATACATACATATATATTATCTTTTTTATTTATCTGTGCTTTCATTATTCTCTTGGCTAGAAATCTCTGAGCACAAGGATTGTGGCAATTTTTTCTACCCTGGAACACTAGTATAAGACCTTATCTCAAGTACCCACTTAATTAAGTCATGTTGAATTGAATTAGATTGATTTTCCTTTTCCCATTTCAAAGAAAAGGAATATGCTTGGCTTTAAAATTACAGATCTAAATCTACCCCAAAGGCAACAATTATAGGACTGTGTTTTCTTTGAGCTCTTTTTGCTGATGGACAATGGTGATTGGTGGATTGATCCCCAATGAATAAAACATAATTTAGCCTGAGAGAAATTTTTAAAGGAGACTATCAAGTGTGTGATATTTTAAGGAAAATTTCTTGTTCAGTGTTAATATGCACATTTCTAATTTCCCTCTAAAGTTCATTTCAGATATGACCTTGTACCTCAGGCACTTCCTGGTCCTTCATACATTGCTATTACTTCCTACCCTAAAATTATTTTGTATGTATTTTGTACACATTTGTATGTGAACATGTTTTCTCTCCCAATCAAATATAAGTTCCTTGAGGTCAGTGACTGTGTCACTTCTCTGTATTTCTTCTCTGGCATGCTGTAGGTAATTTATAAATACTTGTTGATTGATTTCTGACAATATAATGGTGGTGAATTAACAGTTGTTACCTGTCTTGGAAGTATAGAGGTACTGAGTGATGTTTCTCATGTAGCCACAAAAGAAAAGTTAAAAAAAAATTCCTGACGCTTGCTATTCTTTTTTTATAATAATAGAGAACACCTAAGAGAACAGCAGAACACAAACTTCTGTTCCTTTATCCATAGGAAATATGGTAAAAAAAAATTTAAATGTCTCCTTAGAAGTTTGCTGTTTCTAGTAGATTAAATATACCCTTTGCGGGACAGTCAGATTGCATACCATTAATGAGGTTGCTTCTAGCAATGACTGTTCCCACTAAGGGTTTGATAGCATACCTTACTTTTAGTATTCACTATCAAGCCTGAGGGTCAGTAGAATAGAGGGCAATGACTTACGCATTGGGGATAAAAAAAGCAAAAGTGAAATAATCTCTGACCACAATAGGCATACATTCTATGGAGAAAGATAGCATTTGCATATGAAAATAAATATGAAATTCATAAATTCAGCTTTAGAGCTACACAGACCATCTGACCTAAACCCCTCATTTTGCAAACAAGAAATGGGAATTTTATGGAAGCTAAATTGACCAAGGCTATATAGGTTGTGAGGATCAGAAATGGGATTTGAATTTGTTACCTTCACTTCATTTGAGTCCAGAGTTCATATTTGTTCTCATATTACACACTATATACAAAATATATAAAAATTAACCCTTGTGAGAAAGACACTGCCAGTTGGGTTAGAAGTGACGCATAAAGCCTCTGGCATAGAGTGATGTTTGAGATGATTCTTGAAGGAAATCAGAGATTTCTAGAGGAAGAGTTGAGGAGAAAGATAATTCTAGCCATGTTATAAGCCAGTGTAAAGGAGTTGAAACATAAGAGTACATGGAGACAGGGAGGAACCAGGCTGTGAAGAGTTTTCAATGCCAAATGAAGACATTTATATCTGACCTAATAGGCAATAGGGAGCCACTAGAAATTATTTGGTGGAGTATAGGGAAAACTGGCACCAACAGACTTCCATTTTAGGAAAATCACTATGTTGGCTATTTGAAGAATGGAAAGATGAAGTACAAAAACATTTAGTAGACTATTATAATAATAAAAGTGAAAGAGGATGAAGTGCAAACTAGAGTAGTGGCTGAGTGAGTGGAGAAAAGAAGATGTATTAGAGTTATTGTGGAGATAGAAATGGCAACAGACTGCCATTTACCCTTTACCTGCCCAACTAGGTAGACTTGCTGTTAGGTGTAATTTTCATAATGGTAAGTGCAGCTAAGAGGAGAGGCTTCACATAATAAAACTACCTAACTACCTATCCAAGATGCTTTTATAGAGATTCCTACATTGTGAGGGAGTTTCAAGAAGATCTCTAATATTCTTTTCAACCCTAAAAGATTTTCTGTAAAGCTTTGGCAAAGATGTATCTAAATTTTATCTTCTCCTCTCACTCTTTAATGTCGGTATCATATCTCATGATATGAAATCTGAACACTTCCTGTAACTTTGTCTTATGTGCAGAAAAATGAAAGGTCATACTTGCATGACTTTCCTTTCTGAGAGTAGAAAAGGAAATTCAATCTCTTCCTGCACTGAATACCTTCAGGTTTGATAACAGAACCTATCAGGTTTGTGGATATCATGAATAGAAAATAGTCATAGATACTGAAACACTTTTTTTCATAATTTCATCTTCTTTTTGCTCCTGAATCTCCTTCTCTGTCTTCCACACTACATACTTGCTATACATTTATTTACACCATCAACTTCTTAGAGTTCCAAGAGTATTTTCAATTTATCTGTACCGTAAAAGGACAGCCTTATTTTTAAATTTGGCTTAAATTTTTATTGATACTTTTGTTTTTTTAGCATTTTTATACACACACACTATGCATATGCAGATGTGTTTATGTATAGTTTGGATCTAGTAACCAGATGCTTTTCAAAACTGGATGGGCAAATGTCCAGTTCCACCAATATTACAATTTAGGTCATTGGGAAAAAAAAAGAAATTTGGATCCAAGCTTGCCCCACTTTGGTAGGTTCATACAGATACGAAGTTTATATGTGTATATATATATGTATATATATATATATATATCTGTATGTATATATATATGTATGTATATGGCTAACTCTCATTTGATTCAGGAGCCTATAGTTAGCCAACATAGCATCCTGCAATACAGACTGAAGGTGTGAACCTCTTTTCCTTTTTATTGCCTTGTCCTCCAAATACTATGCTTCTCTTTTTGTAATTCTCCTTTTACCAGTGATAAAACACAAATCAGCATAGTTAAAATCAACCATATATTTGTCTACATTGCCCATGGTATTAATCAAAATATAATATGTAAATAAACCTAAAACAGTAAAAATTTGGAGTAATTATCTGCTTGCTCAGGCATCTAGAAGGAGAGGAGAAAAGAGAACAGAAAGACAGAAAACAGAACATATAACCATTCTTTAACAGCTCTTCAGGAGAACAAAGTTGTATAAGCATCAGTCCACTCCAGACATACATCTTTTAAGAGTTCTACAGGCAGAATTCTTTAAGCCAGCTAGCTGACTCTATGCCATTCCTAATTTCTATTCTTTCCTGTATGTCTCTCCTTCCCACAGTCTCTGGACTCACATTTATAATCCAAAGGAAAACTGAAAACAAAAGTTATTGCTCTGCCACATTAATGCTCAGCTAAAAGCTTTCATACTTGAATTTTTAAATGCCCACGTCCCATACTCATGCACCTAATTTCTACTTGCTTTATTTCAAATTCTTTGCCACAGTAGAAAGTATTAATTGTTATTTTCATTTATTTTATTTATTAATTTTATATTTATTTATTAAAGTATTATTAGGAATGTATTTATATTAGGCGTTATAACACATAATATTATATAACATACACTTTTTATTTTTCTCCCAAAGAAAAAGTGTCAAAATTAGAAAACATTTATGTATACACATACATATACACTTTCTGTACACTCACATACATATATATATATATATATATATATACAGATATAGATATACATACACACACAAGTGTATATTTCTGTCTTTGAGGGAGAGGGAAATATATGTTCTTTGCATTGAGTATTCAGGGTCAAAGACTATAGTCATTTTAATCACTTTTTAAAGTATAATTCCAAGGTGATTTTCTGAATGGACTACCTATTCACAGTTCGTCCAAGAGCATATTACTGCTGGCATTCATTTTGGGCTTTACTTATGACTTTTCCAAATATCCTTTCCTGAAGCTGGGGCCAGATGTCAGCAGGAAGGTTTTTCAAAGGTGATGTCTTGAAAGCTAATACAAAATAACTATGGGAAACAGGGTTATTCATTGCAGGGCTACAGTAATGGAGCAAAATAGTAAATTAGAAAAATAATAAACTTGTAAAAAACAGATTATAGTGAACTAATATTCTATGACATTGTAAAGTAGGGGGCTTGGTTGAAAAGAAATGCAATTAATATAACTGACCTGCATTTGAAATATTTTCACATGATCTTTTAAAAATCAATCAAGAAAAATGAATTGTGTTTAAAGTGAGCTAATTTAATTCAATGCAACAATCATTTATTAAGTGTTTATTGTGTTAGATATTCAAATACATGCCAGGTACTCAAAGTCCATTCTCATTCACAAGGAGTTTACAATTAGCTAGAAAGTTCTATATATAAACAAAAATATATAAAATATGTACAAAAAGTACAAATTAATTTTAAGAGGCAGAGAGTGAAGATAAGTATTTTATTAGCTATGAAATTGCATGGTTACTTAGTAAAATCTATAGCTCTGTGTCATGTCATAGATAATCCTGCTGTAGAGATCTAAGTGCACTTAATAGTTTTCCAAATGATTTGTAGATTGAAGTGGAGATACACTAATCAAATTTATTGATAATCTGAGGTGAGTAGTAAATAAAAATGTTTTCAGGACAAGATTTTTAAAATCAATCTGAGATGGAAAGGACCTTCAGTATTAAATCATCTATCTGTTTTCTTCCACTGGGAGATACATGGGAACATGATACTGACTTTATTTATATTTCATGATGTTCTCCATTAATATTAGGTCATACATTCATGTTTTAAACAAGAAGGTGATTCAAAAAGAATTGTGGAATGAAACTGTCGCCACTATTATGGTTTTTAGTGCAGTCATCATTAAAATTCATTAGGCACATACTAAAAGGAATATACACTTGTGGAATTTCTACCCCCCCTTCACCCCCACCCCACCTTGGGGGACCCACAACAACCATTTTTTGTTCCTCTTACATATCAAGGAAACATATTCATATATTGAATTTATAATAATAGTTTCACTTGGAGTTGCCACTGGGAACACATTAGGTATAAAATCAGGACATAAAAGAAATGCTGAGCTTTCAGATTCTTATGCCAATAGGATGCTTATAGCCAAGGAGAGAAAGGCTTAACTAAAGAGATATGTCTCGCACTGTGAGTTGAAATTCAATAAGCCAGGGCTTTATTGAACCATGGGAAAAGGGAATACCCAAACTTCTATAAACTGTGCCTCTTCTCCTTCAAACCCTTATGTTTTTAATCTAGGGAACAGTAGCTTCTGAATTGTACCACATGATTTTAATCAGGGACATATTACTATAACATAAAAACAATCAATAGATCAAATGCACAGAGAAAGTAAAATCTTTAGGTCACAGGGGCTAATATTCTCTGCAGAGCTCAATTCAGAGTTCTTTAAAACTTATGTAGAGCCAGTGGGAAATAAACATTTTCCATTCATCTACTTAGTGTTTATAAAATGGGATCTGTATCAAAGAGGAAAATCCCAACCCTTGAACAAAGTTTTGACAGAGAAGAGATGATCTTGGCCTCTAGATAAGAACTTCCCAAATCACAAAATGGACACCTCTCATTATTAGGATGGTTTTCTCATATGGAAGCTAAATCTATCTTTTCTGCAACTTCTATCGAGTACTTTTGTTTCTGATAGCTCAGTCCAATCAGAATTGTCCAGATCTCTTCCATGTAATAGTCTAGCAGCTACATTGAGACAGTATTTGTCCTGTCTCTCCCAATTCTTTTCTCCCCCTAGATAAACATACTACTTCCCTTAATGTATCATAGTGGAGGGTGTCTAATCCCTTTGGCATCATTGTCACCTTCCTTGGATGCATACCATTTTTTCAAACTTGTTCAATCATTTTCAGTTGTGTTTTGACTCTTTTGGCCCCACTTGGGGTTTTTTGGAAAAGATACTGGAGTGGTTTGCTGTTTCCTTCTCCATCTCATTTTACAGAAAAGGAAATTGAGTCAAATACAGTAAGTGTCTGAGGCCAGATTTGAAGTCAGGAATATGAGCCTTTCTGACTCCAGGCCCAGTACTCTGTCTACTCTGTCATCTAGCTGCCCTTGTCAAAATCTTCCTTTAAATGTAGTACCCAGAACTGAACACAATACTGCACACCTAAGAATCTGAGAATAATTTTGGAGATAGGAGTTAAAAATATACCTTATATTTCCGTGTTATAACCCCAATAAAGGATAGATAGTACAAAAAGTGCTAAAAATATATAAAAGAGTTGTGACCAGAAATTCTCTAGTCAAATTAATTCAATTTGGAATTGTCTTGGAAAAGTGTGAACTCTCAAACTGGCATCACAATTTAAGCTTTTGCTATATCTTCTTAGTGGGGTATAAATCATTTCCCAAACCTTTGGTTCTTGACAGTACAATGAATGTGACTGATTGAGTCATAGTATTTGGGAATAAATGATTATATCATGGCAATTGTAACCCTATGCTTTGCCCTAAATACTCGATTATAAAAACAAATTGAGAGATCTGAGAAAACAAATACGAGAGTTGAGAAATGGATGGACATGGGCTGCTTGGCAACTGGAACTTGTTCATACATGAAGCTTTCCTAGAGAACTTCTAAGTCTTCAAGAAATGACTAGTAATGACAGAACATACAAGGAAGTTTTTTTTTGCCTTTTGGAGGGCAATTGGGGTTAAGTAACTTGCCCAAGTTTACACAGCTAGTTTTTTTTTTTTTTTTTGTGGGGGTGATAAGTGTCTGAGATGGGAACTGAACTCGGGTCCTCCGACTCCGAGGCCAGAGCTCTTACTGCACCACCTAGCCACCCCCCAAGCAAGTCTTGGTGAGGGGAACCATGTGGTCCTACAATAGAAATACAAAGCATAACCCCAGAGACAACAGCAGATGTAAATAGTTCCAGGACAATGGAAACTATTAGACCAGCCTCTCGGAAAGCCTAGGAGGTATTTCACTTGAGTCTCCAAAGCAGGCATCTTAGAAAAGGAAGAAATGGGACCTTGATGGAACAAGAACAAGAGCAATAAATTAGAGAAAGTAGATATCCCTGAAAAGGGAGTGAAGCATATAGCCCCCAACATGGCAGCCACATGAGGTAGAAGAGTGAACCTCAATGTTTCTTTTTTCTCTTACTGTGCAATCCCAAAGCTGATATTCAGCATCAGAGAGCTTCCCCACAAATATATCTTTGGCTCCCATACACACCAAAGACTTTGTTTGGGAAGCTAAGATTGACTTCTCCCTGAAAGAAAAAAATAATCCTTAGCCTCCTCAACTAGATGAAATCATCTAGGATATAACCTCAGTGCAAATTTAACAGATTCTGAAAATATTTTACTCAAAATTTTATGAGGGCAAAGTCTAAAGTATTTTTGCCCCATACTCTATACCTTCATCAAGTTATTTTTTGGGGAAATCACTTGTTATTATGTATCTTATTAACCCATGTATTGCATGTAAGAACATGCATGCTCCCCCTCAAAAGGATTCATTTCTTTATTTTTTTCTAACAAAAAATCAAGTCTTAAAAGACTTTCATTGAAGTCCATAAACAACCAAGGTACCTTTCCTCTATTTGAAGAAGATAACAAACCCTGGGAAATATACTGTCTTTCAGACACATAGATTTTCCCTGTAATTGAGGTTAACATTGAAGGAAATTTTACTTGGTCTTGCTATAAAGTCAGTCCTATTTTTCCTTGAAACTGTACACTACTGACATAACTTAAAAGTACGGTGGAAAGCAAGGTCCAATTTTGTTCTTTCTTCTTTTGTCTCTTGATGCTTCTACAACTCTAGGACACTTTCAAAGACTTGAATGGAGTCCTTATTTCCTTCATTGTTCTAGGACTAACAATTCTTACTCTTTCACCTCCATCTCCATTTGTTGTCATTTTGGGGGTTCTATAATAGGGCCACATGCTTCTATATATTAATGCTCAGGATACTTTGACAGTGCTTCTAAATGACTATCATCCTTGTGACAAGAGGAGCCCTAGATTGGGCTAAGTGAGGCCACTGACTGTAATCTTAGATATAAGGCCATAGATAAAGAAAAAAAAATGACGAGACAAATTTGAGCCATCATTCTGTCCATTTATTATTTATTAGTTGACAGAATTATTTTTCCATAAGGATTTATATTCAAGGACGAGAGTAGAGATTTCATAAAACTTAAGAGTCTTTTCTGTGGGGTCAGAAGCCTACTGGCTGAGGGTTCTTCCTTTTATAGCACAACTCAAGGTAGATGGCTGTAACACTTCTAATTTGATTGGTCATCAGGACTGATTTGAGTCATCTTGCTGGCTAGATCATTGGGTAAAGCCTTTCTCCTTTCTCACTTTCTGTTCTATGTGGATCTTTTTGGGGAAATTTTTACACCCTTAAAAATTAAAGCTTCCATGTATAGTTAGTCAAGGGTATACAAAACAACATCTCCATATAAGAAATTCCAGACTGTAAATACTAGATTTTCACTTTTCAAGGGATTTTTTTAGAATCTGAAAGACTTTTTCTAACACAACTTTATTATATAATCCTCTAAGAAAAGTAGAAACAGTAATTTACAAAACCTAATAGATTGCAACAGTTATTTCTATTACAAATTTTTTAATTGTCCAAATGGACTCATAGGGCGATTCCCTTGCTATCTTGCTATAGAATACAGAATGTTGCTAACAATTAACGTCTGACGGTTTGTGAAAACTATTCCCATCTCCTTTGGAAACGTCACATTATCCCAAAAAAGTCTGCCACTTTTAAAGCATAAAATAACCAGAATGATCCTTCTATCTAACTAATGAAAAAGGTTTTGAAAACTTATTTGATACTTTAAAAGATCTATCATCTCACTATTGTAGCTATCTCTTTCACAGATTCAAATTACAATCTCAAATCCTCCAAACTTTACTGAAGACCATGGCAATATTTTTCCATACATTTCATGATCCTTTAAAACTTTTAGATTTCCAGGTCAATGATTCAAACAATAAGCATTTATTAATTACCATATGTAAGGCACTTGCCAGGCATCATAGATTTTAAAAAGACATGCTTGTTAATTTTTAAACAATATGAACAAATATAAGAATGTAAAGCATGTATACAAGATTAACACAAGGTCATTTTGACAGAGATAGAATTAACAACTCAGATTAGCAAAACCTTAATTTGAAAGGTGGCCTCTGAGCTAAGTTTTAAAGTAAAGAAGGAATTTCAAGAATATGTGGTGGGGAGGGAGGACAATAAAAGTAGGGGGGACAGTCAGAGTAAAGACATGGTGATATGAGATGTAGTTTTGTATAATAGCAATGGCAAAATGATCAATATGACTAAACTATGAAGTCCTTTTAGGGTAGTGACATGTAAAACTCTAGGAAATATAGAAAGTGAACACATTTCAAAGAACTTAAAATAGTACACAGAGAATCAATTGGCCTTTGGATCTCTTATAGACCCAAATTCTTTTTTGAGTTGTGGTATTCCAAGCCTTGCAGCCAACTAGCATCTTCAAGACAAGTATTGATAATTGTCATTAAACTGTAACAACTTAAATTTATACAGACCTCTTCAAAGAATTTGACACTATTGACCACATCCATCTTCTGAATATTCTCTTTTCCTTAGGCTTTGTGAACATTTAATGATTTTGCACAGATATAGAGAAAGAAGTAGAAATGAAGGATAAAGATTGTCTGCTTTTTAATATCCATAGAATAATGATTTCCTAGATAACACTTCACCAGGAAAGAGAGCCTTATTCATAAAATAGGTATGGTGTTGACACAGCTCTTTTAGTTCATGAATGTTTAATTATTAGGATTCAGTTAGTGGCTAATTTATCCTTTTAATTAGAGTAATCTCTTTGAACTGCACTTTCAACATCATTTGGAAGTTTAGGTGTCATTAAGAGATTTCCTGTTTTTCAAAAGTAATCCAATCCATTGTTTTACTTTTGAAGTAATTTCTAGTCTACCTACCCATCTATCCATCCATGCGCACATAATGTATGAACATATATGTATGTACATGTATATGTGTATGTATACATCTACATATATATGAACACACACATGTGCATATATACAATATGTCATATATAAACAAATATATTTTAGGTTTATATTATAACACAATATTGCATTGGTATTTAATAATCATCTCTCTCCATGTGGCAATTGTCAGATGTTTACTGATTAAAGTGTTTGTTCTCCCTGTTTAGGCAACTGCTTTAAATCACTTAAATTTCTAAATAACACCATTATAGTTGTTAATGTCATTTCTGTTGACCATTTGACTTTTTGAATTTTTGATTACTTATTTAAACAGTTTAGAGTTTAGTTGTTTTTATAATATGTCATATTCTTTTCTCATCATTGTTTTCTTTTCTTTCTCTTTTTGTAATTTTAATCTTAACTGACTGTATATGGTCTGACTATATGTAGATATTCATCTCAGAGATAACTCCCACAGTAGTAAGAAGTCTTTTCTAATCTGCTAAAAAATGAATATTTCATTTTTTCTGGTGTTATTACATATTTTGCATGTTTAATATATACGAATACTTTCCTCACAGAAAACATTAAGATAAATAGATTTTAGTTGTGTATGTATTCTACAAGGTTTGGTTTCTTTCATTCTTTCTTCTTTACCTATATTTGCTCAGATGTTGTTTGACATCCCACCTTTCCCTATCCCTGCAGCTAAGTGGATAGAACTCTGAGACTTAAGTCAGGAAAATCTGGGTTTGAATCCAGCCTCAGATACACATTAGCTGGGTGACCCTGGTTAAGTCATTTAACTTGTCTCACTAAGTTTCCTCAACCACAAAATGAGGATAATAAAAATATATTTCCTAATGTTGTTGTGAAAATCAAAATAAGATGATCTTTGTAAAGCTCCTAGCACAATGCTTTGCACATTGCAGGTGTTTCATAAATATTTATTCCCTTCCTCCCTTGCAGTGAAATTAAGTGTTAAACTGTACCTTGATTTAATTTAGGTATCTTCCTAATATTGGTATCTAAATTGCAATTTTTTTGTAGTATTATTTGTTTTTGGTAAAAACTTATCATGAATATTGTAATACATGGTTACTAAATAGCTCATGAAATAATGATTCCTACTATCTCTGGATATGTGATAAAATTGCACTTCACCCATTCATTGCTTTGACTCTTCAAAGAGTAACTGAGTTATCCTTCTATTGAGTCACAACTTCAACCTTTCTTTGGTTTCTTTTTTAGCTAGCCAAATATAATGCTTTTTCTCCAGTAATTTGTTCACTTGTTGGTCATTGATCAAATGTAGTATAATTTTTCTTAGCATTTTGTGCCTCCCTGTTTCCTACTCCACCAACCCTATCATTATAGAAGTAGAAGGATGCATACATCAATTAATGTGATTTACTTTTTCCTTTTTTCATGAGTTGTCATTATACTGTTTCCCCCTATTAGTCCCCGACCCCCCCCCCCAAAAAAAAATCAAGATTAACAGTGGCCATCATACTGGTGATACATTTTTCTGTAGTTAGCTAGGTTGATCCTAGGGAAGCTGACTTTGTTTCCAGGACCAGACTTGAAATTTCTCCAATAAAAGAGCTTAAAATCTACTAGTACAACTTTTGAGAACCTAGGGCCACCTTCAAACCATAATGAAACATTGGAACACGACATTGTAGAAGGGTAAGTATTAAATCTTGGCATTAGAAAGACAAATTTTTGGGTTAGGGAGCAAGTATAGTTTAAAGCACTGTGAAAATTTTCAAACTCTAATCCAGATCTCTTTCTTCCTCCCATTATTTTTAGATGCAGTTCATTTTCTATATGTAGTACTGCTTTAAGATACATGCTACATCCAAAAATATATCATAATATAGTTAATGTGCATTCTTTGTCCATGTAATTCTTCTTCTACATATTGACATGGCTGTCTCTTACATATCTGTGAAACTTACTCGAGTCTTTTGGAATCACTAAATGAAGGAGCTACTCTCTCAAAAAAGCAGAAGGTGCTACTATATTTTGAGTCAAACACAGCCTGAGGTTTTTGCTTAATTTGAAAAGTGAACATTAAAATGATGCAAATTAAGAAAAAAACATTGAAGGGTTAAAGAAAGTAGAATCCCAGGGGGTGGTGAGTAATTATTTTTTAAAAGGGGATGATAGACCAAATAAGTTTGGGTATCTCTACCCTAGAGGTATTTTCAAAGACTGAGTGGGTAACCTAATGTTTTCAGTGAAATCTAGGATCAATACTAGAAAGAGGAACTAATGGGCCTTGCCACTTCTCTCCCCCTCCCCCAACCTAAGAAATATAGCTGGAGTCAAAGATTCAGCTAAATTTGGATACTGTTTTTTTATTCTTATTTTTCAATTAGGAAGAATTTAGATTCTTTTCCTCAGATTTCTCCCCCCGCCATTTGTAACAACTATGCACCACCAAGTAAAATGACTTCCTCTATTGACCATGTCCAAAAATATATGTTTCATCCTGCATCTTGAGTCAATACCTTTTGTGTCAGGAGGTGGATAGAGTAATTAATCTTTGGTCCCCAGGATTCATATTTGGTCATTAAATTGACTAAATTTCAAAGTAATTTTAATTATAATATTTCTGATATTGCTCTCTTGTTTCAACACATTTTATTCTTCATCAGTTTATGTAGAACTTTTCAACTTTCTCTGAAACCATCTATTTCATTATTTTATAGGTCAATAATATTCTATTACATTCACATACCATAATTTGTTCAGTCTTTCCCAAATAGATGGGAATTTCCTTTCCCCCAGGTTTTGTTTTTTGTTGCTACAAAAACCTGCTGTATTTTATCTATATATGATAACACTGGTTCTTTACAAAACAAAACAAAATTTAAGCAACATTGTTTTAAAGAAATATTGTTTGACTAGGATGGGGAAGGTTCAGTCTCTCTCTCTCTCTCTCTCTCTCTGTCTGTCTCTTTCTAGGAATGGAACAATTAAAATGTGTCAGTCTGAACATGTAGAAATGGTGGTAAATTGATTAGGATCAGAGACTAAGTGACTATAGATCATTTTCCCCCCACTTCATTGTGGGCCATCTCCAGTTGTCCTGATACATATGCCACTGGACCTAAATGGCTCTGGAGGAGAAAGTGAGGCTGGTGACTTTGTGCAGCCCTCTCTCACTTAAATCGAATTCACTTTCATGTCATGGCATCACCTCCCTGATGTCATGGTCCTTTTCAAGAATGAAAGACAAACAACAGCAGCAACAGATCATATTTGATTTTCCTAATTCAAGAATTACCTTGTTCAGTTAACAGGGAGTATATAGTCACTTTGAACATGTAGAAGTGGGACAATTTTTTATCTCACTGTTTTTTGTTTTCTAAAAATATCATTATAATACTTCTTTATTGAGATTAGGGATAATATTGATAGATATAATCCCCTTGATATTTACCTAAAATGATTAACATCTAATTGTAATCATTAATATCCATGTGAAGATACTTGAAAACCTAGATTTGACTGAAGTGATCAATAGGGAGTAGGTGAAGGACTTCATTATAATTAGTCAGGGAGATTTTGTGTTGCATGCCAACCATATGAACAACTCAATGATTTTCAAAGGGTCTTCAAAAATTTTTTTCTCTTCCTATTTTCTTCCCTCTTCCAAATGAGAGAGGATCTCAGAATTGTTTTTCCTATTTCAACTTTTATTACATTTCTTTTAATATGCTAAACCAGAATTCTATCTCTTCCTCTACTCAACTTGGGGCTTTGGTGTTATTATATACTAGACATTTTTTTCTTCTGCTCTTTCTCCTAGACTGTTGACTAACATAAAATCACATCAAAACTTACTATATTTCTCTTTTAGTCATCCTTTTTAACTTCTCTGTATTTATTAGGGGCTCTACTGTTTTCCCCATCAATTAGGTCTATAACTTCAGAGTAATTTTTGATTCTTCCCTTCCACTAAAAATTATATCCAATCAGTAGCCATGTCCTGTCATTTCTTGCTCAACATTATCTCTCTGACATAAGCCCCTTTTCACAATCTAATGTCCATCATCCTTATTCAGGTTCCATTGCATTTTTGTTAATAGTCTTCTATCTGGTATCCCAGCCTTCAATCAACCCTTTTTCAAATCTGTAATTTACATAACAATAAAAATAATCTTCCTAAGGGCAAGACTGATTGTTTTATTTACCTACTAAAATTTTTTTTATTTGTCCCCAATCAACTTTGTCCTAAACTACAATCTTCCTCAAAACCAGATGTTAAGATGAAACAAATAACTCCCTGTTATGTATGGTATGATTCAGCTACACTGAACTACCTGCCTAGGGTCTACACATTTTCTCTCACCTCAATATCTTTGTATAATTTGCATCTTCTTCCATACATAAAATGTACTACTTTATCATTTTTGATCTCAAAAAATCCTTATCGTTCTTATGTAATATTGGTTGGTGGAAGCATGGAAGATAGGCCCATCTGATACTCATTCTTTTCTTTCCCTTCCTCTTTCAGGACAGGAGCAAAACTCAATATTTTCAGAAATTGTTTAACACCTTTGCAGTGAGTAGTTTACTGAATGGATGTTTTAGTAAATATTCTTTTCATTCTAAATCCTATAGAATCTGGAGATTTAATCAGTCACACTTGTTATAACATTTAGCTTGTTTTTAGCATAGGTTTGATATAATGAGCTCTGTGTTTGGATCGTCCACTTCTCTACAATTTTATAAAGTGTATATTATATGATATATTACTAGCACAATCACAATGACTCAAAAATCTTAGGGAAATTCTTAATATCCAGGCCAAGCTCTGGCTGTATTTCAACTTACCTTGTGTATTTCCGGTTAACCCCTGACTTCCTCCATCCCTCTTTTCTCAGCAAAGAATAAATATGCAAAAATCCCAAGACTGAACTGGAAGCATTCCCCAACCACAATTAATTCTTTTAAGTATTTAATAGTAAAGGGAAGATCGAGACATATTCTGAGAAAAAGACAATGATGTCAAAAGAGCTATAAGAAAAGGCTCCCAGAAAATGTTGATTGGACACAAGCCCCAAAAGAATTTCTGGAAGAGATACAAAATTACCTTCAAAATCACATAAGAGGGGTAGAAGGAAAATTGGTAAAGAAATGAGAGCAAAGGAAGAAAATTATGAAAAGATATTTAATAGTTGGGTAAATATAAGTTAAAAAGCCATAAAAATACTAAAGAAAATAATTCATTAAAAAACAAGAATTGACCAAATGAAAA
The DNA here is from genome assembly GCF_028583685.1 of Petaurus breviceps papuanus. NCBI lineage: Eukaryota > Metazoa > Chordata > Mammalia > Diprotodontia > Petauridae > Petaurus > Petaurus breviceps. Next base: position 19,388,947 of record NW_027187359.1, on the reverse strand, counting down.
AAACAAAGTTATGAAAGCTTATTGAAGAAAATAATTATTTTAAGTTAGAATTGGCCAAGTGAAAGCTTGACATGAGACATCAAGAAACCATAAAACAAAGAAAAAATTAAAAAATTGAAGAATATATAAAATATCTCATTGGAAAAATAACTGGCATGAAAAATAGACTGAGGAAAAATAACCTAAGAATTATTGGGCTACCAGAAATCCATATTTTACAAAGTCTAGACATCATATTAAAAAAATTATCGAGGAAAACTTTCCTAATATCCTAGAATAAGAGAGTAAAATAGAAATTAAAAGAATCCACTGATCACCTCCTGAAAGAGATGAAAAAAAAAACTTGCAGCAACATTATAAACAGATAATTGAGCTCCCAGGTCAAAGAGAAAATACTGCAACCAGCCAGAAAGAAACCAATCAAATACTGTAGGCTCAAAGTCAGGCTAACACAAAATTAACTATCTACTGTGTTAAAGGAATGGCATATGATATCTTCAGGAAAAAAAAAAGAGTTAGCATTGCAACTAAAAATCACTCATTCAGGAAAATTGAATTTAATCCTTTAGGTGGAAATGCATATTTAAGAAACCAAAGCTGAATTGAAACTTTGACTTTCAAATACAAGATTTAAGAGAAGCACAAAAAGGCAAATATGAAAAAGATATGAAGGACTTAAGGTTAGATGATTTACATTTCTATGTGGTAAAATGATACATGGAATTCTGAAGACCTTTATAATTATGAGGGTGGTTAGAAAGACTCTACATAGAGGGCACAGGAGCGAGTCTGTTATGTCAAGATAATCTACAAGATGAATGAAAAATAAAGAGGGATGAACTAAAATAAAGGGGAAGGGACAGGAAGAATGAAGAAAATTATCTCACATGAAAGAGGAACAAAAGGAAGAGCTTTTATAATGGTAGTAAAAATGGTGTGTGTGTGTGTGTGTGTGTGTGTGTGTGTGTGTGTGTACATAGACAATCAACATTGGAACTTCACTTTCATCTAAATTGGTCAAAAGAGGGAAAATATTTTTAAACCCCAAATTGGAAATCTATATCATCCAACAGGGAAATAGGAGGGGAAGGGATAAGAGAAATGGGGGGGGCGGTGATTTAAGAGATGGTGGATAAAGGAAGGTAGTGGTCAAAAGAAAACCTTTTTTGTGCTACCTTAATACTTTAGTTAACATTAATGCTTTTTTGTCTTTTTAATTTTTTTTACTTTTAGTTTACAAGATTCAGTTTCATATTCCCTGGAGTTTTGAATTTTCTCCCTTTTCCTCTCCTCCCCTGACCCCCATGGCAGCATGCAATCATGTATAGGATATGCAAATACTTTCACATTCGACATTAGAAGATTGTGAAGAAGGATTGTAACAAATGGAGTGAACAACAGGAAAGAAGAAGCAAAACCAAGCAAGGAAAAGAAAGAGAGCAGGTGGTTTGCTCCAGTCTGCACTCAAACTCTGTTCTCTTTAGTTCTTTCTCTGAATGTAGTCATCTTTTTCTATCATAAGTCTTCTGGAGTTGTCTTATAGCCTTACATTGCTGAGAAGAGTCCAGTCTATCAAAGTTGGTCATTACACAGACATTGTATCTGTGATTGTGTACAGATTCCTCGTGGTTCTGCTCTGAGAACTCACCATCCGTTTATATCAGTCTTTCCTTTATATAAGATTATTTTTAAGTCTGTCTGCTCCTCATTTCCTTTTTTTGGTCTTTATTAATTTGTTTACTTTTAGTTTACAAGATTCATTACAACAATTCCTTGAGTTTCACATTTTCTCTCCCTCCCCCCCCCCATGGCAGCATACAATCAAGTATAGTATCTGCAAATACTTTCACATTAGGCATTGGTCAGGTTATAAAGATGGATTGTAACAGATGGAATGAGGAATGGGAAAGAGGAAACAAAACCAAACAAGAGAACAAAAACGGGAAGGTAGTTTGCTTCAATCTGGTTTCAATTGCAGTTTTCTCTGGATGTAAACATCTCTCTCCATCATGAGTCTTTTGGGTTTGACTTATGTCTCTGGATTTCAGAGAAGAGTCCAGTTTATCAAAGTTGGTCATCACACATATGTTGTGTCTTTAACTGTATACAAATTCCTCCTGCCTCTACTCTTCTCACTCAGCATCAGTTCGTATAAGCCTCTCCAGGTAAATATGAAGTCCATCTGCTCCTCATTTCTTATTACACAATAGTATTCCATAAAATGCATATACCATAACTTATTCAGCCATTCCCCAATTGATGGGTGCCCCCTTAATTTCCAATTCTTTGATACCACAAAAACAGCTGCTACAAATATTTTTGTTCATACAGGTCTTCCTCCTACTTCTGTGATCTCTTTGGAATATAACCTTAGAAGTGGTATTGCGGTGTAAAAGGTCATGCCCTTATTTATAGCCCTATGGGCATAATTCCAGATTGCTCTCCAGAATGGTTGAATCAGTTCACAACTCCACCAACAAAGCATTAGTGTTCCAATTTTCCCACATCCTCTCCAGCATTTGTCACTTTCCTGTTTTATCATCTTAGCCAACATGACAGGTGAGATGTGGTATCTCAGAGCTGTTTTGATTTGCATTTCTCTAATCACTTGTGATTTAGAGCATTTTTTCATATGCTCATAGACATCTTAATTTCTTCCTCTGAAAAGTGCCTATCCATATCCTTTGACCATTTGTCAATTGGGGAATGGCTTGTATTCTTATAAATTTGACTCAATTCCCTGTATATTTTAGAAATGAGGCCTTTATCAGAGACACTGGTGGTAAAAATTATTTTCCAATTTCCCATTTCCCTCTTAATCTTGGTTATATTGACTTTGTACAGAAACTTTTCAATTTATTGTAATCAAAATTTTCCATTTTGCATTTTATAATGCTCTCTGACTCTTGTTCAGTTATAAAGTCCTCACTTCTCCATAAGTCTGACAGGTTTCCTTGCTTTCTCAGATTGCTTAGAGTGGCAGCCTTTATACCTTGATCTTGCACCTATTTGGACTTGATTTTGGTATATGGTGTTAGATAATGGTCTATACCCAGTTTCTGCCATATTATATTCCAGTTTTCCCAGCATTTTTTGTCCAATCATGAGTTCTTATCCCCAAAACTGGGGTCTTTGGTTATAGTCATTGATTGCTGAGTCTCATGTACCCAATCTATTCCATGGATCCACTACTCTATTCCTTAGCCAGTACCAAGTAGTTTTGGTGACTACTGCTTTGTAGTACAGATTAAAATCTGGTATGGCTAGGCCACCTTCCCCAGCATTTCTTTTCATTAATACCCTTAATATTCTGGTACTTTTGTTCTTCCAGATGAATTTTGTTACTATTTTTTTAGCTATATAAAGTAATTTTTTGATAGATTGATTGGTATGGCACTAAATATGTAATTTAATTTAGGTAAAATTGTCATTTTTTTAAAGCAGTTGGGGTTAAGTAACTTGCTCAAGATTGCACGGCCAGTTATTTCTGCATGTGGTGGTAAGTATCTGAGCCTGGATTTGATCCCAGGTCATCCCAACTCTGGGGCCAGTGCTCTTACTCACTTAGCCACCTGGCTGCCCCTAAAATTGTCATTTTTATTATATTAGCTTGACCCAGCCATGAGCAATTGATGTTTTTCCAATTATTTAGATCTGAGTTTATTTGTGTGAGAAGTGTTTTGTAGCTGTGCTCATATAGATCCTGGGTTTGTTTTGGCATGGCAGGTAGATTCCTAAATATTTTATAATATCTACAGTAACTTTAAGTGGGATTTCTCTTTCTTTCTCTTGTTGTTGGATTTTGTTAGAAATATATTAGGAACACCAAGGATTTATGTGTGTTTATTTTATATCCTGAAACTTTGCCAAATTTATTTATTATCTCACGTTTTTTGCTTGATTCTCCAGGATTCTCTAAGTATATCCCCATATGTGCAAAGTGTAATAGCTTAGTTTGTTCTTTGCCCAATTTGATTCCTTCAATTCCTTTTCCTTTTCTAATTACTACTTATAATATTTCTAGTACCTAATTGAATAAGAGGGGTGATAGTAGACATTCTTGTTTCACCCCTGATCTTATTGGTAATACTTCTAGCTTATTGTCATTGCATATAATATTTGCTGATGGCTTTAAATAGATGCTAACTACCATTTTAAGGAAGATTTAATTTATTCCTATAGTTTCTAGTATTTTTAATATTAATGGATGTTATATTTTATCAAAAACCTTTTCTGCATCTATTGAGATTATCATATGGTTTCTGCTAGCTTTATTGTTGATATGATCAATTATACTGATGGTTTTCCTAATATTGAAGCACTATTGCATTCCTGGAAGAAATTCTACCTGATCAAAGTGAATTATTCTTGTGATAAGTTGCAGTAGTCTTTTTGCTAATATTTTATTTAAAATTTAGCCTCTATATTCATGAGGCAAATTGGTCTATAATTTTCCTCCATTTTGTGTCTTCCTGATTTAGGTATCAGTACCATATTTGGGTAATAGAAATAATTTGTTAGTACTCCACAAATTTTTCAAAATAGTTTGTAGAGTATTGGAATCAGTTGTTCATTAAATGATTGATAAAATTTACTAGTAAAGCCATCTGGCCCTGCAGATATTTTCCTAGGGAGTTCATTGATGGCTTGTTCAATTTCTTTTTCTGAGATGGGGTTACTTAAGTAATATACCTCCTCTTCAGTAAATTGGGGCAATTTAAATTTTTGTAAATATTCATCCATCTCACAAAGATTGTCAAATTTACATGCATACAATTGGGAGGAATAATTCCTAATTATTGTTTTAATTTCCTCTTCCTTCACCCTTTTCATTTTTGATACCCGTAATTTGGTTTCTTTTTTTTTTATCATATTGGCTAATGTTCTATCAATTTCATTGTTTTTTTTTTCATAAAACGAGCTCTTAATTTTATTTATTAGTTCAATTGTTCTCTTAAATTCAATTGTATTAATCTCTCCTTTGGTTTTCATTATTTCCAATTTAGTATTTAATTGGGGATTTTCAATTTGTTCTTTTTCTAACTTTTTCGGTTGCATGTCCAATTTACTCATGTATACACTCAGGGATATAAAACTATCCCTAAGAACTGCTTTTGCTGCACACCACAAGTTTTTGTATGTTGCCTCATTATTGTCATCCTCTTGAATGAAGTAAATGATGATTTCTATAATTTCATTTTTTGTAGTTTATTTTTTAAATTTTTTAGTTTACATCATTCATTTCCACAAGACTTTGAGTTACAAATTTTCTCCCCATTTTCCCCTTACCTACCACCCCAAAAGAGTGATGCCACTGAATATACCCTCCACCAATCTCCTGTGCCCATATCTTCCCCCATGTCCCCTCCAACTTTCCAGTAGGGCATGGTGGATCTCTATGCCCCAGTGCCTGTATATCTTATTTCCCAGTTACATATAAAATAATAATAATAATTATATATATTTTTAAACATTTGATTTTAAACCTTTGAATTCCAGATTCTTTGCCTACCTCTCTTGTCACCCACCCTTACTGGGAAGATAAGCAATTCAATATAACTTGTACATGCAAAATATTTCCATAGTGGATATATTGTGAAATGATTATATTTCCCTTCATCCCATCCCACCCCCCCTTGTTCTATTCTCTACTTTGATCCTGTCCCTTTCAAAAGTGGGTGCTTTCAACTTTCCTCCCCCCCCCAGCCTGACTTCCCTTTCATCATGCCCCCTCTCATCTCCTTCCCCCCTACTCTCCTGAAGGGTGAGATACCATATTTAATTTGTATGTCATTCCCTCCCTAAGCCAAATTCATTGAAAACAAGATTTACTCATTCCCTTTTGCCTTCCTGTTCTTCCTCTTCATTGTAACAGTTTTCCCTTGCCTCTTCTATATGAGAAATTGTGCTCATTCTATCTCTCCCTATCTCCTCTTATTATATTCCTCTTTCACAATTAATTTCACCTTCTAAGTATCATCCCTTCCTACCAAACTGGTACTGTACCCTCTGTCTATGTGTACCTGTACACATATATACACATACTCACATACCTATTCATATGCCCATATACCCTCATATAGAGACATATATATTCCCTTCAACTATTCTCATACTGAGAAAAGTTTCATAAGTTACAATTATCATTTTTCGAAGTAGTTCAAATTTGATAAGTACTTTATGATTTCTTTTTCCTGTTTACCTTCTCATGCTTCTCTTGCTTCTTGTATTTGAATTTCAAAGTTTGTATTCAACTCTGGTTTTTTCATCAAGAATCCTTGAAAGTCCTCAATTCCTTTGAATGACAATATATTTCCCTGAATCATGATACTCAGTTTTTCTGGTTAGGTGATTCTTGGTTTTAATCCCAACTCCTTTGACCTCGGGTATATCATTTTCTAAGCCCTTTGATCCCTCACTGTAGAAGTTGCCAGATCCTGTGTTCTCCTGATTGTGTTTCCACAGTATTCAAATTGTTTCTTCCTGGCTGCTTGTAATATTCTCTCCCTGATCTGGGAACTCTAGAGCCTGGCTATAATATTCCTAGGAGTTTTCTTTTTGGGATCTTATTCAGGAGGTGATCAGTGGATACTTTCCAACTTTTTTTAATCTCTGGTTCTAAACATCAGGGGAATTTTCCTTGAGAATTTCTTGGAGTATAATTTCTTCACTCTTTTTTTTTATCATGGCTTTCAGGTAGTATAATAATTTTTAAATTATCTCTCCTGGATTGATTTTCCCAGTCAGTGGTTTTTTTCAATGTGATATTTCAAATTGCCTTCTATTTTTTCATTTGTTTAGATCTGCTTAATAGTATCTTGATTTCTCATGGTGTCACTGGCTTCCATTTGCTCCAATCTAATTCTGAAGGAATGATTTTCTACAGTGAGCTTTTGAGATTCTTTTTCCATCTTGCAAATTCAGCTTGTTAAGGCATTCTTGTCCTCATTGGCTTTTTGAGCCTCTTTGGCCATTTGAGTTAGTCTATTTTTTAAGGAGTTATTTTCTTCAGTCAGGTTGTTGACTCTCATTTTATAATGTTTTTCTTTTTATAATTTTCCTGAATCTTTCTCATTTCTCTTCCCAATTTTTCCTGCACCTCTCTTATTTGGTTTTCAAATTTATTCTTAAGTTCCTCTATGGCCTATAAGCAGCTTATTCTTTTGTTGGAAGCTTCTGGTACAGGAGTTCTGAATTCATTATGTTCCTCCTGTTCCATGCTTTGATCCTTTTTGTCCCCCAAAAAGGAGTCCAAAGTTGGATTACTTTGCTTGCCTTGCTTCCCGCGTTTGCTCATGTTGCCACTCAATTACTTGACTTTTGAGATTTTTGCCACAGTAGAACTCTGCTACTAGAGTGGGGAGCATTTTCCAAAATATCTGGGGTGTTCTTAGCTGCTGGAGCTATTAGTTGGGTGCCTTCTTTGAAGCCTCCCCACACTCTGGCAAATTGGTCATGAACCTCTGGACCACCACCCTAGAGTGCAATCCAGATACAAGCAGGTTAAAGCAAGAGTGATTACCCCTCAGAATGGTTGCTTGGTCCTCCTACAATCTGCAGACCTCTGAAGCAGCCTTGTGGTGGTGGTTTAATGGCCACCACACCTCAGCTACTTCTTGCCCCAGGAACAATGGCCTCCAATACTCCCAAATTCCCAGGTCCCAAAGTCCATGCCATGCTGACCTCCCACTTTGTCCTTAGCATCTATGGGTTGATAATTCTGGAAACTGCTACAGCTTCTGGTGATCTGAAGTCCCTCCAGCCAGTGGCTGGTCAGGCTGCTGTGAGGCTAAAACCTCAGGCTCACATAGGCCTGTGCTTGGCTCCCAGAGTGATGTGCTGGCTGCTTCCTGCCAGCCTGCTGAGCTGTCCTCAGTGGGAGGTTAACTTCTCTGTGTCATTTTGTGGGTTCTGTACCTCTAAAGTTTGTTCAGACTCAACTTTTACATGAATTGAAGGAGGTGGAAGTGGGAGCCCTGTGAAAGTCCTGTTTGTACCTCAAAATCTTGATTGCCCTGTTTCTATAATGTCTTCTTTGACACACTCATTCTTTAGGATTAAGTTATTTAGTTTCCAATTTGTTTTTAATCTATTTTTCCATCTCCCTTTATTACATATAATTTTTATCACATCACGATCTGATAAGGATGCATTTAGTATTTCTATCTTTCTTCACTGAAATGTGAGGTTTTTATGCCCTAGTACATGGACAGTTTTTGTGTATGTACATGTACCACTGAGAGAAGCTATATTGCTTTTTATCCCCATTCATTTTTCTCCTGAGGTCTACCATGTATATCTTCTCTAAGATTCCATTTACCTCCTTAACTTCTTTCTTGTTTATTTTGAGTTTAGATTTATCAAGTTCAGACAGGGGGAATTTGACATCCCCCAGTAGTATGGTTTTGCTACCTATTTCTTACTTTAACACCCTTAACTTCTCCTCTGGGAATTTGCATGTTTCATTGCTTGGTACATAAATGTGTTGTTATGATATTGCTTCATTTTTTATGGTGCCTTTTAACAGGATATAGTTTCCTTACTTATCTCTTTTAATTAGATTTTTTTGCTTTTGCTTTGTCTGAGATAAGGATTGCTACCCTTGCTTCTTTTACTTTGGCTGATATTTAATAATTTTATTCCAGGCTTTTACCTTTATTTAGCCTGTGTGTATCCCCCTGTTTCAGATGTGTTTCTTGTAAACAGCATATTGTAGGATTATGGTTTTTAATTCATTCTGCTATCTGTCTCTGTTTTATGGGAGAGTTCATCCCATTCACATTCACAGTTATGATTATTATCTGTGTCTTTTCCTCCATGCTATTCCTTCCCCTTTTTATGCTTTTATTTTTCCCCCTTCTCCTTTCCCTTCCTTAAGAATTTCCTTTTTAGGATTAGCTAGGTGACAGTGAGTAGAGCACTGGCCCTGGAGTCAGGAGGACCTGAGTTCAAATCTGTCCTCAGACACTTAACACAGAAACTATCCATGTGACCTTGGGCAAGTTACTTAACCCCAATTGCCCTTCAAAAAAAAGTTTTCCTTTTGTCCACTTCCTCCCTCAGTATTCCCTCCTTATCAGCCCCCCTCCCTTTTCCTACCCTTCCTCCTTACTTCTTCCCTCTCTTCTATCAACCCCCCTTTTTTAGTCCTTCCCCCCCTTAAAATGCCTGTAGAGATAGATTTTTATGCTTAATGTAATTTTTTATTTCTTCCTTGAACCAAGATTGATGAGAATAGATCTCATGCAATGCTCTGATCCCTCCCCTCTTTTGCTCTGTTATGATAGGTTTTTTTTTTCTCTTCTTGATAGAGTCCTATATTTAACTGATTATTTTATTCCCTCCTTACACCAGGGCCAATGAGGGCAAAGATCATATAATGGTCATCTCCCTCCCTTCTTTCCCTCTACTATAAAATGTTCTTATGCCTCTTTGTGTAGCATAATTTACCCTTTTCTCCTTCTTTCTTTCCTCTTCTTCCTTTGCAGTCTCTTTGTACCCCTTAATAAGATTTTTTAACCATTTTGTTTAATTTATACCCACCCCCACTTTTTATCTATACCCTTTTTAAATGTCACAATAAGTATACAATTCTCAATATTAATAGGTATCAGATTCCCATATAGGGATGTAAACAGTTTGCTCTTATTAAATAACAAGTTTTGTATGTGTGTGTTTTTTCCCTATTTACCTTTCTATGTCTCTCTTGAGTCTTGTATTGGAGATTGAATTTTCCATTGAGCTCTGGCTTTTTCATCAGGAAGGTCTGGAAAGTCTGTTATATGATTGAATGATCATCTTCTTTCCTGAAAGATTATGCTGAATTTCAGGGGATGGCTGATCCTTGGTTGTAACCAAAGCTCTTTTGCCTTGCAAAATATCATATTCCAGTCCCTCTGATCTTTCAATGTAGAATCTGCCAGATCTTGTGTGATCCTTACTGTAGTTCTGCAATTTTTGAATTGTTTCCTTCTGGCTGCTTGAAGTATTTTCTCCTTGACCTGATAGTTCTGGAATTTGGCCAAAACATTTCATGGACTTTTCCATTTGGGATCCCTTTCAGGAGGTCTCCAATAGATTCTCTCAATTTATCTTTTACCCTCTGGTTCTAGGATCTCAGGGCAGTTTTCCTTGATGACCTCTTGGAAGATATTATCCAGGCTCTTCTTTTCATCCTGATTTTCTGGTAGATGAATAATTGTTAGATTAGCTCTCCTGAATCTGTTTTCCAGGTCAGTTATTTTTCCCTTGAGATTTTTTACCTCTTTTTTCTAATTTTTCATTCTTGATGATTTGTTTGACTGATTATTTGTGCCTCATGGAGTCATTAGCTTCAATTTGGTTGATTCTTGTTTTTAACAAATTGTTTTCCTTAGGGGGTGACTATTTGGCACAGTGAATAGAGCACAGGCCCTGGAGTCAGGATGGACGTCAGACACCTAACACAAAAAAGCTAGCCATGTGACCTTGGGCAAGTTACTTAACCCCAAGTTTTCCTCCAAAAATCCAAAAAAAGAAAAAAAATATTTTCCTCAGTTTTTCAAGCTGCTTTTACATATGTTTTTTTTTTCTATTTCACACATGTTTATTTTTAAGCAGCTGTTTTCTTCATTGTATTTTTTTTTCAATTCTGCAATTTTGATTTTAATATAATTATTTATTTTATCTTCTACCTCTCTAATTTGGTTTTCAAAGTCCTTCTTGAGCTCATCTAAGAATGCTTTCTAGGCTTCAGACCAGTTTATATTCCTTGCTGAAACTTCAGCTGTGAGTGTGGAGTCAATGATCTCTCCTTCTGAATTTGGTTCCTCCCTATCACAATAATAGGATTCTAGAGTCTTTATCTTTGTAACTTGTTTTTTTTTTCTCTTTATAAATTTGCTTACCTTAAGTTTACAAAACTTTTTACCACAATACCTTGAGTTTCAAATTTTCTCACCCACCCCCCTCACCCCCTCATGGTGGAATAAAATTAAGTATAGTAACTGCAAATACTTTCACATTAGGCATTAGTCAGGTCATAAAGAAGGATTGTAACCAATGAAATGAAGAATGGGAAAGAGGAAAGAAAACCAACCAAGAAAACAAAAAAGGGCAAGTAATTTGCTTCAATCTGGGTTCAATCTCAGTTCTTTCTCTGATAAACATCTTTCTTCATCATGAATCTCTTTGGGTTGACTTATGACTCTGGATTGCTGAGAAGAGTCCATTTTATCAAAGTTGATCATCACACATATGTTGTGTCTGTAATTGTGTACAAATTCATCCTGGCTCTACTCTTCTCACTCAGCATCAGCTTGTATAAGCATCTCCAGGTAAATATAATAATAAAAAAAGTCCATTTGCTCCTCGTTTCTTATAGCACAATAGCATACCACAACATGCATATACCACAACTTGTTCAGCCATTCCCCAATTGATGGGTACCCCCTTAATTTTTAATTCTTTGATACCACAAAAAGAGCTGCTATAAATATTTTTGTACATATGGGCCTTCCCCCACTTCTATGATCTCTTTAGGACACAACCCTAGATGTGGTATTGCTGGGTCAAAGGGTATAAAATTATGTATAGCCCTTTGGGCATAATTCCAGATTGTTCTCCAGAAAAGTGGGATCAGTTCACAACTCCACCAGCAATGCATTACTGTTCCAATTTATCCACATCCTCTCCAGCATTTGTCATTTTCCTGTTTTTTCATCTTAGCCAATCTGACTGGTGAGATGTGGTACCTCAGAGTTGTTTTGATTTGTATTTCTCTATTCACTTATGATTTAGAGCATTTTTTCATATGCTTATAAATATCTTTAATTTCTTCCTCTGTAAACTGCCTGTTCATATCCTTTAACCATTTATCAACTGGTAAATGAGTTGTATTTTTATAGTTTTGACTCAATTCTCTGTATATTTTAGGAATGAGTCCTTTATCAGTGACATAGTTTGTAAAAATTCTTTCCAAAATTTCCACTTCCCTCTTAATGCTGTTTACATTGGCTTTGTTTGTACAGAAGCTTTTCAATATAATGTAATCAAAATTATACATATTGCATTTTGTAATGCTCTCTAATTCTTGTTTGGTCATAAAGTCTTCCCCTCTCCACAAATCTGACAGGTAAACTATTCCTTGCTTTCCAAGACTGCTTAGAATATGAGCCTTTAAACCTAGATCATACACCCATTTTGACTTGGTTTTGGTATATGGTGTTAGATAAGGGTCTATGCTCAGTTTCTGCCATACTATATTCCAGTTTTCCCAACAGTTTTTGTCAAATAGTGAATTCTTATCCCCAAAACTGGGGTCTTTGGGTTTATCAAACAGTAGATTACTGTAGCCATTGACTGCTGAGTCTTGTGTACCCAATCTATTCCATTGATCCACTACTCTATTCCTCAGCCACTACCAAGTAGTTTTGAGAACTGCTGCTTCATAGTACAGATGAAAATCTGGTATAGCTAGTCCACCATCCCTAGAAATTCTTTTCATTAATTCCCTTGATATTCTGGACCTTTTGTTCTTCCAAATTAATTTTGGCCTTTTTTTCCTGGCTCTATAAGGTAATTTTTTTTTAGTAAACTGATTGATATGGCACTAAATACATAATGTACTTTAGGTAAAATTGTCATTTTTATTATATTAGCTCGGCCCAGCCATGAGCAATGGATATTCTTCCTATTACTTAGATCTGACTTTATTTGTGTGGAAAGTGTTTTGTAGTTGTGCTAATATAGGTCTTGGGTTTGTTTTGGCAGGTAGATGCCCAAATATTTTATAATGTCTATATTAATTTTAAATGGGTTCTCTCTTTCTTTCTCTTGCTGTTGAATTTCATTAGAAATATTTGGGAATGCTGAGGATTTATGTGGGTTTATTTTATATCCTGCAACTTTGCCAAATGTGTTTATTATCTCAAGTAATTTTTTACTTGATTCTCTAGGACTCTGTAAGTATATTATCATATCATCTGCAAAGAGTGATAGCTTAGTCTCTTCTTTGCCTAATTTGAGTCCTTTGATTTATTTTTCTTCTCTAATTGCTACAGCTAACATTTCTAGTACCAGATTGAATAAGAATGGTGATAGTAGACATCCTTGTTTCACCCCTGATCTTATGGGAAATGCTTCTAACTTCTCCCCATTACATGTAACACTTGCCGATGGCTTTAAATAGATGCTATCTATTATTTTTCAGGAAGGCTCCATTTATTCCTATACTTTGTAGTGTTTTTAATAGGAATGGATGTTGTATTTTGTCAAAAGCCTTTTCTGCATTTATTGAGATAATCATATGGTTTTTACTAGTTTTATTGTTGATATAATCAATTATACTGATGGTTTTCCTAAAATTAAACCATTCTTGCATTCCTGGAATAAATCCTACTTTGTCAAAATATATTTTTCTTGTGATAAGTTGCTGTAGCCTTTTTGCTAATATTTTATTAAAAATTTTTGCATCTATATTCATGAGGGAAATTGACCTATAATTTTTTTTCTCTGCCTTTTTTTTTTTTTTTCCTGATTTAGGTATCAGTATCACATTTGTGTCATAAAAAGAATTTGCTAGGACTCCTTCTTCACTAATTTTCCCAAATAATTTGTAAAGTATTGGAATCAATTGTTCTTTAAATGTTTGATAGAATTGAGTAGTGAATCCATCTGGCCCTGGAGATTTTTTCCTAGGGAGTTGACTGATGGCTTGCTCAATTTTTTTTTCTTAGATGGGGTTATTTAAGTAATTTACTTCCTCTTCAGTTAATTTGGGCAACTTATATTTTGTAAATATTCATCCATTTCACTAAGATTATCAAATTTATGTGCATACAACTGGGCAAAATAATTCCTAATTATTTTTTTTTTAATTTCCTCTTCATTGGTGGTAGGTTCATTTTTGATACTCATAATTTGGTTTTCTTCTTTTTTATCATATTGACTAAGGATCTATCAATTTTTTTGTTTTTTTTTCATAAAACCAGTTCTTAGTTTTATTTATTATTTCAATAGTTTTCTTAATTTCAATTTTATTAATATCTCCTTGGGTTTTCAGTATTTCTAAATTAGTATTTAATTGAGGATTTTCAATTTGTCTTTTTTTCTAACTTTTTGAATTGTATGCCCAATTCATTTACCTCTCTTTTCTCTCATTTATTCATGTATGCACTCAGGGATATAAAACTTCCCCTAACAACTGCCTTTTCTGCATCCCACAAATTTTGGTATGTTGTATCATAATTGTCATTATCTTTAATGAAGTTACTGATTGTTTCTAATATTTCTTATTTGACCCACTCATTCTTTAGGATTAAATTGTTTAGTTTCCAAATAGTCTTTAGTTAGTCTTTCCATGGCCCTTTATTGTATCTGATTTTTATTGCATCATGATTTGTGAATGATGCATTTATTATTTCTGCCTTTCTGCATGGAATTATGAGGTCCTAGTACATGTCCTAGTATATGGTCAATTTTTGTGTATGTGCCATGTACCACTGAGAACAAGGTATATTCCTTTTTATTCCCATTCAGTTTTTTCCAGAGATCTATCATACCTACCCTCTCTATAACTCTATTCATCTCCTTAACTTCTTTCTTGTTTATTTTGAGGTTTAATTTATCAAGCTCAGAGATGGGGAGATTAAGGTCTCCCATTAGTATAGTTTTGCTATCTATTTCTTCTTCTAATTTCCTTACTATTCCTCTAGGAATTTGGATGCTATGGCACTTGGTGCATATATGTTAAGTAATGATATCACTTCATTCTCAATGGTGCATTTTAGCAGGTTATAGTTTCCTTCCTTATCTCTTTTACTTAAATCAGTTTTTGCTTTTGCTTTATCTGAGATAATGAATGCTACCCCTGCTTTTTTTTTTACTTTAGCTGATGCATGGTATATTTTACTGCAGCCTTTTACCTATACCCTGTGTGTATCCCTCTGTTTCAGATTTGTTTCTTGTAAACAGCATATGGTAGGATTATGATTTTTAATCCATTCTGCTATCCACCTCCATTTTATGGGAGAGTTCATTCCATTTACATTCACAGTTATGATCATTATCTGTTTCTTTCTCTCCATCCTATTCCCTCCCCAGTTAATGCTCATTTTTTTCTCTCCTCCCTTTCCCTCCTTAATAGTTTTTCTTTTGACTACTGCCTCACTCAGTATTCCCTTATAAGACCCCCTCCCTTTTCCTCCCCTTCCCCCTTAGTTTTTCCCTGCCTATTAACCCCCACCCCCTTCAGAGCCCTTTCCCTTTCTTTTTGCCTACAGGATATTTTTATACTTAATTAAGTAAGTATGTTATTTCTTCTTCGCACCAAGAGTGATGAGAACAAATCTCATGCAAAGCTCCTTTCCCTCCCCTCTTTCCCTCTAATATGATACATTTTTTGTCTCTTCTCCATAGAGTCCTATGTTTAACCTGCTGTTATTTCCTTCTTGCACCAGAACCAGTGAGGGAAAAGCTCATATGATTCTCATCTCCATCCCTTCTTTCCCTCTGATATATTTTTTTATGCTTCTTTGTGTGGCATAATTTACCTTTTTCGGCTTCATTCTTTCCTCTTCTTCCATTGCTTTGTATCCCTTAAGTTTTTTTTTGTAATCATTTTGTGTAATTTATACCCATAACCTCTATTTGTCTATGAACATTTTGCTCTTAAATAACAGGGTGTGTGTGTGTGTTTCCTTGTTTACCTTTCTATGTCTCTCTCACATCTCATAGTTGGAGGTTGAATTTTCCATTGACCTCTGGCTTTTTCATCAGGAAGGTCTGAAAATCTGTTATATTGTTGAATGATCATCTCTTTGCCTGTAAGAATATGCTCAATCTTGCTGGGTAGGTGATCCTTGGTTGTAAGCCAAGATTGTTTGCCTTGTAGAAAATTGAATTCCGGTGCCTCTGATCTTTCAGTGTAGAGGCTGTGAAATTCTGTGTGATTGTCACTGTGGTTCCTTGATATTTGAATTGTTTCTTTCTGGCCACTTGAAGGATTTTCTCTTTTACCTTGTAGTTCTTGAGTTTTCCCACAACATTTAGAGGACTCTTTAATTTGGGATCTCTTTCAGCAGGTGTCCAGTGGATTGTCTTGATTTCTATTTTACACTCAGGTCCTAGTATCTCAGGGAATTTTTCCTTATTGAACTCTTGGAGAATGTTTTCCAGGCTCATTTTTTCATCATGATTTTCTAGGAGGCCTATGATTCTCAGGTTCTCTCTCCTCGATCTGTTTTCTAGGTCAGTTATTTTTCCATTAAGATATTTTACCTTTTTTCCTAATTTTTCATTCTTTCTTTTTTTTTGTTGTTGTTGTTGTTTGACTAATTCTTGGTTCCTCATAGAGTTATTTGTTTCAAATTGGTTTATTCTGGTTTTTAGCAAATCATTTTGCTTGGTTAATTTTTGGAGCTCCTTTTCCATATCATACACTTTTCTTTTTAGGGAGCTGTTTTCTTCATTATATTGTTTTTCTAATTCTGCAATTTTGGTTTTGAGAGAATTATTCATTTTGTCTTCTATCTCTCTCCTTTGGTTTTCAAAGTTCAAAATTAGAAGCTTTCCCACTAAAATCAGAGGTGAAACAAGAATGTTCATTATCACTATAATTAAGTATTATATTAAAAACTTAGCTGTAACAAGGCAAGAAAAAAAAAGAAACTGAAGGAATAAAAATAGGCAGTAAGAAATCTATAGGGAGGGGTGGCCAGGTTGCTCAGCAAGTAAAGAGCACTGGCTCCAGTGTCAGGATGACCTGGGGATCAAATCTGGGTTTAGATACTTAACACCACACCCAGAAATAACTGGCCATATAACCTTGAGCAAGTTACTTAACCCCGATTGCTTAAAAAAAAAAAAAAAGAAACCTATAGGGGAGGCTAGGTGAGTAGAGCACTGGCTCTGGAATCAGTAGGACCTGAGTTCAAATATGGCCTCAGACACTTGACACTCACTAGCTGTGTTATCTTGGGCAAGTCACTTGCTCCCAGTTGTCCTGCCTTCTCCCCTCTAAAAAGCAAAAATAAATAAATAAATAAAAGGAAAAGAAAAATAGAAACCTATCACTCTTTGTAGATGATATCATGTTATACCTATATAACCCTAGAGAATCATTTTAAAAAAAACTATTTGAAACAATTATTTTTCAGCAAAGTTGAAAAATGTAAAATAAACTCACATGAATCATCAACATTTCTATATATTACCAAAAACAAACAAACAAAAAAACAAAGCAGGAAGGGATAGAAAGAGAAATTCCATTTAAAATACTTATATACTATATAAAATATTACCTGCCAATAGTAAACCAGTAGCTATATGAACACAGTTACAAAACACCTTTTAAAAAAATACAAACAGATCTAAACATTTTGCAAAATATTAATTGCTCATGGTCAGACTGAGTCAATACAATAAAGAAAAACCTGACAATTCTACCTAACTCAATTTACTTATATAGTACCATACCAATCAACAGGGCCAGAAATGCAGGATTAGTGAAGTTGTGAACTAATCCAACTATTCTTGAGAAAAATTCTAACTATACAAAAAGAATTATAAAATTGTGTGTGTATTCTTTGACCCAGCAGTATGACTGCTTGGTCTACATACCAAAAAGATTCAAGAAAAAAGAAAAGGACCTCTTGGTACAATAAACAATATTTATAGTTGGTCTTTTTTTTTTGGTGGCAAAAAATCGTAATTGAAGAGGGTATTCATTAATTGAGGAATGATTCAATGAGTTGTGGTATAAAATTGTGATGAAATACTGTTGCTCTATAAGAAAGGAAAAGCAGCATAGTTTCAGAAAAATCTGGTCCTATATGAACAGATACAAAGTGAACTGAGCATAACCAGAAGAATGTTACAAACTGTAACAGCAATATCATAATGATGATCAACTAGGAAAAACTTTTCTATTCCTTTGAAGACAATGATTGAAGATAATCCCAAAGTTCCCATGATGAAAATGCAATCCATGTCCAGAGAGAAAACTGAATGGTGTATACATATTGAGCATCCTTAAAAAAATCATTTGTTTGTGTGTTTTTCTTTTGGAACATAGAAATATGTTTTGCATGACTTCACATGTATAGTTAGCATCATATTGTTTGCCTTCTCAAGGAGTAGGGGAGGGGTGAGAGAAGAGAATTCATAATTCAAAAATTTTTAGAAACTGGTATTTTTTTCAATATAATTGGGAAATATGTAATGAAATAAATAAAATATGTATTTTTCTATGAAGTGGGTTGATATAAATCACCTCTAAGGTCTTCTCCAACTTTATGTCTTATGATATTTTTGATCCTATGCTTCTAATGATTAAATAACCATTATTGCCCCTACTAGTTCTAAATCTGTGACTTTATGAATTCAATCTGTTTCCAGACCAAAAAGTGCAAACATTGTAGATATCTTAGGATACCCCATTTGGAGAATTTTCTGTGCATCTTGGGATTTGTAGATCACTAGATCAGAACAGGGGATTTGAGGAATTGGGATAAGATCCATATAATAAAGATGTCCCTAGGAGAAAAAAAAAGTATGAAACAAATGTTCTCTGGTTCCATATTATGTATGTCTAATTATAATATGATGCATGAAAACAACCATTTTGTGTGCTAGTTAGTATCAACAAAATAATGCTTTCCATGTGTTTTCACTACAACATTAAATAGTGTAAGTGGTTGCTCCTTCTTTAAGGCATGTGTGCTTACAACTTAAAAAAAAAAAACAAGATGAAAACTATCACCATCTTACCTAATCATGGCCCATTGAAATCACTTGTTTAATCCTGTGTTTCATCAAGAAGCAGAGAAAAATGTCTAAACACCACCTGTGGATTGTGTAACCATTGGAGTGACTGTTGCTGGGAGGGTAAACTTTGAACATTTTCCAAATGATTTGCATTAACTCCAGGTAATGTGTTCAAAGTCAAGATTTGGCAGTTGGGTTCTTTTTTTGTGCATAATTTGAGCACATAAAAATCATCTGACTTGTTTAGGGTAATCAGTCTACTATCATTTCTTTTGCCAAATAATAACCTTAAGAAGGTTTCCAGGGTCTAAATACTTAGATGTGATGTTGAAATAATAATATTAAAACATTAATATTTGTTATTAATTATTCTTAAAATATTTGGAATATATGAAATCTTAAAGTTAACAATTTACATTTCTTTTGGAGAAGGGTCATTAACTGTCATCTAGGCTCTAAGTAATTTGTTGGGATCACTAGCTAGGATGGATTTCATTCAGTGATTTCATTTTACAGTTTACAAAATGAAATTTCAAGAGAATAAGTGAGTTGGCTAGAGCCACAGTGATAATATGTAAGAGTCAATTATCAGAACCAAATTCTATGCTTGTGGAAGCAGTATCCTTTCTACTCTATCATGCTACATTTGGTTGTGGTGAAAACATTTTTTCTTTCAAATATTCATCTTAAAAGGTGAAAAATAATCATGAAACAAGAAAAAATGTTTAACTTTGTGAAAGATATATCAAATAATTTTTATTTCTTCAAAAGTGTAAATACAAAACTATTCCTTAAATAGAGATAATTTTAAAAACTTCAGTTATTTGAAATGGAGGATAAAATGGAGAAGAGAAAAGAGTGGAAGGAAAAAGATAGGTAGAGATTAAAGACAGAGGGAAATATCTGCAAGTTATGACAAATTCAAATGAGAAACTTTTATTTTAAAAGAATTATGCTGTTCTGTTTGTTTAAAACGTTTTGGAAGTTTAATAAGAAGAAAAAGTTTAAAGTTTCATTAAGAACTCAGTTTTTTTGGAAAAAAAACACCTTGTATCTTTTCATTTTGTAATGATTTAAAAATGGAAGATAACTTTGGAAAGCTAAACAAAAAAAGGTAACCAGCAAGAAAATCAACACTGAAAATCAGGTGATTAAATTGTCAATCATAGTGTAAACCTGCAGTGAATAAGAAAGCAAGTTCTTTTTTTTTGTCATTATGATTCCACCTCACTGAAAAGTTAATTAATTAGGCCAAATTATTACTTGAATTTCAAAAGTATTAATTTGATATAGCATACAGAATGATAGACTTGGAATTAGGAAGAGCTTAGTGCTAGTCCTACCTCCCTCATCTGTAAAATGGGGCTAATCATATCACCTATTCATAATGTTGTTTTGAACATGAAATGAATTAAGATATGTAAAAGCATTTTGACAAAATAAAAGTCCTATATAAATTTGAGTTATAAACAATGAGCAGTCTTTTGATAATTTTAAACTTCAGGAGTCATTTAAATCCCCTTTCTTTTTCTATTCCAATTACAGAGTAGGTGCACCAAGCCAAATATAGCCAGAAAACTAATTGTCTGACCTGTCTCTACTTCTAGCCCTATAGAAAGAGGTTTCTTTTTTTTACACTGGGTAGGAAGAATTTTTAAATAAACAGACCCTGAGTGATCTCTCTTCTTGAGAGAGAGGCCCATCTCCCTGTATTTCCCTTTTTAATGAATATAGGCATCCTGCATGCATTATTATTAAGTCTTTCCACTAATACACAAATACTAAAGAAATGAAAAAAAAAAGGTTTAGGTGAAACAGTAGTGCCTGAGGAAAGTATTTCCCTAAAAGAAAGATAAAGTCATGGGCAGCCAAATTTCAGACTAGGAATATTTTTTTTTAATTTAAAAAATTTTTATGGAAACATTCAATGGAAATAGGGAATTGTAAACTCTAGGTTGGATTACTTGAATATGCTGACAGACTTGAACTTTGGAGACATGAAGTTATCATATTCTGAGGGATCTCTGAGTTTTATAATTGTGAGACAGCCAGTACCATAGTGGATGTGAGATTATATGAGGATGAAGGAGGGCACATATGGAGGTAGCCTAATGAAAAGAAGGAGAGACGAAAAGCTGCCCCTCTCCCCTCCCAAGTCCTTTTCAGAGTCTGTGGTGTGTAGCTTAAGGTAAAAATGAGAAGTGGGAGGATTGTGGGAAGATGGTGGAATAGGTCAGAATACCTTTGGTGGCTTTCCAAATTTCCTTCACAAAACAAATAAACAAACAAAAATACTGAACATCTTCTCATAGCAGCAGAAATAAATTTAAAGCAATTGTCTTCCTAAAACAGTTTGAGAAAATCCTAGAAAAGACCAGCCCTCCAGGTATGGAAATTTGTCCTGAGTGAAATGCAAACACTTCCAGGCTAACTGTAGAATCAACAAACAATAAGCCTTGAGGGTAAATGGGTTGAGAGGCAGCCTTTGCCTTAGAAACTTTCCTCTGGAGCACAGTGAGTTTAGGGGTCCAAGACCCAAGCAGGAAAAGATTGAAGGACTTTTCACTGTTCAGAGACACCAAGCATACCTGTGTTGATGAGATGCATCCTGGTCTGTGGCTTCAGGGAGAAAGAGCTAGGACACACCAGGTGAGTGCATTAGTGAGGGGCAGGGACCTTATTGACTGTTGGCACTTACAGGAGAGCAGAGTCCGTGTTTTCAGTTCTGGGGCAGAGAAAGCAGCTGTAGTTTGCAGTCATAGGAGGGACCACAGGTAGCAAGATCATTTTTTGGGACTGTGCGGCTCAGGCCCTAGCTATGGCTTAGCAGTCAAGAGGAGGGCCCAGGGTTGGGCCCCAAGACAGATCTCAGAAAACAATAATAAGAAGAACCTGAAGTGTGGCATATCATTCACCATAATCAGAACTACAATTTGATTATACTAATAGCTGCTAAAAAACAAACAAACAAACAAAAAAAACCCCCAACAACTTAATAACACAAAAATAAATAAAGAGATATGGATGGACAAAGTAGAAAGAACTCAAATTTAGGTAGTTACTATGGACATCGAGAAGATCTGAGTTCATATACAGAGGAAGAATATGGAGCAAAAAAAAAGTCACCTCATTTTCAATGAGAAAAATCAAATGATCCCAAGCACAAAAAGAGTTCTTGGAAGAACTTTAAAAGGACTTTAAAAATCAAATAAGAGAGATCAAGGGAAAAAATAAGAATGAGAAGACCAAGAAAATCATGTAGAGTCAATGAACTGAAAATAGAGATTCAAATATTTAAGTAAGAACATAATTCCTTGAAAACTAGAATTGGGTAAGCAGAAGCTAATGAAATTCTAAGACACCAAGAAATCACAAAACAAAATTAAAAGAATGAAAAAAGAAGACAAAATGACACATCTCATTAAACAACCAATCTGGAAAACAAATTGAGGAGAAAAAATATAAGAAGAGTCAGACTACCAGAAAATCACAATAAAAAGAAGAATCTTCATA
Source organism: Petaurus breviceps papuanus (assembly GCF_028583685.1). NCBI lineage: Eukaryota > Metazoa > Chordata > Mammalia > Diprotodontia > Petauridae > Petaurus > Petaurus breviceps. The sequence continues at coordinate 19,366,690 of NW_027187359.1, read as the reverse complement.
AAACATTTCAAGAAATTATCAAGGGAAATTTCCCTTAAATTCTAGAACAAGAAAGCAAAGTAGAAATAGAAAAAGAAAACATCCCCCAATCACAACCTGAAAGAGATCCAAGGAAGAAAGAGACCCAAGGTAATATCATAGATGAGTTTTATAAATCCCAAGGTTAAGGAGAAAATAGTAGGAGCTACAAGAAAAATAAATAAATATCATGTAGGAACAGTAAGGATTGCACAAGGCCTAGCAGCTACTATGTTGAAAGACTATAGGTCATGGAATACTATATTCTGCAGAGCAAAAGTCCTGGGGTAATGACCAAAGGTAACTTACCCAGCAAAATTAAATATAATCCTCATATTTTTTTAAAAGAACAATTGAAATAAAAGAATTTCAGATTTTTGTGACAAGAACCCCAGAACCTAAAGAAAAAATTTGACATATAACATCTAGGTGAAACATTAAAGACCAATTATAAGGGACTCAATAAGGTCAAATTGTTTACTTTGTATATGTGAAAATGTTAGCAGTACTCATGATTGTCATCATTATTTGCACAGTTTGAAAAAATGTGTGGCCTGAGCTAAGTATGATGGGGGTTATTCTAAAAAATAAAAACTGTGTAGGGGGGCACAAAAAGGAGTAATTATCTCCTACAAATGAGGCATAAAAGGAAATACTCTTACAAAAGGAGCTAGTGGGGGGAGGGCTATTATTGCTGGAATATTGCCCTCCTCAGAAATTGATTAAAGAGTGAACAACATATATATTTAGAAGTGAATAAAGGGGAGCAGAGCCAATATGGCAGCATAGGGGCAGGAAAACTCCATGCACATCCCCCTAACCACCTGAAATACCAATAAAAATCAGTCTAAACAAACTTTAGGGGTACAGAACCCACAAAGTGACAGAGAGAAACAAATCTCCCACTGAAGGCAACCTGGCAGGCTAACAGGAAAGGTCTATTGTAGCACGCTCAGTGCAGAGACAAGCCAAGCATGAGCCTTCAGTTTTAGCCTCAGGGCAGCCACTACTAGCCATAACTGGAGGGACTTTGGGAAAGTGGATCACCAGTATTTGTGGCAGTTTTCAGAATTATCAACCCATAAATGTCAAAGACAAACTGAGAGTTCAGTGTGGACTTTGGGAACAGGGGCTCTGGGATTGCAGTATCGCCATTGCCCTGGAGGGAAAAGTGGCTGAGGCCAGGTAGACACCACCACATGACTGCTTCAGAGCTCCTGGCCTGCAGATTGTAGGTGGACCAAGCAACCATTTTGAGGGGGTGATCACTCTTGCTTTAACATGCTTGGATCTGAATTGCTGTCTAGGGTGGGGGTCCTAGGATGTGTGACCAGGTGCCAGAGATGATAGAGGCTTCAGAGAGGGCACCCAAATAATAGCTCCAGCAGCTCTTAAAACCCCAGCGATTTGGGACAAAGCTCTCCTTTCTGGAAGCAGTCCTAATGTGGCAAAAAGCTAAAAAATCAAGTAATTGTGTGGCAACATAAGCAAGCAAAGGAAACAAAGCAAACATAGCAATCCAACTTTAGATTCCTATTTTGGGGACAAAAAGGATCAAAATATGGAACAGGAGGAAGACAATGAAGTCAGAACTCCTGTACCAAAAGCTTCCAAGAAAAATATGAATTGATTACAGGCCATAGAGGAGCTTAAGAAAGATTTTGAAAACCAAATAAGAGAAGTGGAGGAAAAATTGGGAAGAGAAATGAGAATGATGCAAGAGAATTATGAAATAAGAGTCAACAACATGACTGAAGAAAAAACAACTTAAAAAACGGACTGAATCAAATGCCAAAAGAGGCTCAAAAAGCCAATGAGGAAAAGAATGCCTTAAAAAGTTGAATATGCCAGATGGAAAGAAAATCTTAAAAACTCACTAAAGAGAATCATTCCTTCAGAATTAGATTAGAGCAAATGGAATCTAGTGACTTTATGAGAAATCAAGATATCATTAAACAGATCCAAACAAATGAAAAAGTAGAAGGCAATGTGAAATATCTCATTGGAAAAATCACTGACCTGCAAAATAGATCCAGGAAAGATAATTTAAAAATTATCTAATTGCCTTGAAGCCATGATCAAAAAAAGAACCTAGAAATAATCCTTCAAGAAAATCTCAAGGAAAATTGTCCTAATGCTTTAGGACCAGAGGGCAGAATAGAGGTTGAAAGAATCTACCAATCACTACTTGAAAAAGATCCCCAAAAGAAAACTCCTAGGAATATCATAGCCAAGTTCTGGAGTTCCCAGATCAAGGAGAATATATTGCAAGCAGCCAAAAAGAAACAATTTGAATATTGTGGAAACACAATTAGGATAACACAGGATTTGGAAGTTTTTACACTGAGGTATTGAAGGGCTTGGAATATGATATTCCAGTGGTCAAAGAAGCTGGGATTAAAATCAAGAATCACCTGCTGAGCAAAATTGAGTATAATGTTTCAGGGGAAAATATGGTCATTCCATGGAATAGAGGACTTTCAATCATTTTGATGAAAAAACCAGAGTTGAATAGAAAATTTGGCATTCAGATACAAGAAGCAAGAGAAGCATGAGAAGGTAAACATGGAAGAATAAATCATAAGGAACCTATAAAAGTTGAACTATTTACATTCGTACATGGAAAAATGATCATTGTAACTTATGAATCTTTTCTCAGTATGAGAATAGTGGAAGGTAATATAAAATTATATACATACACTTTTATAAGCATATAAATTCATGTATACATGCATATATGTCTACATGCATTTATATGTTTATGTAGGAGGCATATGGGCATATGAATACATATGTGAGTGTGTCTATATATGTGTACAGGTATACATAGACAGAGGTCACAGGTCCAATTTAATAGGAAGGGATGATACTTAAAAGGTGAAATTGAGAGGTGAGAGAGGAATATAATGAGAGGAGATGGGGAGAGATAGAAAGGTGTAAATTATCTCATATAGAAGAGGTAAGTGAAAACTGTTACAATGGAGGGTCAGAACAGTTAGGCAAAAGGGAATGGGTCAACTTTATTCTTATTGAATTTAGCTCAGGGAGGGAATAGCATGCACACGAAATAGGGTATCTCACACTACAGGACAGCAGGGGGGAAGGGGATGAGAGGGGGGATGATGGAGGGGAGGGCAGGCTGGTGGGGAGGGAAGTTAGAAACACACACTTCTGAAAAGGGACGAGGTCAAAGTAGAACAAGTGGGGCGTGGTATAAGTTGGAGGGAAATATAGTCAGTGTTTCACAATATATCCACTACGGAAATGTTTTGTGTAGCTATACATGTACAACCTATATTGAATTCCCTATCTTCCCAGTAAGGTTGGTGATGAGGGAGGAAGGGAATGAATCTGGAATTTAGAGTTTTAAAATCAAATGTTTAAAACATATTATTATTTTTTATATGAAACTGAAAAATAAGATATACAAGCCCTGGGGTATAGAGATCCATTTTGTCCTACTGGAAACTTGGCGGGGGCATGGGGGAGGATATAGGAGAGAGCAGATTGGGTGATAGGGTTTACAGTGGAGTTGCTGTTTTGTGGTGCTGGATAGGGGAAAGACACGAAGGAAATTTGTATGTCAAAATCTTGTGAAAATGAATGATGTAAATTAAAAATAAACAAAATTTAATTTAAAAAATATAATAGAAGGGCTTAAAATCTAAATTCAGAAAGAAAGGACAAGGTGATAGGGAGGGGGATGAGATAATGGAGGGTCTCTTACAAGGGTAGTTTAAGGACAATAAGGTAGAGCAAGATGGTGAGTAGAAGTAAAGCAGAGGAGTGAGGAGAGAATAGGGTAAACAGGATGGGAAGGATAGGGAAGAACAATAAAAAAGGGGAAAATGCTCGACAAGCAATTGTGGCTTAGAATGTGAATGGAATGAGTTTACTCATAAAATGGAAAGAGCAGATTAAAGATTTCAATTAAAAAATATGTTGCTTTCAGGAAACATTAGAAAAAATGAGAGATACAAACCAATATATAATAAAGAAGAGAAGTAGAATTTATTATGTAAAAATAATAACAAGAAATGAGGTTGCAGAAACCAGCTAAAATTTGGCAGAACTTCCAAATCAGTCCACCTTCATGCATTATCATCAATATGAATACAGATATATGTGAGAATGGTTAAAATAGGCTAAGAAATATAGTTTGTAATAAAAGAAAACAGCAAAGGATTAATATTCATTTAAAGTGCTACCAGTATAAGAGGCAGATCTTGGTCATCCTAATAACAAGACTTATTTCTCTACCTCCTAAAATCATTGATGAATATTTTATATTCACTTATCTGTCAGAAGTAGAATATAAGCTCCTTGACTATATGTATATTATTTGTAATTTTTCTATTCCCATTTCCTATTATAATGCAAGGCACATTATCCCCTCTACCTTCCTCTCCCCCCCCCTCCAGGATCTGTAGATTTCATTTTTATAGAAAATTCTCTATTGTTAGGAATTTCTTGTACCAACAGTGAAATAATCACCTTCTCTGTAAGGCATATATGTATATACTTTCACTGCACAGAGAGGTTATGTGATTTGAACATGTCACGCACTAGTATGTGGTGGAGTTGGGATTTAAATCCAGATTTTCTTGATGTATAGTATACAGTCATTTAATAAATGATTGTTAAATAGATGAATGATGAAATGAAGACTTTGTAGTTACTTAGCATTTTCATGAACACTCCTCATGGATTCTTTGTTTAAAAAGAGAGACTGAAAATAGACCCAATGACATCACAAAAACATTTAACAATAATTTTAATTAACAATTGCTTCCCATTAGTCTGAACATAGTCAGTTGCCTTTATTAAGTCAAAATTTGAACTTATAGGAATGTGAAATAAACATTATGTTAACTGAAAAAAGTAAATTATATATATATGCATGCCATTAAAATAGCTCCAAACCAACTTTTTTTTTTTTTTTGCTTTTTGGAGGGCAATTGGGGTTGTGATTTGCTCAAGGTTACATGGCTAGTTTTTGTATTAAGTGTCTGAGGCCGCATTTGAACTTATGTCCTCCTGACTCCAGGGCTGGTGATCTATTCTCTGCACCACCTAGCCTCCCCTAATCCAACTTATTTAACAAGCTTTTGTTTAAAAAGTCGATATAATCAAAAGAAAATAAGTTGACTCTATTTATTATCTTTGAAAGAAAAAATTACCTACTTAAAAAAAAACCCAAATTAATTTAGCCACCCTTTGTTAAATATCTCCTATTGTCATGGGACTCCACTAGATTCTGGTTATCTAATAATAAATATGAAACAATCCTTGCTCATTTTCCACTATAGGAGTGATGGTGAATCATATGCACAAAGTGGCAAACTAAAATAACTTTAGAAAACTCTAGCAAATGCTAATATCAGGGGAGGTTTCTCAGAGGAGGTGGGATCTGAGTTATTTAAGAAACGATAAGTATTCAGAGAAGCTAAACTGAAGAGGAAAAGTATTGAAGGCATAGCAGATGGCTTATGTGAATGTACATAATCAGAATATGGTTTGGAGAACAGCTGGTAGTCCATTTTGACAGGTACATAAGAGTACAAGAAGAGAGGTAATATGAAATATAGCTAGAAATATAGGTCAGAACCAGGTTGTAGAAAGCCTTTAATGGTAGGCTGAAGAAATTGTGTTTTATATTACAGACAAAATAAAACCACAAAGTTTTTGAACAAGAGGCTGTTGGGGATAGACTGATTTTAGTTTTGTTTTGTTTTTGTAAATAGTATTTTATTTTTTCCAATTACATGTAAATACAGTTTCCAAGATTCATTTTTTAATATTTTGAGTCCCAGATTTTTCTCCTTCTCTCCCTTCCCTGTCACCTCCTCAAAATGGCAAGCAATCTGTTACAGATTATACATGTAGAGTCATATTAAACGTATTTCTACATTAGTCACATTGTGAAAGAACAAACAGAACAAAAGAGAAAAATCATGAAAATAAAAGCAAACAAAATGAAAACAGTATGCTTTAGTCTACATTCAGATTCTTTCAGTTCTTTCTTGGATGTGGGCATAACTTTCCATCATGAATTTTTTGCAGTTTTCTTGGATCATTGTATTGCTGAGAAGAGCTAAGTCTATCATAGCTGAACATGACACAATGTTACTGATACTGTACAATTTTCCCATCATTTCATCTAAGTTTTTTTGAAATCCACTTGCTCACCATTTCTTATAGCACTATAGTATTCCATTACACTCATATATACAACTTGTTCATCCATTCCCCACTTGATGAGAATTATCTCAATTTCCAAGTCTTTGCCACCACAAATAGAGCTGCTATAAATATTTTCATACATGTGGACCTTTTCTGATTTTTATTGTCTCTTTGGGATACATACCTAGTGGTGATATTGCTCAAACAAAATGTATGTACCATTTGATCTTCCTTTGGGCATAGTTCCAAATTGCTCTTCAGAATGGTTAGATCAGTTCGCAATTCCACAAACAATGTATTAGTGTCCCAATTTTCCCAAATTTCTCCAGTACTTATCATTTTCCTTTTCTGTCATATTAACCAATCTGACTGGTGAGATGTGGTACCTCAGAATTGTTTTAATTTGCATTTCTCTAAATAATAGTGATTTACAGCATTTTTATATGACTATCGATAGCTTTAATTTCTTCATATGCAAACTACATGTTCATATCCTTTGACATTTATTAACTGATGAATGATTTATATTCTTATAAATTTGACTCAATTCTCTGTATATGTGAGATATAAGAACTTTATCAGAAATATTTGTTGTAAAATTGTTTCCCAATTTTTTGTTGTCCTTCTAATCTTGGTTGCTTTGGTTTTGTTTGTGAAAAAACTGTTTAATTTAATGTAATCAGAACTATCCATTTTGCATTTCATATTGCTCTCTATTTCTTGTTTGATCATAAATTCTTCCCTTCTTTATAAGTTCTTGCAATACTAATTTGCTAATAGCATAACACTTTATTTCTAAATAGTGCATTTATTTAGACTCTATCTTGGTTTATAGTGTGAGATGTTGTTCTATGCCTCATTTATTCCATATCATTTTCTAGTTTTCCCAGCTATTTTTCTCAAATAATGAGTTCTTATCCTAGAACCTAGGGTCTTTGGGTTTATCAAATAGTAGATTACTGTAATCATTTACTACAGTGTCTTATGAACTTAATCTGTTCCACTGATCCACCCCTCCATTTTTAAGCCAGTACCAAATAGTTTTGATGATTGCCACTTTATAATATAATGTCAAATTTGATAATTCTAGGCCACTTTCCCTTGCATTTTATTCATTAATTCCTTTTATATTCTTGACCTTTTGCTCTTCCAGATGCACTCAGTTTTTATTATTTATAGTTTAAAAAAATAATTTTTGGTAGTTTCATTGTAATGATGCTGAATAAGTAAATTAATTTTGGTAGAATTATAATTTTTATTATATTAGCTTGGCCTACCCCCAAGTAATTTTTATTTTCCCAATTCTTTGGATCTGACTTCATTTTCCTGAAAAGCACTTTGTAATTTCATTCATACACTTCCTAGGTTTATCTTGGCATGTAGATCCCCAAATATTTTATATTATCAACAGTTATTTCAAATGGAATTTCTCTTTCTTTCTCTTGCTGTTTGTCTTTGTGGCTAATATAAATATGGTGAGGGTCTTATCAGTAAGTTCTGCAGAAACTACCAAGAGATCAAACTATTATAAACTATTCAAGAAGAAAGGAAAGAAAATATCAACATTAACACAACACATATACAAATATGTGTGTATGCATATATCTATATATATATATATCATCAATCATTATTTTTATTAATACTGTTACTACTGTTTATTATAGTCATTTTAAATTAAAAAAGCATTTGACAAAGAAAATACAAGAAAAAGAAAGAATGAAAGAGAAATTATTAGGAGGGACAAAATACTTAAAAAAAATCATTAGTGAAGTAAATAGCCTTTTGAGGAAGGCAATAATAAATACAGGCAAAAGGAAAGGAAATTCTGTAGATTATGCCTGACAGAAAAGTGGTTGATTTGCTAATTAGAAAGAGAAACATATTTCAACTTACAAAAAAATGAGAATTAGAATAAAGAAGAAAGGAAAATAAGAAAAAATTATGTAAGTTGGATTTAAGAGCACAATGCAATTAAGAGTCAGGAGACTATCACTTTTCTCTAGGTGCCAGAAAACACAGATGATTACATGCAGTGAGTGGGATTGCAAGAGGCAGAGAAGAAAAAGACCAAAACAACAAATCTAAACATCTGTCTTCTTTAGAGATATATCCCTGAAAAAAAGTTGCTAGCTTTAATATCCACAATTGGTCCACACTAACAGAACAGATATGTAGTTGGGGACAGAGGGATAGCATTTAATGAAATGGTAAATTATAGTAGTACATGGTTACCTCAATGAAATCTGAGTGCTATTTATTCATTCAAAAATGTTATTGAACAATTATTATATGCAAGGCACTAAACTAAGAGATTTGAGTGTGTGTGTGTGTGTGTGTGTGTGTGTGTGTGTGTTTTCTGATCTCTGTTTCACTGGAGCAAATGCTATATGTAAAACTTGTGCAAAAAGTAAAGTGCCAGACATTGATAAAAGCTAAAATAGAGTTTCAAAGAAATTGCTTTTGGGGAGAATGTGGAGAGAGATGGAAGAAATGATTATTAAAGTATTACAGATTTAATAAACCTAAATAGACACAAAATGTTCAAATATACCAAAAAGTTTGTCAGTTTTTCATGTATGTATGTTGCATATGTATACATATATATATATAGAGAGAGAGAGAGAGAGAATTATTTATAAAATATACCTAGTGAATTTAGTAAGATAATAACAAAATTATCTTTTATTTCCTTCTATGAATTTTTTCTATGTAGGTTTTAGATTTTTGTTATTGTGACATAGGATTTATTACTTTTGAATGCTATATGTGCTGTTGGGTATACATTCTTTAAATCTGGCATTCAAATCTCCTCATATATTTTGAAAATATAGTTTGTGCTACACTCCAATTCAACGTGTTATTTCTTTTTTGCTTGATTTTTAAATTTATTGTATTCCATTACTGGGGTATGACTATTTTCCACCATTACTAATTATCTTAACTAATCATTTTGAGTTAATCATTCAAATTTTCCTTTACAAATACACTTGTTATGCCATTACAAATATATCTGATATATATATATATATATAAAACATATTATAATATTGATATTCTCCTATTATTCATAGTAAGTTTAATGGTCTTTCAAGTTCTTTGTTTTAGAACTTGAATTTCATTTTGTCCGATACCATTAATTCAATACCCATTTTCTTTCATTAGATGTACAAGGTGACCTATTTTTAGTTCATTTTATTATCTCAAATATATAAACATATCTTGGCAAATCATATTTTCTGAACAAGTTTTTGTTTGCATTTTAAATTATTATAAAGTAATATTTTTCTTTTCCTAAGGGGATGACCTCTATTTATGTGAAAATTCACAAATGTTTAATTTTATGAGCATTCTATTCATTACAAAGCATGTAGATATAACACAACTACTTATTTCAACAGCAACAATAATAATCAATTTCTAAATATCATATGTGCATAAAAGCTATGATGCCCAAGAAAATTTAAGTATTTTCTTACAAACTCTAACAATTTTGTGAAAATTCAAAAACAGCTATGATAAAGATTTTCTTCTTGCATTTAATTCCCTTTTTACATATCTCCACTCATTTTCCTGTTCTTTTCCCCTCATTTTCTTATTTTCTTCATCATTAATTCATATATTCAATTGTATATTTTGGTCCTCTTTTCTTGTTACAAAGCTGATTATTTTTCAGAGTTCTTAACAAAAGCATCTAATCCTGACTGGAAGAAAAGTAATCATATTTATAAAGCATTTATTAAATACAAAATTAAAAGTCCCATGACCTGTTACAGAGAGTCTTCCCTTTATTCTTTCTTTATATAAGTCTTAATTGGGCCTTTTCTCCATAAATTGTTTAATTTTCTTTATTTTAAATGACAATCTTTTGTTCTGAGGAAAATTCTGACATTTTGTTGAAATTTTCTTTATTATTATCATACATATAAAATATATTCAATCATCCTCTTTTTATTTTCTCATTTTTATCGGAAGCTATTGAGAAATTAAGATTTTTTTTGTTAAATGGTAACTTTCTTCCTGACATCTAGTTAGATAAATACTTTCTTGGTGAAGTATTGCTCTTTTACAAGTGTTTAGGTGATTTAAATTTTGAGATTTTCCCTTTTGACATTTTATAAATTTTACTTGTAATTGACAATTTTTTATTTGTTTCTGAGAAACTTTCTTCCATTATTTTCAAAATTGCATGATCAAATTCTTTTCTTCATTGTTTTCAGGAAGCCTCCTAAGTTTACAAAAAACTTCCCCTGTTTTTTTTCAATTTTTTTTTTTATGAGTCAAGTATGTTTTTTTTTGCTTTCTACTGTCCTTTCTGTTCAAATAGTCATATAATTCTATGTTTAAGTGAGCGCATTACTAATAATTGCCAGAGATAACAGTTTCCTGAATTTCATTCTATCCTGCAATTCCATAATTAAACTATCTTACATTATTTCATCTCATAGATTTTTGTCAATTATATTCTTTGTCAATTTCATTGGTGTATTTATTATTCATTTTGTAATGCTATAAAATTGATATTTTTATACTATTTTGATGTTACTTTAGTGTTTTAGCACATTTTCTCTAATATTTTTCCTTTTGAATTTTATAATTGTATATATTTTTTTGCATTTTCTTTAGATTGCTCATTCCTTACTTTTTAAATATCAGAGTATTTGTTACTTCTTTTTTTCTTAATTTCACTTCTTCCTTTCTGTTTTTGAGAAGATTGTTTACCACTAGAGAATTGTCTAGATCATCAGATATCAGGAACTGTGTTGACGAATTTGGCTTACTTAAATTTAAGTGTGGTTTAGTTAAATTGAGAGTTTAATTTGCAGGAGCGGGAGCTTTTTAAAAAAGAGTTCAACAAAATCTTGTTTTTAAAATTTTGTTTTTCATGTATAATTTAGGAGACTACAGTCTCAAACCTTCCAAAACTTGACTCATTTGGGGGACCAGATAAACTATCCACTATCTTTCTACTATACAATGTCTTGCTGTATTGCTTGGTTGCAAATCATGTTTGGCCAGTCCTTACACTTGATTATTTCCATTTTCTATATTTTTGTCATACTTACATTTTACTCACAGTAGCTGGAGTAATGAAATATGGAGTAATACAATTATGCTTATTAATTCATCTTCAAATTTATGTTATCTATTTTCAAATGATTGCTCACTGTGGCAAGACAGTCTTTCTTCTATCTGATCAGTTTTCTTTTAGATTTCCATCAATGCTCAGTCATTTCAGTTATGGCCAACTCTTTGTTATCTGACTTGGGGTTTTCTTGGAAAAGAAACTAGAGTGGCTTGTTATATCCTTCTCCAGTTCATTTTACGCTTGAGGAAACCAAGGGAAACAGGGTTAAGTGACTTGCCCAGGGTCACACAGCTAGCTAGTAAAAGTTTGGGACTGGAGTTAAGCTCAGGTCTTCCTGACTCCAAGCCCTGTGCTCTATCCACTGTGTCACATTGCTGCCATATCTTTAGATAAAAGCTCTTTGTAATAGTTGTTCAAAATCTTCTCATCTCTCCTTTATCCTCTCACTGTTCCTCTTCCCCAGAAAAAAAAACAAACATTTTCTGCTAACTACATCATTTCATGTTTCAATGAAATGGAGCTCTTGCTTCAGTTCTCATCTAATATGCCTCTATTAGCATTCTTTAAGAACTCATTCCCTTTTTCTTTAGTCTCTGATGAAGAGATGGTCAGCTCTTCCACAGGAATCCTTAATTTTTCCCCTCATTTTCTCTAATAGATTTATCCCACTATCACATATACTCTCTAGTCTTTCATGAAGACTGGAGATATTTGTAACAGTACCATGGAGTCTCTCAGTCAGGCTAGAAAAAGTGAAAGTTCATTGATTGGAAGGAAATTGGAAAACTAACAAAGACTCTGAAGGTCACAGTGATAAATATGTTGAGGCCCATAACCTTGGGGTCCCTTGGCTTCTTATTGCTGAGCTTTTGCAATTTCAATCCTTACCTATATTTAGCATAGTACCTAGACCATCAATCCTTCTCTATAACTTGACTAATGCCTAATGTGAAAGTACTAGCAGACACTATACTTGATTGTATGCCACTTGGGGGGGGGGTGAAGAGGAGAGGGAGAAAAAATTTGAAACTCAAGGAATCATCAAAATGAATCTTGTAACTAAAATAAAAAAAATTAATGAAGAACAAAAAATAAAAGAATTCCTTAAAATTAGAATGGAGTAAATGGAAGTTAATGACTTTATGAGAAACCAAGATATTATAAAGCAAAACTAAAAGAATGAAAAAATAGAAGACAATATGAAATATCTTATTGGAAAAAAACCTCTGACCTAGAAAATAGATCCAGGAGAGACAACTTAAAAATTATTGAGCTACCTGAAAGCCATGTTAAAAAAAGAACCTAGATGTTATCTTTCAAGAAATTTTCTTGCTTTGTTTTTGGAGGGGAGAATGCAGAGCAAGTGGAGTTAAGTGACTTGCCCAAGATCACACAGGTAGTAAGTGTTAAGTGTCTGAGGTTGGATTTGAACTCAGGTCCTCCTGACTCCAAGTCTGGTGCTCTGTTCACAGCTCCACCTAGCCACCCCCTTTCAAGAAATTATCAAGGAAAACTGCCCTGATATTCTAGCACCAGAGGGAAAAATAGATATTGACGAATCCTCTGATCACCTTCACAAAGAGATTGAAAAAAGAAAACTCCTAGAAATATTGTAGTCAAATTCTAGATTTCTCAGAACAAGGAGAAAATATTGCAAGAACCCAGAAAGCAGCATTTCAAGTACTGTGGAAACATAATCAGTATAAGATGAGATTTATCAGCTTCTACATTAAAGTATTACAAGGTTTGGAATATGATATTCTGTATGTAGGTCAAAGGAGTTAGGATTAAAACCAAGAATCACTTACCCAGCAAAACTGAGTATAATCCTTCAGGGGGAAAATTATATATTCAGAGAAATGCAAATCAAAGCAACTCTGAAGTACCACATCTCACCAGTCGGTGGACTAAGATGACAAAAGAGGAAAATGATAAATGCTGGAGAGGATGTGGACAAATTGGAACACTAATGCATTGTTGTTGGAGTTGTGAACTGATTCAACCATTCTGGAGAGCAATCTGGAATTATGCCCAGAGGGCTATAAGTAATTTCATACCCTTTGACCCAGCAATACCACTTGTAGGATTGTATCTCAAAGAGATCATAGAAGTGGGAGAAAGACCCACATGTACAAACATATTTATAGCAGCTCTTTTTTTGTGTTGGCAAAGAATTAGAAATTAAGGGGATGCCAATTAATTGTGGAATGGCTAAGCAAGTTATGGTATATGCATGTAATGGAATACTATTTTGCTATAAGAAACAAGGAGCAGATGGACTTCGTATTTACCTGGAGAGGCTTATGCAAACTGATGCTGAGTGAGAAGAGTAGAACCAGGAGAAATTTGTACACAATTATAGACACAACATATGTGTGATGACCAACTCCAAAAGACTCAGGATAGAGAGAGATGTCTACATTCAAAGAACTAGAAAGAACAGAGTCTGAATGCAGATTGAAGCAAACTCCCTGCTCTCTGTCTTTTTCTAGTTTGGTTTTGTCTCCTCTTTCCCATTGTTCATTCCAGCCAATACAATCCTTCTTTATAACCTAATGTCTAGTGTGATATTTTTTGCAGATCCTGTACTTGATTGTATGCCACCATGGTGGGAGAGAGGGAGAGAAAATTTGAAACTCAAGGAATTATGGAATTGAATCCTGTAAACTGAAAGTAAACAAATTAATAAAGACCAAACAAATTTACAAAACAAATAAAATAAATTATATATTCAATGAAATGGAGGACTTTCAAGCATTCTTGCTGAAAAGACCAAAGCTGAATAGAAAATTTGACTTGCAAATATAACAATCAAGAGAAGTATGAAGAGGTAAACAGGAAAGAAAAATCATAAGGGACTTATTAAAGTTGTACTGTTTACATTCCTACATGAAATGATGATATTTGTAACTCATAAGACCTTTCTCAGTATTAGGTTATTTGAAGGGGATATATCTCTATCTATCTATCTATCTATCTATCTATCTATCTATCTATCTATCTATCTATCTATCATCGATCTATCTATCTATCTACCTACCTATCTATTGACAGATTACATAGGGTAAGTTGTATAGGAAGGGATGATATTTAAAAAATAAAATTAAAAAGTGAGAGAGGAATGTGCTTGGAGGAGAAATGGAGAAGTAGAATGGGGAAATTATCTCACAGAAGAGGCAAGAAAAAGTTTTTTTCAAGAGAGGGGTATCCAAATCCATGTTACTCTAAAGGACAGTAGGAGGGATGGGGAAAGGAGGTATGATAGAAGGAAGGAAAATGGGAGGAGGTGGTAATCAGAAGGAAACACTTTTGAAGAGGAACAGTGTCAAAGCAGAAAATAGAATTAATGGATGGGATGGGATAGGATGAAGGGAAATATAGTTAATCTTTCACAACATGACTGTTATGGAAGTGTTTTGCATGACTACACACATTTAACCTATATTGAGTTGCTTGCCTTCTCAGTGAGGGTGGGTGGGAGGGAGGAAAGGAGAGAATGTGGAGCTCAAAGTTTTAAAAACAAAAATTAAAAGTTTGTTTCTACAAGCATAAGAAATAAGATCTACATTCATTGAGGTATAGAAATCTATCTTGCCCTACAGGAAAATAGAAGGGAAAGGGATAAGAGAAGAGGGGTGGTGCTGATAGAAGACAGGGAAGATTGGAGGAAGGAGAGCAGAATGCATCCATCTTGGGGTGAGGGAAGGGGAGAGATGGGAGAAAATTTGGAATTCAAAGTCTTGTGGAAGAGAATGTTAAAAACAAATAATATTAATAAAAATTTTAAAAACAAACAAAAAATGTCTACTCCCTGAAAAGGGAGCCTCCTCCAACAAAGACAGTGAAAGCCTCCTACCTCATTCATATCTCTAACAAATCACCTAAAACCCTGAATAGGGAAAAATCAAGAGTGGTGAACTAAAATAAATTTATGAAGGCACAGCAAAGCAAAAACATACCTCTCAATCCAAGTTATAGCCCTATGAAATTGTACTCAACCACTTTGTAGTTTGGTCAGGGGTAGAAACCATAGGATCCTGCTAAATAGGTCTGTCTGTTAAATATACTTAGAGGCGTTCTTTCATATTTAATAGTCTACCTTCCTAATCATATCTGAAAGATTGATTTTTCCCCCTTGAAAGTACTATAGTTTCTGACAATGTAGTCATCCCACACAAATAAAAACAAAAAATAAAAACAAAAAATAAACAAAAAAGAATTAAAGTACTAAATTTTCTATGGTTAGGTTACCCTGACTTACATGAAGAGAAAAGAAAAAAATATATTATCTTCATAATGAAACAACTCTGCTCCTATGTTGTAAAGAAAAAAAAAATATGTCACATGGAGTATTGAGGTCCACAGGCAAAAACAAAATTCTAGAAATTAAGGTACTTTTCCAAATATCTCTTTAATAAATGTAATGTCACAGCAAGAGAGCTTAGAGAGCTCCTATATAAAGGTGCATTAGTAATATATGGCTTAAAATATATGTATGCAGATATGCAGGCATGTATAGATGGACACATATATCCACAAATAGTGTGTACATAGGTTAAATGTGTACCTATACACATAAACATGTGACTATCCATGCACATCTACACAGTGCTCACACTCATACATATATCCACATATAACTATGCAAACCTATATATATATGTATATATATATCTTCTCTTTATGTATCTGTATTTTTATCTGTCTATGTTTACATATACAATCTATATCTACTGACCCACCTATCTATACATACTTTTATAAATATACATATATACATGCATGTATGCAAGTATATGTATAAATATATTTGGAGATCCCTGCAGATGAAAAAGCCTTAACTTAATGGCAAAATGCAAAGATAGATAAGCATATGCTCAAGAAATATAATTATAAAATTCTTCACCCAAAAAACCAAAGATCTCAATAGTGACAGAGGTATAGTAGTTGCAATGCAGGACAGCATTAGGAGGGAGATTGTCTTCTCTCCTGTTTGTAATGGGACATGTTATGTCAAAAATGCATAAGCATAACTAAATTCTATTTACCAAAATAAGCAGAAGAGGAGAAAGCAAGAAGGTAATTTTCTTTGGCTAATTGCAGATCACAAAGCCAAAATAAAACTGGAATTATGGAGTTAGATAAATGTGACAGGGGGAAGTTTTCTCACCATTCACAGATATATCAGACATTTCCACAATTGATAAATCAGAATTATGGAAAGCCATGGATGAGTAATTTTCTCTTTCTTGAAAACTGTTTAAAAATTGCAGAGGATGAGGAGACTCAGCGAGATATAGTACATTCCTGATCCCCTGACAGCTACTTCAAAAAAGATTTCAGATGAATACCTGATTGAAAAGAGATCAAGAAATCTAAAAAAAATATATTCCAGTCATTAACACTTTGATCCCAACATCAGAAGTGACATATAGGCAAAGTACTAGAGAAGGAACTGTAGTTGGGATACTGGAGTCAGAATCAAGTGGTCAACCAGAGGCATAGTACTGTGATTATTAACTCAGAAGGGTGATTTGATCTCACACTTGTCACTCAGGTACAGGGAACATGTTACTGTAACTTTACAAAAAGGGAGTGGAAATTGAAATTAATCTCTGGGCACAGGAATTTCAGTCTGATACTGAAGATCAGATTTGGGCCACTTTATAGGAATCCTAGCTCATTCCTCTTGACCTATAGAGAGAATCACAGACTAAGGCCTCTAAAGAAGCCAAAGCCATTGCTTTTAATCTGTAAAAACATCTAACTAGATGACAGCAACTGAGACCAGCAGCTGTGTACTAGACTTCCATCCAAGGCAATACTTTATGTATATTTTCTAAACTTAACTAAGGGTCTGCAACTTTGAAAGGTAAGGACGAACAGTTAGATTGTGCCCTTAATTAGAGTATTAAAGTCTGCTGAATGTTTGAAGCTCTCTTTTCCAAACCACCCATTAGATTGTTTAAATACATAGCAACTTGAGTTCTGAGTCATGTGAACAACAAAATATAATAGACATTTTCATTCTAATGACATTTCTATCTCCCATCTATCTCCCCAAATCAGAATTATGTGAAAGAGGTAAAGCAATTATGTATTTATCCATGTTCTAAGATTCTAAGAAGCCCACTGAGGTAACAATTTGGTGGACTAGCATAAGAGAAGGCAACCTATAATTCCCAACAGGCATACTCTACACATCCTACCACTCCAACCTCCATGATCTAGCAAGGCTGTACAATAGGGACCACTCAAGAATTTCCTTCCAGCTGCTACAATCACTATGGTACAACACCACCACTACTTGCTTCACTTCCACCATTCTCAGACAATGAGCAACAGAATTCACCTCTACTCCTAACACCAAAATTATCATGGTGTGATAGGAAAAGAAAGAGGCACAGGAAATCTGGAAGTTTACTCTTTCTGTTGCAGCAGAACTCAGAGCAAAAAGAAGCAGTAAGAACATGGACAGGGTATCAGTGTATATAGGAGGTTAAATCAGGTATCAAGGAAAGACAAACAAACTGGAATATAGCTGAAGCCATTTCTGTTCCATTCCTTCTCCCACATACTTGGAGTAGAGACTGAGGGGGGTGAAAGGTGTAATTCTTCTCAAGGAAAAAGACCAAGATAACTTGGAGGTATAACCTATGGTGGATATTCCATCAAAGGTAGAGAAAGAAATGGAGTTTCAAGGGAATGGAAAGGGGGGGGTTGAATTAAAAAAGAAAAAGTATCAGAAGGAATAAAAATCAGTTAAGAATATTGAGAACAAGTAGATAACTAACAAGTAAGATAAAAGTATGTGAAGAAATACATCCTTTAAGACATCCAAATGAGTTCAAACCTCTCTGAAAATATATTACAACACAAAAGGAAAATACAACAACATCTAAAGGGGCATAAGATCCTATGGGCATAGAAAGTGGGCAGGTAAGCACAACATCCTGCCTTTGTGTAAGGGAAATCACCTCTACTGCAGATAGCTATTATTCACAAAGGTTAGAGGTCATGGATCCATGAAAGAGATCTAATAGCAAATGGGGGAAATGGTCAGGGGGACAGTAGCATGTTAATAAACCACTAGGAGACAGGAAAATTTCTACTATGGGGCAATACTTCTTTATATCTCTTTAAAAATAGATTATATTCAAAATATAGATTTTAAAAGATGCCTTAGAAGCTTTAATTCCATGAGAATTTAGAGACAAAGGAAATAAGTATAATAAGTAATAAATGAGTATAAAAACATGAATCAAAATACTAATTTCTAGATTACACAGAATGGGAAGAGATCTAATAAATAAAATAAGGAAAAGCATTTTTTCAAAAAAGGAAAAAGGTGAAAAATAAATTCTAACAAACAAAACTAATTAAAAAGCATGAGGAGAAAGGTTATTTTTGCTTGATTAGTGAGAAAAAGAGGGGAAGAGAAAAGGAGGATAAAAGGAATTATTAGGTTAATCAAAACTACTGTGATGTATAAAATGTTTGAGAGATATTTCTGGGTAATCAATCATTTTATTAATTATGATAGAACACAATAAAAAGGCAGCAGTGGCATTCTAGAATTCCAAAAACCCTGCATGGAACCCAGTTAATGCTTATATCCCCATGGAAGAGTCGGTATTCCTAAGCATGGCAATCAACTCTGATTGGTTAACAATTAATGAGAAGAAGGAATGTTATGAGAAGTGGGCTAATTCTAATGAGGGGCTGGGGAAATTGACTCAGTACACTGAGTTTTAGACAAAGAGATTCATATCTCTCTCTTTTTAATCAATCAATCAACACATTTACTGAGTTCCTACAATGATCCAAACACCATAGTAGAAGTTGGGGCCAGTCACACACTAAAGGGAGATTGACCCTCCTCTCAAAGAACTTTCATTTTCCAAGCACATTCATGTTTCCAAAGCATTTTTCCTAAAACAACCCAGTGAGGCATTGAGTAGCAGTATCAGAGTTATCACTTTATGGGGGAGGATATTGAGGATCAGATTCATGAAATGACTTACCAGGGTCAAACTACCAATGAGTACTGGTATTTGGATTCAAACCCTTATCTTGCCACAATATTATTTACAGAAGGTTTAACATTGGGGTGGGCTTGAGAGATCCCTCACACATTATCATGAAGGGATGGAGGGAGAGGGGGCATGAAGACTATTGATGATACTATTATATCAGTCTATACATGAAGAAATGAAGGTTGGGACTGAGGTGAGATCTATTTAGATAGGAGGAAGCATGTTTAGGAGATTTGTCAAAGATTAAAGAGATAGGTGTTGGCAAGAGATTGTATATCAGGTGAGGGAGAAGGGATAGCAAGATTAAGAAACCAGGTGACTGGGGAATGGCAATACAAACTATAGGGTAGTTGGGAGGAGGGGGCTTTGGAGAGAAGTGGAAAAACAGGAGGAGGAGTTAATTTTGAGGGATACTGATATTTTATATGGGCATTAAGGTGGACATGTCCAGGAGGTAGTGAGAGATGAGACCCTGGGACTCAGAAAGGAAAATGAGGCTGAGAGTCAGATGGCTCTGGGGGTTATTTGCAAGAGTGATCATTAAATCATGGGCCTGATCAAAAAGCAAAGTGTAGAGGGAAGAGGGCACAGGATAGAACCTGGAGGAACAATTATATCTAGAGCAAAGGAGTTGGAGGGTTGGGCAAAGAGATAGGAGGAGAGTCACAATAATTGTTCAGCATCAAAGAAGCCCAAGGAGGATGGGGTGGTTTACCCACATCAAATGCTGAAGAGTGGACAAGATGATTAAGGTACTTTTCAGTTATAACAACCTATGTACCCATTTAAAGCGCCTTTTCCATTCTGATATATATATTTTAATTTATTTATTTTTAGTTTTCAACATTCATTTCCACAAGATTTTGAGTTACAATTTTTTCTCTCTCCATCTTTCCCCTAACACTACCCCAAGCCTACTGAATACCCCCTCACCCAATCCATTCTCTCTTATATCCTCCCCCCTTCACCTCCCTAACTTTCTAGTAGGGCAAGATGCATTTCTATACCCTACTACATGTATATTTTATTTCCCAGTTGCATATAATAAAAAACAAATTTTTAAACATTTGTTTTTAAAACTTTGAGTTCCAGATTTTTTTTCCCTTCTTCCCTCCTCACCCACGCCCACTGGGAAGATAATCAATTCAATATAGATTGTACATGCGTAGTTACCCAAATAATTTCCATAGTAGTTATATTGCGAAAGACTAACCATATTTCCCTCCATCCTATCCTGCCCCCCCACTTAATCTATTTTCTACTTTGACCCTATCTCTTTCAAAAATGTTTGCTTCTAACTACCCTCTCCCCCAATCTTCCCTTCCTTCTGTCCTCCCCCATCTTATCTCGTACCCCCCTATTTACCTGTAGGGAAAGATACTCTATTGAGTGTACGCTATTCCCTCCTTAGGCCAAATTCAATTAGAATCAGGTTTTGCCATTCCCTTTCACCTTCCTCCTCTTCCCCTACATTGTAACTGTTATCTCGTGCTACTTTTATATGAGATAATTTACCCTAATCTATCACTTCCTTTCTTCTTCTCCCAATAAATTCCTCTCTCACCTCTTAATTTTACTTTTTAGATATCATTCCTTCATATTCCACTCATCCTGTACCCTCTTTCTATGTATATATGAACATACAAATACCTACACTCACATATATATTTTTATATGCAAACATTCTCCTATATATACACAGATATGTATACGTGTATATATATATATATGCTATATATATATATACACTCATATATTCCCTTCAGCTATCTTCATACTGAGAAAAGTCTTATAAATTACAATTATGGTTTTTTCATGTAGGAATATTAGTTCAACTTTAATAAGTTCCTTATGATTTCTTTTTCCTTCTCATGCTTCTCTTGCTTCTTGTATTTGAATTTCAAATTTTCTGTTCAGCTCTGGTTTTATCTTCAAGAATGTTTGAAAGTCCTCTATTTCATTGAATAACCCTATTTTTCCCCATAGCATTATACTCAGTTTTGCTTCGAAGGTGATTCTTGATTTAGTCCTAGCTCCTCTGACCTTTAGAATATTATATTCTAATCCCTTTGATCCCTTAATGTAGGAGATTACTCAAATTTTTTCTTCCTTACTGCTTGCAGTATTTTCTCCTAGACCTGGGAACTCTGGAATTTGGCTATATTATTACTAGGGCTTTTATTTTTGGGATATTTTTCAAGAGGTAATCAGTGAATTCTTTCAATTTCCATTTTGCCCTCTGGTTCTAGCATATCAGGGCAATTTTGTTTGAGAATTTCTTGAAAGATGGTGTCTAGGCTCTTTTTTTGATCATGGCTTTCAGGCAGTCCAATAATTTTTAAATGATCTCTCCTGGATCTATTTTCCAGAGCAGTGGTTTTTCCAATAAGATATTTCACATTGCCTTCTATTTTTTCCTTTGTTTGGATCTGCTTTATAGTATCTTGATTTCTCATACAGTTATTAGCTTCCAATTGCTCCAATCCAATTTTGAAGTGGTTTTTATTTTCAGTGACTTTTTGAAATTCCTTTTCCATCTGGAAACTTCAGCTTTTTAAAGCCTTCTCCTCATTGGCTTTTTGGGCCTCTTTTGCCATTTGAGTTAGTCTATTTTTTAAGGTGGTATTTTCTTCAGTGTATTTTTGGGTCTCCTTTAGCAGGCTGTTGACTAGCTTTTCATGATTTTCTTTCATAATACTAATTTTTCTTTCCAATTTTTCCTCCACTTCTCTCACCTGATTTTCAAAATTCTGCTTGAGCTCCTGCATGGCCTGTAAGCAATTCATATTTTCTTGGAGACTTTTCATGCAGGGTTTCTGACTTCAATGTCTTTCTCCCTCTCCATGCCTTGATCCTTTTTGTTCCCTCATAAAGATTTCATCATCTGTTTGAGCTTACTCTGCTCACTCATATTGCCAGCCAATTACTTGACTTTTGAGCTCTTTGCCATGGTAGAACTCTGCTTCCATCATGGAGAGAGATATGTCCCAAATCGCTGGGGTTTTTTGCAGCTGCCGGAGCTATTAGATGGGTGCCCTCTCTATAGCCCCCACATGCTCAGGCTCACTGGTCACACACCCCAGACCAACACCCAAGATGATGATTTGGATCCAAGCACTCAAAGTAAGAGCACTTAACCTCTGAATGGTTGCTTGGTCCCCCTACAATCTGCAGGCCAGGAGCTCTGGAAGCAGCTACACCTCCTCAGCTTGTCGCTCCTGTGGTAGCTGCCAGACTGTACTCTCCTATCCTCCCCTGGACCAACCATGTTCCACACTGACCTTTTCCTGTGTCTTTGGCATTTCTGCATTGAGAAGTCTGGTAACTGCAACAGCTGCTGGTGATTTACTCTCATAAAGTCTGCTCTAGCCGCCACTTGTTGGGGCTGCCCTGCATCTGAAACCGCAGCTCAGGCTGCACTGCCCTGGGCTCTCAACACCCTGGCCTGGACCCTTCCTGCCGGCCTACCTGGCTTCCTTCAGTGGGATATTTGGTTCTCTTTGTCACTTTTTGGGTTCTATAGCTCTAAAGTTTGTTTAGAGTCGTTTTTTACATGTATTGGAGGAGGTGTGAGCCGCAGCTGCTCGGAAGTCCTGTTTCTACTCTGCCATCTTGGCTCTGCTGAGACTCATCTCTTATCCAGACTATCCCTACCTAGGGAAATCTAAATAAAAGAGCATTCACCTTTACTTAGATATGGCTGACTAAAATCCATTGGACTGGATTTCATCTTCTGGAATATCTTTGTAAGGTTCTTTTAGTTGGGTGGTGGCAACAATTCAACCTAGATAAAATGGTATATGCACAGTAAATTTTTGGGCAAGGTCAGAAATCTTCCCAATAATTTATTATTTAATAATAATTTCTCTCACTACTAATCTTTGGAAAGGAATTGAGAAACAAAGTGGGGGCAGGTTTAAAGATATGGATTTAGAGAAGAGAGTCTATGGGTAAAATTGCTTTTAAAATAGAGTAACCAAAAATAACAGAAGAGAAAAAGTGATATTTTTACAGAGGGAGAAAAACAAACAAACATAAGACTATTTCAGGAAAGAGTGAAATTAGAGACAAAGGGAAAATTATAAATCTAACTCATAACTTTAAATGTGAATGAATTAAATAATCTAAGAAAATGAAAATAACAGATTGGATAAGAAAACAAAATCCCCCACAATGCATTGTTTTTAAGAAATATACATATAAACAAGGCTTATGAAGATTAAAAATATAGGTTGGAACATAATTTGCTATGTATTATGGAATAAAAAGCTGAAATTATAATTATTCTACCACTTAAATTAATTTTTAAAAAATCACAATGTCAGGGATGGCTAGGTGAAGCAGTGAATAGAGCACAGGGCCTGGAGTCAGGAGGACCTGGGTTTGGATCCAGCCTCAGACATTTAACACAAAAAATAGCTGTGTGACCTTGGACAAGTCACTTAACTCCCATTTCCCTCCAAAAAGCAAAAAAAATTAAATTAAATTAAAAATTAAAATGTCTATTTGTATTTAATTAGCACTTATTGTATTCCAGTATTGAGCTAAATGCTGGAAATACAAAAGGAGACAGAAGAAAGTCTGTCCTCAAGGAGTTTATAATCTATAGATAAAAATACTTAGAAAACAAATGAAACTGCAGTGAACAGATAAGGACCAGCATTTCCTAAATATTTACAATACGCTAGACTGTTCTAATTAATTAAGAGATAAATCTAAGCAAGAAGAAATATAATCCCTGCCCACCAAGAGTTCGCATTCCATAAGGAAAGAGTATTAAAAACACAGGCAGCTAAAAATAAAGTTGAGATGAAAAGAGAAAGAAGGTATGATGTCAAAGTCAAGAAAATCAGTAGAGGAGAATTAGCTTATTCATAACACAAGGTATACCATAAACTGGCAAACATCAAAACCCTTTAGTAGCAGCAGATCATGTAACTTTTATATCTATGGGTAGGAGATTTATTCTCAAACAAATAATGGATAGAAGTAATTAAAAAAAGATAAAATAAACATTATTAATTAAATTGAACCAAAAAATTATACACAAATAAATTAATGCAACAAAAATACAAAGGAAGTATTTAATTTTTGAATGACAAAATAAAAATACTTCATATGGAAATGTCTAATCTAAGACATAGATAACTAATGAAATAATATGTATGTATATATAATATATATGATAAAAGCATATATGTGTGATCAATAACGCAATGAAGTTTGTTGCTTACATTACACATATACATAATACATGTGTGCACAATACATACATACACAATACAAATATAGATTGTGCATAAAGATACACTCCATATATGCATATACATATATGCATGTTTATATGTGTATGCATGTGCATATTATGTGTGTGCATCTGTGTATGTATATATGTATGTATGCGACCCCAAGTGTATTGTAAATAAAAGATATTTCCCAATGGATAAGGGGTCAAAAATATGAAGAAAAAGTTCTCAAAATAAGACTTATCAATTATTAAAAATATCTAATTAGCACATCAAAGAATTCTCCAAATCACTAACCTTAAGAGAAATACATGCCAAAACAATTCTGAGAGTTCATCTCACATCCTGTTAATTGGTAGAGATGACAAAAGATGAAAATAGTGTTAGAGGGCTTGTGGGAAGACAAGTAAACTAGTAGTGCGGTGTTGGTAGAATTACAAATTAACATAACCCTTTTGAAAAGCAATTTTTATTATATATAGTGATAAAAACGTTCATACCTTTTTGTTCAGAAATCTTACTACTAGATTATAACCCCAGTGAGCTTAAAGATATCAAGTTTCAAATATTCCTAAGCATTTATAACAGCACTTTTTCTGGCATCAAGTAATTAGAAGCAAAATAGATAACCATTAACTGAGGAATGGCTAATACATTAAGGTAATAGATA
The DNA here is from genome assembly GCF_028583685.1 of Petaurus breviceps papuanus. NCBI lineage: Eukaryota > Metazoa > Chordata > Mammalia > Diprotodontia > Petauridae > Petaurus > Petaurus breviceps. The sequence goes on along the minus strand of NW_027187359.1, from coordinate 19,341,448 downwards.
TAATGAAATATAACTCTATTATAAGTGAAAAATATTTTTAATATATAAAAGCATGGAGGGCTTTACAAGATCTGAAGCAGAGTGAAGTAAGCAGGACCATAACAACAATATACATAATTATGACAAAGAAATAAATAGAATAGTCACAAAAAAGTAATAAAAGTTGCAAAATTATGAAAAAGAAGCGCAGCTCTAAGGAAAAGATATGGAAATACATAAACTTCATATGCCTTTATAGCGGTGGGAAGATTATGGTTTTGGAATATTGGATAAATTTATAGAATTTTTCTATTTAGTAATTCTATTCATTAATTGGTTTGGGGTTTTTGCATCTTTTTAAAAAGACTGTTTTGTGGTATATCTTTCTAGAAGCAGGAGGGGAGGAGGAATATTGGGAAAAATTCTAGTGACATAAAAATTTATGTATGATATGTTTGAATCAATTCCCTTATATTTATTAGTTATAATACATTTAATAATGAAACCTGCAAATGTTTTTCAAGTTCATATTTCCCTTTTAAATTTAACTTTAGTAGATCTTATGCTAAAATGTGTAAATTTTTCATAATGAAATTTTTCCATCTTACATTCTGAGATATTTTTTGTGAATTGTTTAATCACAAATTAATCACTTTTCTAGTTATTCTGTACTTTGTGGGTTTGTTTCTGTGTGTTATATTCCTAATTTGTTTCTTCAATTGATTCCTTTATTTTTAAGTACAAATTAACTTAATGATAACTGCTGTGTGATAGGGATTTATATCCAGGACTGATAGATCTCTTTCCATCTTACTTCTTTTATAATTTCTCTTGATATTCTTATATGTTTGTTTTTCCCATATAAATATAATAATAATAATATTCATTATTATTATTCTAGTTCTGTGAAATAATCAATTGGTAGTTTGATCAATATGCTATTGGGGGAAAATTATCTTTTTAGGTAGAAATACCATTTTGTTATATTGTCTCATCTTCCCATAAGAAATTAATATTTTCCAAAATTATTTAGATCTATTTCTCAAAATGGTTGGAATTATGATTCTTGCATATATTAAGGTACCCATTTTCTGAAATGTTAGATATTCTGTAGTTATTTTGAATAGAAGTTCTTTTCCTAGTTCTTCTTCCTGGGCTTTGTTAGTAATATACAAGAATGCTCTCTCTCTCTCTCTCTCTCTCTCTCTCTCTCTCTCTCTCTCTGTCTGTCTGTCTGTCTCTGTATCTCTTTCTGTATCTGTCTCTGTCTCTCTTTCTCCATCCCTCCCTCCTTCCCTCTCTCTTCCTGTGTGTGTATACTTATTTTATATCCCACCACTTTGATGACTTGTTAGATTAATATTGGTGGACTAATTTTTATGTAAATCATCATAACTTCTGCAAAAGAATTTGTTTTCTCCAAGACAAGACTAATTCTTTCATTTTCTCTTTCTTTTTAATTCATATTTCAAGTGTTTTAGGAGAAAGTTAAATAGCAGTGGTGATAATGGGTAAAGCATCAATTTTCTGATTTTATATAAAGTTTTCTCTTGGTTTTATATAGATATTATTCACTATTTGAAAGTTCCATGTATTTCTACACAATCATGAAGCAGAAATGGATGTTGAAATCGGTCAGTTAGTAAGCTTCTATATGCATAAGGAAAGAATCACATCCTTTAAAAATTGTCATTTATAATATATAGTTATATTCTTTACATATAAACCTAAAATTAGACTTAAGTAAAATAAAGTATCATAGAGTCAATTCAGTTCAATCCAATTCATTGGGGATTTTTCAAACACACAAAATGTGACATACTTCATGCGGGGTCCCAGGGATATAAACAAAAAATTTTAAAAATAGTCTCTGCCTCAAAGACCCAAAATTCCACTAGAGTGAAAAACAACATACTATAGATAAATCCATATAAAATCCATACAAAGTAATTTGTTTTGGGGGTGGGGACACACAACTAGAGGAATCAAAATATTTGCATTAAATGAAATGCCAGTTGTTGGAAAGAATAATAAAATCTATTCTACTACAACATTTATGTTGATTGGTTGATTAGGTTGATTGGTAATAAGTGGTACAAGCCTTGTGATTATTTTAAAGCAAATATGCATATTATACTAAGGTCAGTTCAGATCAACAAATAATTATGTTTAGTTTATTATGGTTGAATCAGCGGTTTACTTATTTCTATTTAAGAACAAGTTGTTTCAATGTCAAAAAAAGAAAACTTATTTGTGCTGATTCACTTTTTAGATATGGCCATATACTGAATGCAATGATTTGTATTATGTTGGATTTTTGAAGGTCTGTTATTATTCTTTTCAGAAAATGTTGAAGTTCCTTTTGTGATATGTGTTTCTTTCATCTATCAATTTATCATACCATCATTTCAGCTTTAAGACAGAGATGGTGATAGAGACAAAGAATAAGGGAGAGAAACAGATACAAAGGTAGAAAAAGCATATAAATGTAAATATGGAAATAGAAAGGCTACAAGGTGATTTGAAAACAAATGAAAGCAGACTGTGATGGATAAAACAAAAGAAACCACAGAGACTAAATTCTGATAGGGGAAGATGGTGAAACAAGAATATAAAGACTTTAATAATGGAAATAACAGAAAACATATTTGTAATAATAAAAATGAATGATTAAATTTATCAATAAGAAAGAGAATAGTCATGGATCAAAAGAGAACAATGCTAAAATTTGTTACATAAAAGAAATAGATGTAAAACATAGCCTTGTGTTGAATGAAAAATGACGTGATGGAGCAAAATCTACTACTGAAGTGATAATAAAAAGCAGCAAGTGAATAAAGATTTCAGATGAGGTACCAATAGAAATTGATAATACCAAGAAATACAAATGTTGAAATTACATTTTGTTTAAAAGTACTATGGACAACAGAAAAGCCATTGCTAAATATATATGCACCAAATATCATAGTCTATATTAATAAAATTATGAATTGTACCTAAGATTGACTTCCTCCATAAAGTAGGCCCATGAAGTGCATAGTTCTGATGTTTCTTTTTATTTGGAAGTTAGTAGAAGAAATGAACTCTTGATAAGAACTACAAGATCATAGGATTGATGTTTTTTGGAAATTTGGTTATAGTAGTGGAGAGTTAGATTAGGGCAGGGGATAGGTGGATCATTAGTTCCTTTTCTCTATCCAGGTGATGGGGATTTGGCATGTAATCCATGAAACTGTTGAAGAAGAATTATTTCCAGAATTGAAAGTGATTGTTCTTTCCTGATCAGTATACCTCCATGCCAACTTCCATAATTAACTAGACTCTATTGTAACCTAAAGCAACAAAATCATAATTAACTTTAATGAAAGATGGATAATAGATTTGCATGCTCTTAGAGACTGGAGTGGTTTCATTTTCTTCTTTGCATCCCAGGGTTTAGAATAGTGAATTTAACATAGTGGATGATTAATATTATTTATTAAATTGAAAGTGTAGAATTTCAAGTAGAATGAACACTTTTTGAGGATAGGAAATGCTTGCTGAATTAAAGGTTGACTCATGTAGCATCCCTGAGCAAATGAACTTAATTTCATTCCTTGAAATTATTTAATATCATATCTCTTTAGAAAACATCTGCAGTACATGAATGAAACTTTGCATGGGTCTGATAGACTTTGCAGCAGCTTGGTTAAAATCATAGCACTGTTATCTTTACACCAAAAAAGTAACAGTCAGTTAGAATACTACTGCTCCAGTCATGATGCTAGATGGTAAAGATACAAATAATACAATTGTTGACCTCAAGGAGCTTATGAATTAGTGAAGCAACATGTACATGTATGTGTGTTAATATGTATTAATAAAGTTCATGCAAAAGTGACGAGGTCATCTTTTTTTAGAAGCCAGAAACAGGTGGGCAACATAGGTGAGCATGGATTCCAGCAGAAGGTGATAGTTGAGATGAATCTTGAAGGAAAGTTGTCTTAAGAAATGGAGGTAAAAAGGAAAAGGAAATTAAGATAAAAAGTGGAGAGACAACCAGTAACCTAAGAGATGCATTGTACTTTATAAGGGGCAGAATGCAAATTTGTCATCATGATTCAAGAGATCCATCTCAGAGTTCAAGCCAAAGAAGGCTTCTCTAGCCTTTCTAGTGTGCATTGAAGAAAATAATGTGTAATGAGCATACAAAGGTAGGATAAGTCCAGATTGTGAAGAGTTTTAAATGTCAAATAAAGTCTTTTGATCCTATGGGTAATAATAAGTCACCAATTATTTTGAGTCAGGCAGTGTGCATTGACATGAGTCAAATGTGGTTTAAGGTAGTAATTTTGGTGCCTGGGTTGGGGTAAATTGCAATGAAGTGAATCTTGAGGAATGGAGACAAATAAGAGGCTATTGCAATATCCCAGGCAAGAGGTGAAAAGGTTCTGAATCAGGGTGATGGCTTTATGAATAGAAAAGAAAAATATGTGAGAAATGTTGTGAAAGAAAAATCATTAAGACTTGACTAGTAATCGCATGTGGAATTTGAGAGAGGGAAGAATTAAAGATAACTCAATATTGACAACCTGGGTGACCAGAATTATAGTAATCCCTCCATCGGAAATACGGAATTAAGAGAAAGAATGAGTCTGGTCCAAAATATAATGGTTTCCTATTTGGGCATTCAGAGGCCCATCCCAGACAGAGATCCTTGCCTATTTATTTTATGAATCTTTTGTTCATTTCAGAATGCAAACATTGTGTCAGTATGCCCTGGAAAGTTACAGCATCATCCTAGATCAATATATAATATTTATTCACTATTATCTCAAAAGGCTGAACATTGGGACAATGAGAAAGATATCTTTGTAAAATAATATCACAATGAGTCAATTATTCAGGAGTAGAATTAAGTACCTTTCCTGTTTCCACTCATCCTATATTTTTGTCCTGTGATGTTTTGCCCAACATTTAAATTCTGATATATGAATTTTACCCTTGCAAAACCCTTAGTCTCCCTCCTTACATGCAGCTGGTATCATTGATGGAGTTTGTACTTCATGGGTCTATAGTTCTCTTTGAAGAGACTTGGAAATTTTAAGTTGACTCCTAGGCAGGGACTGTTTAGGAATTTTCTTTCTAGCTGAAACTGGAAGTTCTAAAAATTCTCTTTCACCTGTGATTTGTAGCTTTTTGCCACTAGCTTATTTTTTTTTATTGCTTTTTACATTGGGAAACCAGGCTTTTGTTTGTTTTATTATCCATCCTGTGTCTTTTAAGTTAACATCCAAGATAAATTCATATTAACATTTTTAAGAGTCAGGAAAGAATAAAAAACAGATTTTCAGATGTGTTAAGGCCATTTTCCCCCTTAAAAATGACACTCCTTTACCTCTGCATATGATTTACTTTTTTAAAGTACTGGACATTTAAAAAATATTCTTTATAGATCAGGAAGAGATTTTTCTTAGTTTCAGAGGAGTAATTACATGACAGCTGCCAGAGACCAAGATGTGAGACTGATCTAACAGTTCTTTATATTCTATTTTCTTTGTATATTCTTGTTAATAATTTTTTCCAGAAAACAATATTATTTTTCATATTAGCTAATGAATATTATTTTTTCTCATAGGAAAATACATCATTTTTATTTTTCATTCAGACATTCCTTCAAAAAATAACTCTTATGCACATGGAATATGCAAAATAATATCAGAGATACAAATTATGATAGGTCCTCCACCCTCAAGGAGATTTCAACCAAGTGAGAGACACCAGATATACTCAAAATTCTCCACCACTGACTGGCCTTTAGAGACTGTCAGGTCTCACAATCCATTCTCTGTAATATGTCTTGAATCCCTCTTCTCTTTACCGCCCTTTGGTTACCACTACCCTTACTCTTGTATAATCCCAAATTAAGTGTCACCCAGATTATTGTAATCACTGTTCTTCAAATCTCTCCATTCCTACTCTTCAATTTGTCCTGCCTGCCACTTACAAATTCCATGATCATATTAATCCATTGCTCAAAAATCTGTGATGTTTCCCCTATGACCATACAGATCCTCAACTCGTGGGCTTATCATTCAAGGCCCATGGTAATATAACTCCAATTTATATCCATATCCATATCTCTCCTTACTATCTTTTACTTAAGCCTCATAGTCTATATTTCAGTCAACAGTATCCCCTAAATGTATTCTATATTTCCTTGCTTCCTCACATATACTCACTGAAAAATTCTTTGAATTCCTTCCCCTCCAACTCATACATAAATGTAGAAAAGATGGTAGTTTCATAAAGGATAACACACATTCAACAAGATGCATAAAATATATTCATAAACTTAGCAAGGCTGGTATTCTGAGTGGTACAATAAATAGAATACTGGATGTTGTATCAGGAACATATGAGTTCAAATCCAACTTCACACACCCATTACCACTGTAATCCTTTGAAAGTCACTTAACCCCTGTCTGTCTTAGTTTTCTCATTTGAAAAACAGGGAAAGTAACAGAATCTACCTCCCAGGGTTGGTATGAAAATAAAATAAAATAATATCTGTAAAATGTTTTGTAAACATTGAAGTGCTATATAAATGCTAAATACAACAACATTCACCACTACTACTACTATTATTGTGTTTCTGACTACTTTCCCTTGCATCAGTTTATGTATTTTACCAATTTCTTTCAAATCCATTTTAAATTTTTTATCATACAAAATTGTTTAATTACCTTCATATTGTAGTATTTTTATTTTCTCACTTAATGATACCATTTTTTCTTCCATTTTTTTGCTGCTACAAAAAGATTCTGCTGCTTATGGAACTTTCTGTGTTTGATCTCCTTGGAAGAATATAACTAATATTCTATTTTTGAGTAAACACATACAACATTTACGTATATATAAATGTATGCTATATAGCATGTGTACATGCATACATATGTGCTAAAATATGCGTATATACACAATATGCTTTGTTATGTGTACATACAGAGAGAGAATTTGTGACTTTTCTACTATAATTCCTATTTGTCAGTAAAACATCACAGAATGATATGACTATGTTGCCAAACTTTTTGATCCCCAATTTCCTTAAATGCAAAGTAAACTGGTTTGACATGGTGAATTCAAAATTCTTTTCCATTTTTAGCTCTATGATCACAATATATTGGTTCATGTGCTTTCAAGTTCATTGATCTTATTGATGATTTATAAAATCTTTTAGATGGTAGAAAATATATAATCTACAGAGGAAGAATATTATATGACTACATTTTAGCTTATTCTGTATACAATTCTTCTGTTTATATAGCCTGACGAAATTATCTTTTCACCTACCATGTCATACTTAGCATGCATTCAATTAAATTCATCATATATTCATTGAGTTCCAAATATGCACAAAGACCTTTGGGCAAGTTGAATAGATTTACCTAAATTAAAAACTTAAAAGTCTTTGTTTTCCCACAAGAAATGATGTCTGGCCATGTTCTACCATCCTATCCTTGTGGAATCAATATCCCCCTCTCATGTGTAGTACACTTCTTTTATCCCTATCACATTCTCCCTATTGTTCTAATCATTTGGAATATATAAATTTGCTAAGTGTTGCAGTTAAGCATTCATTTGCTTCACTGGAGGAAAAAAAGTTTAACAAAACAGGGACAAGGAGAGAGTCCTTGTCATGGTCTGTATTCATGGGGAAAGAGTGGAAGGGAGTCATACTACCTAGTGCTTCCTTCCTATTGTTTCCATTATTTTTGTGGAAATGATGGGAAAATGACAAAGTAATGCCCTGCTTTATTTATCTTCAATTCCTATAGCCATTGTTGAGCTATTTGAAATCTTTGAAAATGCCTTATCAGTGAACTAAGAAGGCAAATTGCATTGACAATAGAACAAATGTCTTAGAAGCAGTAACAGCAGAGTCAAAAATCCTACCTATAATAATTGTTAATTTTGAAACCTTGAAAAATAACTTAAGACCCCTCAACTAGAATCTTCTCATCTGTAAAATGGGGATAAAACACCTTTAGCACTTCTTCATTAGGATTACTGTGGAGACCAAATGAGATAAGGTGTGAAAAGTGCTTTGCAAAACTGAAAACATAATATAAATGCTAGGTTATAGTGTTGTTGTGCCTGCAAATTTGCTTTTCTTTAGAATGTAATTCTACATGATTAATGTGAAAATATGTTTTAAAAGAATGTATAAGTAGAGCCTATATCATATCCCATGCTATCTTGGGGAAGTGAGAGGGGAGGGAGGTTGAGATTCAAAACGCAAAAGCTTATGGAAGTGAAGGTAGAAAAATAAAAAAAACAATTTGGTGTGGTGTTAGGAGTTCAAAGAATGACACAAGCAGGGTTCTTTTATCTCCCAACACCACACCAATTATTTTTAAAATAAACTCATGAGTGATCAGAGAACTACCATGTTTCCCTGATAATAAGACACTGTCTTATTATTTTTTTGGACAGAAAAACACCAGAGGGCCTATTTTCAGGGGAGGGCTTATTTTAATGAACATTGACAGCAATTTTAATAAACAGGTAAATGTGAACAAAAAAAATGTACCTTTATTCAATAATGAATTCAATAAAGAACAGGATGACGCGTTCACTGCTGCAGCTCTGATTGGATGCAGCTCGGAGCGCGGCATGCATTTCACGGGGGGGGGGGGGACGGTGCGTACAGATGGTACCGTAATGTAGCGTGTAGTGCAGGGGATCACCTTCACTACAGTAGCAATCTCAATAGGGCTTATTTTCGGGGGAGGGCTTATTTTAGAGGAATCTTACACAGTAAGGGGAGGGCTTATTTTTGGGATAGGTCTTATTATTGGGGAAACACGGTAAGAGACTTGAGACATAAAGTGTTTGGTCTCTGGATCATTCCTTGTTAAGAATACACTAGCTCCTATCCCAAGAGGAAGCATATTACCAATCATCTGTGAGACCTTGGATAAAATCATGTTAAACTTACTCTACTTATAGCTGTTGTGGTGATACCTATCAGCAAAAAATGCTTCAAGAACTATCACATGGAAGTTGAATTAGATTTATTTTTTACAACATAAAACTAGTTACATGAATAGCCACCTTATTAATATATATGTACATATTTATGTTTGTGCATATGCATGATGCTGACACATATGCTAAGCAATTCATATAATCTCCCAGTACCCTCAAACAAATCTTGAACATTATAATCACAAAAACAGGAAGGGACTTCAGTGAGTATCCACTCTGACCCTATATTATACTAAAGGAACCCGGGGGAATCTCCAACCTTTCAAAGTATCCCATTCGACTTTTGGAGCATTATAATTTAAAATGCTGTTTTTCTTCCTATGCAAAACTTAATAATAAAGAAAAATATATATTTAGGAGATGATTCTGGGATTATGGCAGAGTAGGTCAGAAAATTCCAAGCTCTCAAGATTTTCCCCCATAAAAAAAGTTAAAATAGCACCTTAGGGTAAACAAAGTGTGTGTGGGGGGAGATAAACAAGAATGGGGATATAACCAGGGTCCTCCTGGATAATTTGAGAAGATTGAAGAAAAAAATCTCAGAACCAGGTTTGGTCCATTGGAAAAGTAAACACCTCCAAGCTAGATTCTGTTTTAACAACAAGTGGAAAGCCTCTTAAACAATAAGCAGCAAGCCCTGGGGTTAGTTGGTTTGAGAGGCTGCCTTGGCCATAGTCACCCCAACTTTTACCCTGGGATAGTGAGGGGAGTTAGGCATCTGACCCTGGGAAGATTAAGGGAACTTCTGCTGACAAGGAATACCAGACCCAGCTGTTCAGTGAAGAACAGAGAAGGAGAGAAGGAACAAACACATGCCTGGGGATTGCAAAAGCAGTGGGGCAGAAAGCTCCTGTGTCAATGTGAAAATATGTTTAAAAAGAATGTATATGTAGAGCCTATGTCAGATTGAAAATTACAAATAATTAAGCTATTACCACAAAAAATGCACAGGCAAAGGAGAAATAATACAATTACAGGAAATTATTATGGGAATAGAAATGCCCAGGTTTCATCTTCAGATGAGGATATTGAAGTAAAGAAACCCCCAAAGTGTAATGTCAGATGGTCACCTGCCTAAAAAGAATTCATAGAAGATCTTTAAAAAGACTTTAAAAATCAAGTGACAGAGATGGAGGAAAAACTATAAAAGAAAAGGAAAATTCCAAGAAAACAAGAAGGGTATGAAAGTAAAGTTAACTAATTAGAAAATGAGATCCAATATCTTAAGAAAGAAAATGACTCCTTGAAAATTACATTTGGGCTAAGTGAAGCCAGTGAAATTATAAGAGATCAAGAAATGATTAAACAAAATATGAAACATGAAAAGGAATGCAAAATGGAGAAAATTGTTAATGGCTTTGAAAAGAAAAATTTAATAGTACTTTCCACGTGGAAACTCACCAAAAAGAAGAAATATAAGAATAGGTATATAAGCAGTTATCAAGAGGATACTAAGTAAAATAATCAAGGCTTTCACTCTTCTTAGACAAGACTACTATTTAAAAATACATGAAGTGAATGGAGCACCAGTCTTGGACTGAGGTGGACCTGAGTTCAAATTTGGCCTGAGGCACTTGACACACTTGCCTTGCCTTCCCCCCTCCAAAAAAATACATCATAATATTTGAAGGGAATTAAAAGAGACAGAGAGAAATTGAGAGAGACAGAGACAAAGCCAGAGACTGACAGAGACCATCATTTTACTTGGTTCTGTACAGTATTAGCTTTAGTGGCTAAGCCAACAACTTTATGAAATAAATAACCTCTACTGAACATGTCAAGTATTATCAATGTGAGAACTGAGTTGATCTGTGGAAAGGATTTACTTTCTCCTATCCCTCCTCAGGATTGTTAGATATTAGGATTGATTGTTCTAGTTAATCATTTAATCTTTATCCTAATTTTGCTTCAAATAAAATCTATAATCAATCATGAATATTCTGTATTTCAGTTCTTAAATGAAGTTATATCTTCTAAAAAACATCTCCTCTCTAGATTTTCAAGAACCTGTTTTCTTCCCATTCTGTTCCTTATCTTTATGATCTGCTTTCTCAATCTTCTTTTCTGTGCTCGGCAAATGGGGCACATGGAGAAACGCTGTGTTAGTTGAAAATACACAGAATTTAAATAGGTAAGAGAGCAAAATTTTGGCTAAATGTTGGAAATTATCCTAAGTGGAGGCTTTAAGCTATTTTATTATATCACTAATAACTTTTCCTCATACATGCTTCCTAAAATAGTGAAGAAAGTAAACCATATGCATGTAGGGACATTTTATCCATAGGAAAAAGATGCATTCATTATTTTAGCCAAATGTGACTATTTAGAACAAAGTAGTCACAGGCAAGAATTTAATCTCCAAAGGAAGGAAGGAGGAGGTTTTGGAAAATGGAAAGACCACAGGAAGTTTATACTTTTAAGTTACTACGTAAATAAAAAAAGACATGATTTTAGAAGAATTAGATCCTCCATCATTTTTCCCAGTTGAGGTCAGTGACATACTACATAGTGACACTTGATGGTTACACACAAATTAGAAAAGTCAAGGAGAGACAACTGATGATACACATGGATAAATATATGCACTCACACACAACACACACACTCTATTTCTAGCTAAATATTATTTTCTCAAGTGTGGGAATGTCAAGAGGAAAGTCTTTGTGGCTAGGACAAGGAAAAAAGTGACATCTTAATAAATGTACCTGGACAAACTACTGACCAGGTGCCATCCAAGCAAAGTTTATGTCTTAAGAGAGTTTTAGTATTCCCCTGGATACAGAAATTTGTGGCAAGCATCTTGCAATGAGTTAGACTTATGAGGTGGTAGGCTATGACAACATACTTTCACTCAAGGTGACTGTTAGATGGTTTGCTTATGTATTTTCAGGTGAAGGTGGGTACAATGGCGTACTGGGACATGACTTAAAAACAAAATGAATCAAACAACATAACTAGGAAAGTTTACTTATTTTTTTTTATTAAGGAAGGTTTACTTATTGACAACATGAGTAATTCACTGTTACTTATATGATGTTAAAAGTTATGAAAGAAGGCTTCTAACATATTGGTACAGCCCCTAGGGATAATCTACAGGAGGTTATAGACAATAGAATGAGATGTTTCTCAAGATGAGAAGGTGGCTGCCACCCAGAGCTGCCAAGGACTGAGGAGACGTGGCTGTTATGCTGGTACTTTGTCTGTTTTGATGTTTTGCCAGATTTGTCCACTGGTGAAAGACAGTCCTGTTGTTGCAGGGGTTTTGGAACCTTGCTCTTGGTTCAGAGCTCCTGAGACTGTACTGCAGACAGAGAGTGAATTCTGTCCACTGGTGAAGGACAGTGTTGTTGTTGCAGAGGTTCTGGAACCTTACTGTTGGTTCAGAAGCCCTGAAGAAGGATTTTCTTGTTGTATGTTTACAGAAATCCTGGAAGAGTGTTTTGCTTATGTTTTGAGGGGTCCCAGGACTGTTCTGCAGACAGAGAATGAATTAATGAAGACACTGGCAATGTGTCTTGTGACCTTGCTAAGCTTTATCTCTCCAGGAACAAAGATTGCTGAGAACTTGCCTCAGGTCAAAATGAAGAAAAGACCTTTCTTTGGGTATTAAATGCTGTGTTTAGGCTTGTTGTAACTCTGGGGTAGATTCAGTTGTCATCCAAGGGTGGGGAACTTTTGACTTTTTGTGCTCTGTAATTGAACAAATGAATGTACTTTACTTATGATTGGTAATTAATCTCCATTTGAGAAGAGGGGCTTTGTGGTTGACTAAATGAATGTACAGCCTAGAGGTGGAGTAGTACTTAGAAGAGGGTCTTTGGGATTGACTAAATGAATTATAATGTCCAGGGGTGGAGTAGTACTTGGAGATTATTGAATTATACTTGGTGAATGCTGTATTTCTAATTATGCTATATTTTGATTTTCTCTGTTCTTAATTTTTCACTGAATGAAATGGAGAGCACCTATGCTGGTATTTTGAACCTTGGGAAGTTGCCTTTGCTTGGCATTATGAAGGTTGAAATCTATAATATTGGAAGAAATATTTCTATAAAAGTATTAATTCATTAAAGAAATATGAGACAGAATCTTTCAATAGATTTAACTCAACAAAGATTTATTAAGTGTCTGTTATGTTACAAGTTACATGCTAGAGATAACAGGGCCTAACTTCATTGCTCCTCAGAAATAGATGAACTCCTTCAAGAGATAATGAGCTCTAAGTCACTAAAAGTGTCCAAACAAATGCTAGCTGATTATTTATAACAGATATTTTAGTTCCTATCAAATAAGAGGTAGAAGTTTGAAATATATGAGGTGACTCTTAAAGTATGGTTCAAGTATCAGATTTTTAGATTTTGTTCCCGCTTGCCCTATTGTCACAGGTATTCATTGCAATTTTATCCCATGAATGACTCATAGGGACAACATTCCTGATCTGTGCAACTCCCTGGGCTCCTATTTGGGATATCCAGTCACATGGTCCTAATCAGTTATAGTTCCAAGTTCCTATGGATTTCAAGTATGGCATCCAGGTATTTTGACAATTGGGAGCTGAAATGATTCTATAATAGTGTTTTAAACTTCCCCAGAGACATTTTATCAGTCATGTGTAATTTTTGCATAAATCCTCTTAATAGGCCAACATGGAAACTTTCTTCAAATATGTTCCTCCCCCTAAGGCATTCCAGTGGATGTTTATCTGTCTCCATATGTCCCAAGCAGGAGACATTTATTTTTCTTGAATGGAACAAACATGTCATTTAATGCCCCTGCATTGATTACAGGCCACTTAATTAGAACGCAATGAAAAAATAGGTTCCTGTTCCCTTTTATACAAGGTATCTTAGAACAACTGAAAGGGGAC
>NW_027187359.1:19288565-19327562 GCF_028583685.1 Petaurus breviceps papuanus | reverse complement strand
TCCTGTTCCCTTTTATACAAGGTATCTTAGAACAACTGAAAGGGGACAGGATACTCATTAAATTAGATCTCTGGGGACTGTCTATTCCTTAGTTAAGATGCATGAGGAATAGCATTCCATAAAAGGTAGGGTCACTTTCAAATAGTGTTATTCTACTTGGATTATGCACCATCCCAGAAATCTCCCAACACTTGTTTAATGATGTCCCTAGAGATTTCTTGTACCATTTTGTTGCTGCCTACCTTGATAACATTTTGATCTTTTCATCCTCATTATTGGTGTATACTTGCGATATGCAAGCCACTCTGAAGTTTCTGCAAATTCACTGGTTACAGGCTAAATGAGAAAAATGTGTTTTCAACCAGGGGACACTGAATTTGAGAATGTATCGTTCTATTTAACAGATTGCAGGTAGATCCCCAAAGATATTCACAGCCACAGCCTGGGTATATCCTAATAATATACATGGAACAGAGCAGTTCCTTGGTGATACCAACTTTTCCCCTTATTTTATCCCATTTCTTCAAAACGGTAACACTGTCATAATTATTATTTTTTTATAAAACATGGACAAATTCTGAATGAACTCCACCTGCACAAATTGCCTTCATCTAATTCAAGGAAACCTTTCTTTAGTGTACTTTATTTCAGGCTGTTGCCTCCAGGGGACACATCAGCATTGTGCTGCCCCAACTTCATATACCTTCAAATTTGTTTCCACATGAAAAGTGACAATTGTAGTACAGAATTATAAATGACAACTGCTCAAAAAATGCCCAAACCTGTACACATCACCAGAAATTGAGACCCTGCTGTGTTATCCAGTTACTCAGATCCCAGTATGCCTTGTGTGCCCTATGAATTTCCCAGGCTGATACTAGCATAACATATTGCACCAATGCTCAGAGGGAAGGCAGAAGCCTTCTTCTTAGGGGACTAACAAAATCCAGGATGTTCAAGCACCTGCAGCAGGAGTCCTGACACTCATTAGATTTCTTACAGCAAGCTGAGAATATATTCACCTAAATTTGACAGATACTTCCACAGTTTTAGATATGGAGAAGAAAGGACATAACAAACCAGTTTCTTGTTCCATCAGGGGTTGTAAAAAGGCATCACTTATATTTTCTTTATTACATGTAGATCATAAGTTATGGTAGTTAAGACCATTCCATTAAGGAAGAAATAGTATTCATAAGTGATGTTGGAGATACAACCAGATTTTGTCACCCAGGGAAACAAAATGGGGAAAAAAAGATCTAATTGGTTGTAGTAGGCTACTCTAAATATTGGTTTGGTTTTCCTGATTTTATCACATACTGGTAATAGCAGGGTTTAGCAGGGGTTCATTTCCATAGAATAAATACTGAGTAGGGGTGGCTAGGTGGCACAATGAGTAAAGTGAGTAAAGTGCCTGCCGGGAGTCAGGGAGGACCTGAGTTTGGTTCTGGCCTCAGACACTTAACACCCACACACAAAAACTAGCCATGTAACCTTGGGCAAGTTACTTAACCCCAATTGCCCTCCAAAAGGCAAAAAAATACTCAGTTAAGCTTTTTTAAAGAGTATTATGCTGTTTTAAGTCATCAGATTCTATTTTTCAAAGCCTGTTAGGGAGCTAAAGAAGAGAAAATGGGGCCTGCAAAGAAATATACGTTGACCTTACTAATAATATATGAAGGCTAACAAGTTTTAAAACATGCTGCATCAGAAGATTTGAACCTTTGGATCTCAAATAAATGTGATGAGTTTCAGGCTGTCCTATACCAACAGGCAAAAAAGTAATAATAATACATTGGGAGAAAGGAGTGAATTCCTCAGTGAAGAAAGTGACTGACACAGAATCTGGACACTAAAGGAGCCCATAAGAAGATATATCAATAGCAGAGACAACAGGAACAAAGATCCCTGGAGTCAGGTCCAGTTGTGAAAACTTGTGAGAAGTCAACAAAAAGGAACAGTTAGAATACTATTTGAAGGGGCAGCTAGATGGTGCAGTGAGTAAAGCACCAGCCCTGGAGTCAGGAGGACCAGAGTTTGGTTGTGGTCTCAGACACTTAACATACACACAAAAAAACAACCTTCTCCAACATTTAGCACTGAAGCACTATTAAATAAGATGCTACTTAGGGAGTGAAACTCACTTATGAAGAGCACAGTTCTTTCATAGATTTACCAATGAACTTCCTCCATTTTTCACATAGGTAGATGCTGAGTAGTAGTAATAATAACTGGATCTCCTCAAACCTAAGCTTTATCCATCTCTACCCCAGAAGCTTTCTCACTCTCAAATCCCCCATACTTTTCCTTTGATTAATGAGTCCCTTCCTGAGCTGCCATTGAAGGAAGTAACTTTCCAATTATTATGCTTTCTTCAAACCCACTCTTCCAACTTCCCCCGGACCTTCAAAACTAGTCTTCCTTGCACCTGTTTTTGGAGGTCCTTTTTTATGTGTTATATCATCCTAGTAAGCTCTTGGAGTGCAGGAACTGAATCTTATTTTCATTTGCTTATAATTGTATTCCCTCAGTATAGCACAATGTATGGCACATAGTGCTTAAATGATTTATCTAGCTATCTATAATTTATGAATTTTTCTAGTACTTTACTTATAACAACCCCGTGAAATAGATATTGAGTGTCTTATGACCCTTATTATATAACTGAGTCTCTGAAAGGCTAAGTAGCTTGCCTATGGTAAAAGGCTAGTAAGAGTTATCACTGTTATTCCTGCCTAGATCTGCAGTTCCAACATCTAGTTTTTTCTACTACAAAAAGCTGCCTTTAGGGAAACAGATAAACCATAGCATATTGTCAGTATCTACCTGGATCACAGCAAAATTGATTTGACCGTATTAATTACAAATGTGATAGAATGTAACAGAGCTGTCATGTAGTGATTCGAATTGTCCGTTGCATATAGATAAAGCTTTAATCACAGGATAGCAAAGTCATTTCTCCAACTGGAGATTTATGATAGTCAATATAGTCAAGTAGTGTAGTTTTCTGTGGAAACCTCATTAAATAGCAAGGTGGAAGGTTTCTTTGGTGAGAAGATAATTAAGCCTCTTTGTGTTTATTATGCAATTATCAAACACACATTCAATATGTATAGATTTCTTCCAGCTACACAGTATAGAATGAAGCGTTCTTCATTTAACAATAATTATATTAACATTACTGCCCAGCATTTGTCCTGTGGGTGGCAGATGCTATCAACCAGTCCTCTCATTCTCTGAGATAAAGTTTTGGTCACATTTTTGACTTATATAGCTGAACAATTGTTTTTATTTATAAGAGGAAGCAGGAAAATAAATGAGTTTAGAGTCAGGATAAATGAGTTTGAGTCCTGTTACTTTTTTATCCTTTTCATGTGATTCAGCAAGTCACTTAATATTTCTGAGCCTCAAGTTGTTCATAAACAAAATGAGAATTCTTGTACCAGTCTTATTTAACTCAGGATTGTAATGAGGGTCAACTGAGATGATAGTGTTTTGGGATCAAACTGAGACCCTCCAAAGCTAAATGATTTGCCCATTTGATAAATGGTGCAGTTGGAGTATGAATTCAGATCCTTTGTCTCCAAATCCAGAATTCATTCCCACTGGACCGTGCTATATTCCATATAAGAAATAGTATAGACCATTATTAATAAATCTTCTTTTAGTTTTCCATTTGAAATGCACAAAGACATATATTTTTTACCTAAAGTTCCTTTCCAGGAGTTAGGAATTTAGGAAATTAGATTAATAGAAAAATACCTCCCTGAGATTTGTATTATGTATAGAAATGAAGGATCTAAAGAAAGAATCTATTTTTAATAAAGATCCTTGTTTTCATCAACTCCTGCAATAATTGAGATTATGACCTAATTAAGAGTAGAACACACCATTTATGGATTAATGGATTAAGATAATAATCATAAAGAGAGATTCACTGCATCATTGAGAGGAATAAGCAAGAAATGAATCAAATAGTTGTTAGTGACTATTGTTCTAAAATGTCTAGACATCCCCACTCCCAAACCCCCAAATGACCTCTTTTATCATGTTATTCCATTTTCATTTTTAAGATTACTATAAATGTTATTTCAATACATTTTGTATTATAGACATGCCTGAGAGCATGAGGGAACTGCAGGTTAGGATATCTTTCTCTCTGAGCAAGAATTGATTTCATTTAGATTTATTTAAAAAATAGTATTCTGACACATGTTTAAAAGAGACTAAAGGTATTTTTTTAAATTTTTATTTGATCATAGGCAAAAAAAGCTTTATGAATTGTAAATACTCAAATAGTTAAAAGGACTATGATCCTGCCACTGTTGTCAACATTTCCTCAGCTAATACAAATCTCAATGCTTTTACAAGGAAAAATAAAGTCTTTGATAATTACGTTGGTGGAAAAAAATCTATTATTTTGTGGCCAACTGGGTTGTGATCATCATTAAACATAGTTGCACGTATCCTCTCACCTTCTGAGAGAGTGAAAATAGACTAAAAATGAAGATTGATTCAGATTTTTCAGACACATAATACTTAGAAATGTATTTCAATTTACTATGCATATTTGTTAGGATAGTAGGGAGGGATAGAATTATTGTTAATTTAAGATAGTAGGCAGAAAAATAAACATTTTTCCATTTTTAGGAGGAATCAGAGGCTCAAGGTCCCCTGTCATAACCTCCTAGGAACCAGGGTCTTATCTGTGGCAAAAAATGAAGTATCAGGAGAATTATTCCTAGTCAACACTTCATTGAAAATTGATATATAATTTCATAGTTGTTAGTCTCATCGCTTTGGGAATGTCCAAACAAACATGATTAAAATTAAACTTTATAAACTCTTCATTTGAATATGAACTTATTTTAGTGAAAGACTATGCAGAGCCAAACCTAACAGCTCAAAGAACTTGATGGTACACCATGTACTTTTGAGCCTCTTGGAAATTTTTTCAAGTTAAACAAAATAGGAATTGTTGCCTGCTGCTGCTGCTGATACTTTATATGCACATACATATAAGAAGCCATGCAAATGAATAAGGACTCTTATGTAGTCATTCTGGGGGCTATATCTGAAGAATTAGGTTATGTGCCAGCCTGTCTCCAAGGAAAGGAAGGCCACACATAGCCAAAGATCTTTAAAGGCAATTTAGAGCTCATATGCTACTAAATTTTGTTTACTTAAGAAGCAAAACATTGCCGAAATACTTAAATTTCTAAGGAACAGAAATAGTCAAAGGAACTCATCATGTACTTTGAAATCTTGGCAAGGTTTACATTGTTAAGTTTTACAGTCAAATTTCTGATTTAACAGAAATGATAGAATTCCAAGAGTGTTCAGTCACACTGTCCAACAGAATGCTGGCTATGGTGCTAAGACAAGGCTTTTGAAAATTAAAAAAAAAATTAAAAACCAGGAAAACAATACAAAAAAATTGAGTGTTACAATTGAGTTTTACAATTGAGGGTTAATGAGATGAGACAGTAGTTCTAGGTCATAGCATATACAAATATTGACACCTAGAACAGTTTATTTTTATTTATACACATGCTGTGAATTATTTCAAAATTCTGCAAATCTGAGTTGTATTGACTGCCAATTTGTTTAGTATTCAGCTTTTCAAAAGTTTCTGTTTTGATAATTGAATCATAGTTCACAGTGTCTGTCATTAATTTTCTAGTCCTGTTCATCTCTTTTTTATAGCACTATGAAATGACCCAAAACAGAGCTGTTCTGTGCTTTAAGAACTCTGGAGAGGAAGTTGAAAAATCTCACCTTTATTGAAACCATTGGTCACAGGAATAAAAGAAATTGGTGAATATTTATGGTTTGAAAGTTTATTGACAATTAAGTCACATGCTAGACTCCTATCTAAACTAAAATAATATGAGACCCCTCTCTTACTATCAGTAGAAATATTATTAGAAGGAAAATTCTGACTGACAGATTTTTATGACATAAATGACTCTGAGGTCTACTGAATAAATAACATTGAGGTAGCTGGTTTTTATATTTATATTGAATGTATTGTCCTTTTAAGAAGCAACACAGGGATAGTAGATAGAGGATTGGCCTTAAAATTAAAGGATCCTGAATTGAAGTTCAGTCTCTGCTCAATTCTTTTTATTTTTCAAATATTTTACTTTTTCCAGTAACATGAAAAATTAATATTATATTTTAATTTTTAGTTTTCAATTTTCTTCCTCCTCCCTTCCTCCTTATTGAGAAGAAAAAACAGTTTGATATGGATTACATGAGGACAGTCTGTGACATATTCTTACTGTGTGACCCTGGACAAGTCATTCAATGTCTCAAAATAAAGACAACTCTAAACCTGTTAGTGACAAAGAAACTACTTCTCACAATCCACAGAGAAAGTTTCCTCTTCCTTGTGAATTTCTTTTGCTAAACAAGGTGTACAGTGAGTCCTAACCCATCACTATTTCTACTTACATGTTGTGTTCATCAAAAGAATATAAGCTCCATAAAGTAAGAAGACTTTGATTTTGTCTTTGAATTCCTAGTGCCAAATATAGTCCCTAGAACATGAGAAGTATTTTTAAATTTTTTTGTTCATTGACTGATTTTATAAATTCCTCTATTCAAATAATGACCCATTATTTCTATCCTAATCATATCTAGAAAAAAATAGTTCTGATACCAAAAAGGTGACAAAACAAAAAAAAAAAACAACTAAACAATGGCCACAATAGAAAAAAAATAGTTTTTGTATATCTATTATAGGATTCTTCTCAAATCTAATTATTCTCTTAAAGCCTTCCATAATTCTAAGAGGTATTAACACTTGAAAGCATCATTAGTTAATTACTCTAATGGATGAAATTTTTCAGAATTAGTGAAATATTTTACTGTAAAGCACATTTTGAAAATGCAAATAGATTTGAATTTACCAGTGGCCAAAAGTAGGCAGAAATTGTTGAAATAATTGCATTTGTAGTAGAAAATATGTTAGGAAAAAAAACTGTGAAGTGTTAGTTGTTTCCATGTTGTCTTCCCAGTTTTAAATTTCACAGAATTAATGTATAGAGCATAAACTTGTGATTGTATTAATATGGACAACTCCTGGAAGAGGAATCATCCCTATCAATGAAAGTCAGCACCTTTTCTGAAGTTTATATCTTTAGAAATATGTCTGGAGCAGGGAAGAATTCTGAAAACTTAGGATCCCAAACACCCTATGTATCAGAAATGTGACTTGAATGTCTGTCTAGTCTCAAGACTATTTCTACAGCCACTAGACTTCTCATGAGCATAGCCCTTAAATTTATATCATATCTCTTATTTTTCAAATAATTGCCATAGATTTTTTCAATTTATTTCCATAGCAATATAAGTGAAAGATCATATTTTGCTATCACTCCTAAATAGAGAGAAAAATGAGAAAAAATGTGATTATATAATTTATCAAACTTCAGACACACTAACAGAGAATGACAACCACTGGGGAAGGGAGCAATTTCTTGGTTACAAACATAATACCTTTGCCATATTCTTAAATACTTGAAAAAAAGACCCAAAGTATTAGTCTGGTGGTAGTGATGTTTGATGGGTGAAATAAAAATTAACAATATTTATTCCACAGGAGATTCTGTTATTTTGTGTATATTTATTAGAATATGGTATGTGTTTGAATTAAATACTTAAATCACTAACACTGGGGTTTACTTTTACTGTATTGCTGTCTGAAAATGGAGGAGTGTAAATAAAAAGGAAGTGTTTGGATCGATATAAAATTGTTTGTTCCTTTAATATTATAGAAGAGGGGAAATATGATTGATGTTAGATCTTTACACATCAAATAATAAAGTACCAGGTTGTTTCAAGGGTGCATTTTTTCTTTTTGGAAAATAATTTCTCTTGCATTTGACGATATCTAGGAATTTCTACAGGATGTGAAAACAGAAATTCTATTAGAACATCATTACATTAACATAAATAGAAAACTCTTATAGAAAAATATATGATGCAAAATTAGTACCCTCATCACCCTAGCCCTTTGCACCACCTTGTTTTCATGTCATAAGAAAAAGTAGTTCTGAGTATTCATATTACTAAATTCTGGAGTATGAAGATTTTTTCTCAAGATAATACTTGGAAATATATAATATATAAATTATTCTTAACTTCCAGTACATTTTAGTAGACAACACTTAACTGTGAACTAAACATATCATAAGTTTAAGGTGTACTTAATCTTCCAGCACAAATTGCCCCCCCAAAACAAATAATTCATTATGTGAAATAGGATTTCTATATTTTACTAATCCATGCTATCTAGCAAATGATGTTATAGAGAACTTATAGGATTTGGAGTTAAATTACCTGAATTTGAATCTGAGTTCTGCTTATTACTTTTTTTTTTACTATAGGAAAGTCAGTTAACTGCCCTAGATATCAGTTTACTTATCTGTAAAGTGAAAGGGCTGAACTGGATGTTCAGTAGTCCCTTCAACATTTATGATTCTATATTCACTTAGAAAACACATAGATTGAGAGACCTAGGTAACACAGTGAATGCAGCACCAGACCTGAAGTCAGGAGCACCTGAGCTCAAATCTGACCTCAGACACTTGACACTTAATTAGGGGTGTGACCTTGGGCAAGTCGTTTAACCCCAATTGCCTTGCCTTTCCCCCTCCAAAAAAATCCCAAACAAACCAAAACAACAACTTGGACATTAAAGGAAATGATTTGTCAGTCTTTCTATAGCCATTGATTCTAATTTTGAATGAAAAAAAAACCACCACCATATTTGAATTCTAAAACTTCCATTCCTGAAGTATTCACCATGTAAGTTTTCACTTAGGAAGTTTATATTGCAAAGAGATGCTAGACTTGACAAAATTAATAGACAATAAATCTGGTGGTGATACAATTTTGGATAACTCAAAGTCATTTTAGTTGAATGTAAATGAACATTGATGAAATTAATGCCAAGATGAATTGCCCAGAAGACAGTATTGATTATTGAGTCATGGCCAACTTTCTTCACTTTATAACATTATTGCCATTGTTTCCGCATGTTTTAGGGTTATGTTTTATGAAAATATGAGAAGCAAAATGAAGTTTTTGAAGATAATTTTAATAATAGACTACATAATAAGATTCATATCATTGGAATATGATACCTCCACATTTTTAATTTGTTGGTGAGTAGGAAAAATACTAAAATAGCAATCATACATGAGGTAGAGGAAAACCATTAATGATTTTTCTACTAAGACATGTCTCACATTCTTATTTTTGTATGATAAAAGATTAATTGATAGAATGAACCATTGACATAGCATTTTGAAGGTTGTTGTGGTAATAAACATAAAAAGAGGGACAAAATAAAAAAAAAAAAACATTCACTGACCAGAAGGGTTTATCAGTGTCATGCAAGCTACCACACCATATCCAAATGCAAAGTCTCCTAGATTTCTTAAATTTCAAGATGACATTACAAAAGTTGCATAACTTTGTTATAAAAGAAAAACTTATTAAAGATATTTCATTTAATAATTTTTAGATGAATTTTTGCAGTTGTTAAATTAGCCTTCTTTATTTTCTCACTTAATCCCCTTTTATACTTTCCCCCTCAAAATAAGGTTCCTCTTCCTCACTCAAATAATAATACATACATTCAATTTCTTCTGATTTAAAAGAAAAAAAGATTTGAGTCAAGATGGTGGAATAAAAACAGGACCTCACTGCAGCTCCAGCTTCCACCACCTCCAATTCATGTAAAAGGGGACGCTAAACAAACTTTGGAGCTATAGAACCCACAAAATGACACAGAGAAGCTAAACTTCCACTGAGAACAGCCTGGCAGGCTGGCAGGAATTGGCCAGCACAGTGCTCTCGGAGCTGAGCCCAGGCCCACACTGAGGTTTTAGCCCCAGGGTAGGTCTGACCAAACATTGGCTGGACGACTACAGATCATCAGCAGCTGTGGTGGTCCAGAATTATCAACACATAGATCATAAGGACAAAGTGAAAAGTCATTGCAGTGTGGATGTTGGGACCCTGTAGTTGGGAGTGCATTGGCTTTTGCCCCCGGGGCAAAAAGCCACTGAGGACTGCAGCACGGCTGCCACC
Source organism: Petaurus breviceps papuanus (assembly GCF_028583685.1). NCBI lineage: Eukaryota > Metazoa > Chordata > Mammalia > Diprotodontia > Petauridae > Petaurus > Petaurus breviceps. The sequence goes on along the minus strand of NW_027187359.1, from coordinate 19,317,458 downwards.
ATGTGGCAGCTTCAGCTTCTGGCCTGCAGAGTTTAGGTGGACCAAGAAACCAGTCTGTGGGATAATCACTCTTGCTTTAACCTGATTGGACCTAAATTGTGGTCCAGGTGGAGGTCCTGAGGTGTGAGACCAGCTTGCCAGAGTTTGTGGAGGCTTCAGAGAGGACACCCAACTAATAACTCTGGCAGCTGAGAAAACCCCAGCATTTGGAATGAAGCTCCCCTGTCTGGTGACAGAGTCCTACTGTTGCAAAAAGCCCAAAAGTCAAGTAATTGAGTGCCAAAATGACCAGCCAAAGGAAGCAAACCAAGCAAAGTAATCCAACATTAGACTCCTATATTGAGGACAAAAACAATCAAAGCATGGAACAGGAGGAAGACAGTGAAGTCAGAACTCATGAGCTGGTTACAGGCCATAGAGAACCTTTAGAAGCAGATAAGAGAAGTGTAGGAAAAAATTGGGAAGAAAAATGAGAATGATGAAAGAAAATTAGGAAACGAGAGTCAACAGCCTGAGTGAGGAAAATAACACTTTAGAAAACAGACTAATTCAAATGGCAAAAGAGGCTCAAAAAGGCAATGAGGAGAAGAATGACTTAAAAAGCTGAATTTGCAAGATGGAAAAAAGAATCTCAAAAGCTCATGGAGGAGAATCATTCCTTCAGAATTAGAATGGAGCATATGGAAGCTAGTGACTTTATGAGAAATCAAGATTCTGTTAAACAGATCCAAAGAAATTAAAGAATAGAAGGCAATGTTAAATATTTAATTGGAAAAACCACTGACCTGGAAAATAGATCCAGGAGAGATAATTTAAAAATCATTGGACTACCTGAGAGCCATGATCAAAGAAAGAACCTAGAAATCATCCTTCAAGAAATTCTCAAGGACAACTGCCCTGATGTTTTAGGAACAAAGAGCACAATAGAGGTGGAAAGAATCCACCGATCACCTCCTGAAAAAGATCCCAAAAAGAAAAATCCTAGGAATATTATAGCCATGTTCTGAAATTCCCAAATTAAGGAGAAAATATTTCAAGCAGCCAGGAAGAAACAATTTGAATATTGTGGAAACACAATCAGGATAACCCAGGATCTTGCAGCTTCTACACTGAGGGATGAAGGGCTTGGAATATGATATTTTAGAGGTCAAAGGAGCTGGGATTAAAACCAAGATTCACCTACCCAGCAAAACTGAGTATCATGTTTCAGGGGAAAATATGGTCATTCAGTGGAATAGAGGACTTTCAAGCATTTTTGATGAATAAAACAGAGTTGAACAGAAAATTAAATATTCAGATACAAGAAGCAAGAGAAGCATGAGAAGGTAAACAGGGAAAAGAAATCACAAGGAGCTTATCAAAGTTGAACTATTAACATTCCTACATGGAAATATGATAATTGTAACTGATGAAACTTTTCTCAGTATGAAAATAGTTGAAGGGAATATGTGTGTGTGAGTGTGTATGTGTGTCTGTATCAGAGGGTATGAGGGTGTATCAATACATATGTGAATGTGTATGTATATGTTTACAAGAATACATAGATAGAGGGCACAGGACAAATTGAATAGGAAGGGATGATATTTAAAAGGGGAAATTAAGAGGTGAGAGGAATATAATGAGAGAAGACAGAGAGAGATACAATGGGGTAAACTATCTCCTATAGAAGAGGCAAGGGAAAATGGCTACAATGGAGGGGAAGAATAGGAAGGCAAAAGGGAATGGGTCAAACTTATTCTCATTGAATTTGTCTCAGGGAGGGAATGACATATACTCTAAATAGGGTATCTCACCCTACAAGAGAGTAGGGGGGAAGGGAGAACAAAGGAGAACAGTCAACCACCCACGTCCTATGTATTTCTTGATGAAGTAAGAATTTAATATATTTTGTCATTTTTGCAGATAGTTTTTTTTCTTTTTTAAGTTTTTCCTAGCTTCTATCAGTAATATAAATAAATGTTATTGAATTTTTATTTTCTTGTTTTATTTAATTAATTTTCTAAATCAATTTTTTTCAATTACAAGTTTGTTGGGACTCTAATTTTCAAATAAAACTGATCATTGCTAGAAATAAATATATTTTGCTTCTTCATCAATATTTATTCCCTTAATTTCTCTTTTTTTGTTCTATTGCTATAATCAGAATTTCTAAAACGTATATGTAAAGCAATAGTGAAAATGAGCAGCCTGAATTTAGTGGTAATGCTTTTAACTTGTTTCAATTGCATAAATTGCAAGTTCTTGGTTCCAAATAGAAAGTTTTCATGTTAAGTGAAAATTCTGCTAGTTAAATAGAATATTAGACAGAAAATTGATAAAAGAACATTTTAGAAAGGAAAGAACATCAAATCCAGCAGAAGAAAATTGTGTGGGGCCTTGAAAAATGATAATGACTTCTAGAGCCAAAGCTGATTAAGGAATGAATTCTAGAAATTGTATACTGCCTATGTTAACACACAGAGATGGGATATGGATTGTTGAATTTAGAGAATGCCTAGTAGCATGGTATTACTGGACATATATTTCATGAAGAAGAGTAATGTTTAATAAAGCTAGAATAGTAGATTCAAGACAGACTATGGAGTACTTTAAATGCCTCATGGATATTTTATGTTATATCCTAGTGGTAGTCTCTGAAGGTTTTTTTGCTATATTTTTCTAAGTCCTCTCCAACCCATCTGTTTTGCTGATTTTTGATTTCTTTTTGTACATCGTCTTTTCTCAGGAGAGTGTAAGTTCTTTTCATGTAGGGACTCTTTCTGGATGTAGTTATAGTGCTGAGCACCATGTAACATTGTTCTTGTTCAGTCATTTCAGTTATGTCTGATTCTCCATGATCCCATTTAGAGTTTACTTGGCAAATCTACTAAAGTGATTTGCCATTTCCTTCTTCAGCTCAGTTTACAGAATAAGAAACTGAGGCAAATATGGTTAAGTAAGTTTCTGAGGGTCACACAGCTAGTCAGGATCTGAGACTAGATTTGAACTCAGGACTTCCTGACTCCAGGCTTAGCATTCTATCCAGTGCGCCACCTTGAGGCACACCATTTAACAGTAATCACTTAAAACAAAAAATTTGTTTGTCTGACTGGATATAACACCTGCTTATATAAGTTTATACAGAATAAATGCAAAAAAAAATTTTGAGGTGGCACTAATAGTTGAGAAATGTAGAACGGTTTTGTGTAGAAGGTAGTGTTTGGGATGTATTTTGAAGGAAATGAGGTGTTCTAAGTTTCAGGGGTAAGAAGCTATTCCATTTGAGGGAAAGGAGAGAGTCAACCAAAGAATAAAGATGAGAGATGGAGTATCATGTTAGTAAGGAATAGAGATTAGGAAATTTGATTATAAAATAGAGTTCAGGAAGGGGAATGATATCAAAGAAGGCTGGGCAAATAGGGTGGGTACACATTGTGAAAGGCTTTAAAAGTCAGAGAAGTTAATATGGTATCCTAGAGAAAATAGGGTACCAGTACAATTTAATTGAATCAAGTAGTGACATCATTTCAGCAACTATGAAGAGTGACTTGATTGGAATGAAAACAGAGTAGAGACAGGGAAACTGTTGAAATAGTTTAGATAATAGGTGATGAAATTCAGAAATATAGTTATATCCATAGAGAGAAGGTTTGGCTGAAAGAAATATAGTACAGATAGAAACAGCAAGATTTGACAATTTATTAAATACAGGGGTTGAGGAAGGGTGTAAATTTAAGGATGATGCTAAAGTTACATACAAGAGACACTGGAAGAATACTAATCATTTCCAGAAATAAGAAAGTTTGGTAGATTAATTGGGTCATGTGAAAAGACAAGCTCTGTTTTGTATAGCTGAACTTGAGGTATTGCTATGACATCCAGCTTGAAATTTCCAGCAAGCAGTGGTTAATACAGAAATGGAGCTCAAGAAAGAAACTTAGACTAATTATGTGCATTTATTAGTCATTTGAAAAGGAATGATAATTAAATCTAAAGGTGGAGTATATGAGGTTAAAACTGATAACATAGAAAAGACTATCAGATTTAGCAATTAGGATATAATTAGCAATTTGAAGGCAGCAACCTCACTTATGTGATGATGGTGGAAACAAGATTTAAAGGGTTGAAGAGCAAATGAGAGGAGAAGTAGAGGTACTGAGTAAAGAAAACTTTTTCTCGGAGTCTGAGGGAAAAATGGAGGAGTGATACATATCGATAGTCTGACAGTCTAGTGAAGTTTTTATTTTATTTTATAGATTGTAGAGATTTAAGAATATTTGAAGGCATTTAGAAAGTAGCTAGTTTATCAGGAAAGACTGAAGATTAAATGGGGGTAATGAGTAAGATTCAAGATGTTATCAGAACTGGATGTGATTTAAAATGCATGTATAAGAGATGGAGTTGGCATGGAGAACGTCACCTCATGATCAGAGGCTGGAGGAAGGTAGTAGGGAATAGGAATGATGCTAAGGGGTTTAGAGTCAAAGAAAAGGGGGGCAGAGGAACTCACAATGAATGCCATAAAAGGCCTTAGAAATTAAAATGAAACGTCCTCATATTGAGGTTGGTTGCTTGTTCTCCTTCATTTTTGAAGAGGACCAAAATGACATCACTGTGGTAAAGTCATTTCAGTGTATCTGACTGTGGTTGATGAGAACAGTTCAAGATTGGAAAGCTTTACCATAGCTTGGGCACAAATAGTCCATGTGAAAATTTGGAGTAGATACTCTAAATTTGTGCATCCTGCATTTCCTTTGAGATATTTCAATTCTGATTTGCTCATAGAGGATAGCATGTTCTCTGATGTGAGCATGCTATGCTGAGCAGCCCTGTGCCAGTGTCTCACATGTCATACAATCAGTTCCAAAGATCTTAAGAGAGACTTTGAGATTGTCCTTGTATTGCTTCTTCTGACTACCATGTGAACACTTGCTCTGTGGGAGTTCTCCATAAAGTAGTCTTTTTGGCAGTAGTACATTTTTCATTCAAAGAACATGGCCAGACCATTGGAGTTGTGCTCTCTAAAGCTGAGTTTGAATGATTGGCAGTTTAGTGTGAGTAAGGACCTCAGTGTGTGGTACCTTATCCTGCCAGGTGATCTTCAGAATCTTCCTAAAACAATTCAATGGAAGTGATTCAGTTTCATGGCATAGCACTAATAAAATGTCCAGGTTTCACAGGCATAGAAGCAGGAGGTCATCAAAACAGCTCTGTAGACTTTCAATTTAGTGGTCAATCTATTACCTCTTCTCTCCCATACTTTCCTTTGGAGCTTCCCAAACACTGAGCTAGCTCTGGAAATGCATGCATCAACCTTATTATCAATGTGTATATCTATAGCATTAAGGTAGGGTAGGGGAGAAGGTATGAGGACATTCATATTAGAAGTTTTGGAAAAGCTTCTCTAAGGAGTGGGACTGGGAACCAGTTAGACAAGATTAAATACATTGCCTTTCTACAGTGAAGACCCACTTGAGATTAGATAAAGTCAAGTCATATACTAATGAAAGTATTTTTATTTTTCCTCATCTTGTCCTGAGATTCTTTAATTGTATCACTTTCCATAACACTTGTTCTGATTTTTACTAATTATGTATGCTTTTTTATTTTCTTTATTGTGTTTATGATTTTTCATGTGACAAGAAAGTTCTACTTTGATTCTATTATTAGTGCTTTTTAGAGTATATTTTCTGGTATTTTTATATCTTTTAATATATGCTTTTCCCCCATTGAGGAGGATTCTTTGTATTTTGTTTATTTTTCTTAACAGTTTTTAACCACAGATATGGGATATATTTATTTTGAGGGGAACTTATATATGTTTATTTTGAGGAGAGTTTCTTATTTTTGCTATTTACAATGCTGTTTTTGGGTAGGATGTTGATGAGGTAGCCTTCTTTGTGACTTTTCACTCAGTGATATATTAGGAATTGTCTGTCTTTTCTAGGGGACAAAAAATAAGTCTATGCAACAAAGGCCAGGCTATCCTAATTTCTCTTTATTTCATTCACAAAGAAACTTTGAAAATGGGGAACGTCTGCAAATGGGACACAGAAACTAAAGTCATTGTAACTCCATTGGATTTGATCCAGAAGTAGAATTGAAACTTAGAACATAAATATTATATAGAGCTAAAATTAAATGGAAGTGACAATGATATCTTCTTTAGCATCCATTGGTAACACTTCCTTAAAAACCTGCCATAATCTCAGAGAAAGTGTATTGTACTTGAAAACAAGAGTATTGAATGTTAAACCCAGCTCCTCCAATGATTTATGATGCCACTAAGACAACTATTTTGTTTTTGCAAGTCTAATTTCATCCCTTTCTGAATGAAGGGATTGGAATAGATATTCTCTCAGGTCCATTTCAGCTAAAGCACTTTATATTTTCATGACACTGTTCATATCATTTAGGGAAATTTTTCAAATAAGCTGTCCTCTGCCTAGCATTTACGGAGAACTAGGATAGTTCAGAATTTTATTTCTGTGCATTTCATTCATAATTAGGGATAAGCTAATACTATGCAAAGAAATGGACTGGAGGAAAAAAATATGTGATAAATCCAACTTGAATAATTTGAAAAGTCATTCCTCATCATCCTTACCCCTTGAAGCCAGATCTAGAAGAGGTACTAGATTTAAAATCCAGATATTAGAATCACGTGTTCTCAAAATTAGAAGGGACCTCAGAGGCCACATGGTTCAATCTATTCTTGAATAAGTATTTCTTCTGAAATGTGTCTGCAAAAGTTGATATTCTGTCACTTTTCAGAGACCTATAGTAAGAAGGAACCTACTAACTCTTGAGGCATTGTATTTTACTTTGGAATAGACATAGTTATTGGAAAACATATCTCCCTACTCCCAATTATTTGAAGCCTAAGCCTTTATTTTCTACTCAGTATTCCTTATTTTTTCCACTATGTAAAATCTGTTCCTTATGAAAATATTTCATATAATCAAAGAAAAATATTCTACTTACCCAATCCCCCCCAAAATATTCCTGTGTCAAAATTCAGCATCTTTTGTTCTTTCAAATACTTCCTGAAAGACATGTTTTATCAGTTTCTCACTATTAGAATCACTCTTTTCTAAATTTGTTCCTTAATACATACATTTATTATTCTAGCTTTGCTCCTTTATATCTTTCCTAAAATGCCATGCCCAGAACTAGAACTAGGGAAAGATCCGTTATAGGAAAAATTTAAGAATGTGAATTGCAATCTTACTGAGGAAGAATGTTGTGGAAATGCTGGCTCTCTAATCAGGACATCAGTTAGCCCCACTTGGTCAGCTTTTTAAAACTAGAAGATTCATCATGGTTTTGATAGTTCTAGAAGATGCTACAAAGATATATGTAGTTATCGTGCCTATCTTCTCCAAATCCCCCTGTATCACCAAAGTAACATTGATTTGGTAGCTACTTTTGAATGAAAAAGGATATAGGGGGCCAGAAAAGCAGGCTCTATCACTGTTTACTGCCAAGTACCTCTGGAACTATGGGAAATGAATTTTATTTTCTTCATCTGAATAGGGTTGGGTTAGATGATTTCTAAGGTTCTAAGAATTCAATGATTCTCCAAGCCTACATCTGCCATATCACTGAAGAATGAGTAATTCTGCATTTCTTTTAAGCTTTAGCTTCCAATTAATCAAAAAAGAAAAGAAAAAAAATCCCTAGACCTAGAACAGACAATCCTCCCCATAACAGGACAGGCCAAAACAAAACAGAATTAAGTAGACTTCAAAAGAAAAACCCAGCTGTGGTGCCATCATAGAGGGCAAAAGTAGAGTGCAATCATATATAATGCATGAGAGAAGAGGTAAGAAGCAGAACTGGTCAAATCAATCTGACAGACTTAATCAGCCATGAATGAAAAAAGGAGAGAAAATATTATCAGATCCAGTTAACTGGAATGATTTGGAGCAAAGAGTGAGAAATGGCTAAACAGACACTTATTTTGATTAGACATTTCCACATAGATAATTGAGGTGGTTATTTTTATTTTGGCCTTTAATATTTTTTCATAAAAATATATCTATGAGTACAAAAGTTGTTGTTATTTTAAAAGGAGAAAAGCAAGGGCCAACACGGCACAAAATCATTCGGAAATATGGGGTATTGATAGATGGAACTAAAAGATTAAATCATGATGGATCTGGAACTACAATAGACCATGTTCCTCTCTATATAGTTACTGTAATTTTCGCCAAAATGCTACCTCTCTTCTATTTTCAAGAAAACTCTATCTTCAACTCCCACTTGGTGTCCATACTTCATTTATATTAACAAAGATATTAGAAGAAGGTTTTCCTTTAAGAAAAGAAAATTGAGATATGGAGTCATGAAAGATGACTTAGGGATTTGTATCAAGCATGATATATATATACATATATACATATGTATATATAAACATACACACACATAATACATATATATGGAGAGAGAGAGAGAGAGAGAGAGAGAGAGAGAGAGAGAGAGAGAGAGTATTGAATTTGTCATGAATAACAGATCGGAAAAATCTTTCAGGTCAAATTACTAGTAAGATGAAAGACTATACATTTTCTGCATTCCTCAAAACTTCTCAAACATCTCAAAAAAAGTAATTCTATGTCAGAAATAAAGCAATTTTAACTGTTTCCACAGTCTAGAACAAGAACCCTAGCTATGTAAAACCTAGGTGAAATAACAAAAGAAAAAATAATATTTCATATTCTATAACAAGTCATCACTCAGCACCCTTTCTTCATGGATCTCTAATCCCTTGGTAGGACTTCACAAGTCAACCTATGGCTTGCAATAGAGCTATATTCTTTGTCCTGACACTGACCACCTATGTCAAGTGCCAAGGAGATCCAAAACACGGATGGCAGGAATTTGCTTTGGCCATAAAAGCCCTAATCCCTATGCCAATGTTTTGTGCTGGAATGGATCTTAATCAAAGTATCAAAACAGAGGAACTAGGAAGAACACTTTTGTGAGGTCTATGGTGACACTCCACTAAGCCTGAGGGAAAGAGTTTCATATCTAAGGGTCAATTCTATCCTCTCAGAAGTCACTTGTGAAAGAGTGCCAGACTTATGAATCATGAAATGCCCAGTATTGAAGGAAACTGAGAACCTCTGAGATTCAGTCTCCTGTGAAACTGCCATCAGAGGAGAGATAGTTAAAAAGTAAGTGATAGGCGATTTTCTTTGTTTACATCATTCATTTACACAAGATTTTGAGTTACAAAATTTCTCCCTCTCTTTCCCCTACCCAACACCCCAAAATAGCAATCCCACTGTATACCCCCTCCCCCAATCTGCTCTTTTCTATATCCTCCCTCATCCCCCCTCCAACTTTCCAGTACGACAAAATAGATCTCTATAAGAGATACAGTGTCTGTATATCTTATTTTCCAGTTGCATGTAAAAAACATTATATATAATCACATATATAATATAAAATATCATATATATAATATATCATATATATAATAATGTAAAAACATTATATATGTATATATAATCATATATATAATATAAAATGTCATATATATAACATATCATATATATAATATAAAATCAAATATTTTATAAATATATATTAAACATTTGATTTTAAAACTTTGAATTCCAGATTCTTTCCATTCCTCTCTCATCACTCACCCTTAGTGGGAAGATAGGCAATGAAATACATGTTGTACACATGCAGCTACACAAAACACTTCCATAGTGGATATGTTGTGAAATTCTGACTATATTTCCCTCAATCCTACCCCACCCCCCTACTTATTCTATTTTCTTCTTTGACCCTGCCCCTTTCAAAAATGTGTACTTCTAACTTGCCTCCTCCGCAACCTGCCCTCCCCTCCATCATTTCTCCTCTCATGCCCTTCCCCCCTACTCTTCTTTAGGGTGAGATACCCTATTTAGTGTGCATGTAACTCTCTCCCTAAGCCAAATTCAATGAGAGTAGGGTTGATCCATTCCTTTTTGCCTTCCTGTCCTTCTGCTCCATTGTAACAGTTTCCCTTACCTCTGCTATATGAGATAATTTACCCCATTCTCTCTCTCTCTCCCATCTCCTCTCATTATGTCCCTCTCTCACTTCTCAATTTCACCTTTTAAGTATCATCCCTTCCTATTCAGTTGGTCCTGTGCCCTCTGTCTATGTGTACCTGTACACAAATATACAAACACTCACATATCGATTAATATGCCCATATACCCTCCTATATAGACATATGTATATATATACATATATATGCACATTTATATTCCCTTCAATTTTTCTCATACTGCGGAAAGTTTCATAAGTTATAATTATCATTTTTCCATGTATGAATGTTAATAATTCAACTTTGATAAGTTCCTTATGATTTCTTTTCCCTGTTTACCTTCTCATGCTTCTCTTCCTTCTTGAATCTGAATGTCAGATTTTCTATTCAACTCTGGTGTTTTCATCAAGAATGCTTGAAAGTCCTCTATTTTGTTGAATGACCATATTTTCCCCTGAGATATTGTACTCAGTTTTGATGGGTAGGTGATTCTTGATTTTAATCCCAGCTCCTTTGTCCTCCAGAATATCATATGCCAAGGCCTTTGATCCTTCGGTGTAGAAGCTGCCAGATCCTGTGTTATCCTGATTGTGTTTCTACAATATTAAATTTCTTTCTCCTTGGCTGTTTGTAATATTTTCTCCTTGATCTGGAAATTCCAGAACCTGGATATTATAATTCTAGGAGTATTCTTTTTGGAATCTTTTTTCAGGAGGTGATCAGAGGATTCTTTCAACCTCTATTTTGACCTCTGGTTCTAAAACATCAGGGCAATTTTCCTCCTGAATTTCTTGAAGGATGATTTCTAGGTTCTTTTTTTTTTATCATGGCTTTCAGGTAGTCCAAAGATTTTTACATTATCTCTCCTAGATCAATTTTCCAGGTCAGTGGTTTTTTCAATGAGATATTTCAAATTGACTTTTTCTTTCATTTGTTTGGATATGTTTAATAGTATCTTGATTTCTCATAAAGTCACTAGCTTCCATTTCCTCCAAACTAATTCTGAAGGAATGATTCTCTTCAGTGAGCTTTTGAGATTCTTTTTCCATCTTGCAAATTCAGCTTTGTAAGGCATTCTTCTCCTCATTGCCTTTTTGAGCCTCTTTTGCCTTTTGAGTTAGTCTATTTTTAAGGTGTTATTTTCTTTAGTCAGGTTGTTGACTTTCATTTTATAAGTTTCTTGCATCATTCTCATTTCTCTTCCAAAGTTTTCCTTCACTTCTCTTATTTGGGTTTCAAAATCCTTCTTAATCTCCTCTATGGCCTGTAGGCAACTTATTCTTTTCTTGGAAGCCTCTGTTGGAGGCGTTCTGACTTCTCTGTCTTACTCCTGTTCCATGCCCCAATCCTTTTTGTTCCCATATAAGGAATCCAAAGTCAGACTGTTCTGCTTGCCTTGCTTCCTTTGCTTGCTCATGTTGCCACTCAATAATTTGACTTTTGAGATTTTTGCCACAGCAGATCTTTGCTACCAGGGGGGAGAGCTTTATCCAAATTACTGGGGTTTTCTCAGCTGCTGGCGCTGTTAGTTGACTGTCCTCTCTGAAGCCTCCACATGCTCCAACATGCTTGTTAGGCACCCCAGGATCTGCACCCCAGAACCTCCACCCGAGACAGTGATCCAGATCCAAACAGGTTAAAGCAAGAGTGTTTTCCCCTAAGATTGGATGCTTGTTCCCCCTACAATCTGCATGCCAGGAGCTCTGAAGCATCCTCGTCGCAGTGGCTGCATGGTCACCATGCCTCAGCTGCTTCTCACCCTGGGGGCAAAGGCTGGACCACACACCAGAATTTCCAGGCCACACAGATTTCCAAAGTCCACACTGCACTAACCTTAGCATCTGTGGGTTTATAATTCTGGAAATCACCACAACTTCTGGTGATCTGAAGTCCCTCCAGCTAGAGGCTGCTTGTGGCTACCCTGATGCTAAAACCTCTGCCTCAAGCTGCCCTTGGCTTGGCTCCCAACATGCTATGCTGGCCGCTTCCTGCTGGTCTGCTGGGCTGTCTTCAGTGGGAGTTTACCTTCTCTGTGTCATTTTGTGGGTTCTGTAGCACTAAAGTTTGTTTAGTGCATTTTTATATGAATTGGAGGATGTGGGAGCAGGATCCCCTGGAAGTCCTGTTTCTACTCCTCCATCTTGACTCTGCCCCTCAATAATCTTCTCATTTTCTAAACATGAGAAAACTGATGCCCAGGGAGGTATAGTGACTTGTCCAGGGTCATACAGATAATAAGTATCAAGGAAGAATTTGGACCCAAATCTTCTGAAAACCTAGCTATTCCATTGCATTCCATTGTCATTAGCCTTAGGCATCTAGATGATGTATTGCATATAATATTGGAACCACAGTCAAAACAAAAAAACAAAACAAAACAAAATGTGCTCAAATTCAGCCTCAGAAACTTATTAACTGTGTGACCCTGGGCAAGTCACTTAAACTCTGCTTGCCTCAGGTTCATCTACTGTAAAATGGATATTATAGTGCCACCTATCTCACAAAGTTGTTTTGAGGAGTTAAAGAGATAATAATTAAAAAACATTTAGCACAGTGCTAGTGCATAATACAGCATTATATAAATGCTTATTCCAGTCTCTTTTAAGGCTGATTACTTTTGAAAATAAGCGACATAAAATATGATTTAGTGGCTTTTTTTAGCCTAGGGAAGGAATTATTTGAGGATAACTTTAATTATTTTGCAGGGTTAGAAGGTTTCAGAAAAAAAATACTTACATTTAGCAATCATAATAGGATGAAAGAGATCAATCATCTAATAGGAAGTTTTCTGTCATTGATTCGGAAAATATATAGCTAATTAAATTTACAACAAGAGTGAGGTAACCATTTGATTTTCCAATCTGTTTCTGTTACAATACATTTGAGAAGTTGAAAACTCAAACTTTGAATAGTGAATAAATAATAATAGCAACCCACTCAGAAAAAAATCCTTAATTTTTCCCCATAATACTTTTTTTCCATAGTAATCCATTGAGGTAAGAAGCGTAAGGACCACTATTCTCATTTTGCAGATGATGAAACTGAGGCAGAGAAAAACTCATTTACTTGTGCATGTTCACAAGCTAGTGATGATAAAAGTCAGACTTTGAGCTCAGGTCTTCTAATTTTTAGATCAACATAGTGAACTCTCTCACTAAAAATTCCTAAACATTGTCTCATAAAACAAATATTCAAGAGACAATAAGGAAAATCTTGTCACCATTTTCTCCCCTGAAATGCAGTTTGATTCAATTAGCATTTATTAATGAGGATAAGCGAAGAAGAATTCACTATGTGCCAGACATGGTCCTGAACGCTCTAGAACTATCACCTCATTTGATGATCACAAAATCCTGGTGAGGTAGATGCTATTATTATCATCCATATTTTACAGTTGAGGAAACTGAGGGAGATAGAGATTAAATGATTTGCATAAAGATACACAGATTGATTTGAACTCAGGTCTTCTTTACTCTGGGCTTAATGCTCTATCCACTGTGCCACCTAAGTGACAGATCCTACTATGTATCAGGCTTTGTGGCTGTCTATAGGGATTCAAAGAACAGTGCACCTGACCTCAGGGAGCTACACATGCATATTCAAGCATACACATTCATATGCGTATGCATTGTTTATATATACAAAATAATTTTAGAGTAGGTATAAGTTGGGTTTGAAACATTATTGAGGAACCAAGAAAGATATTTAAGAGAACTGAGTTTTAAAGGGACAAAAAGCTAACACTTATATAATGGTTACTATATACCTGGCACTGTGCTAAGTGCTATTAAAGTGCTATTTCATGTGATCCTCACAACAGCCTTGGAAGGAGGTGTTACTATTTTCTTCATTTCACTGATGAGGAAAATGAAGCATGCAGCAATTAAATGGTTTGTTTAAGGTCACACACAATGTCTGAGGTTGCATCTGAACTCAGGTATTCCTGACTTATATTGGAGCACTCTATTTACTGCATCACCTAACTGCTCAGAGCTAGGGATTCCAATAAAAAGAGATGAGGAGAGATTTTAAAAAGAAAAAATAGTGAAGATGAATAAGAAAGATGGAAGGAAAGATGCATGATAATAATAGAGCCCTTCCAAATACTTTAAACATCAATTAAGGAGGAAAAAAGAGAACTCACATTACAAAGAAAATTGAAGACTATTCAAAACTATAAGGCCATCAACTGTACTACTATGTGTTAAAAGAAAAAGAGAATCCCCAGGAAAAGATAGCCTAGCAGGTTATTAAGTCATTTCAGAGCATTCAAGTAAACATCTAGCAATTCTCTTTAAAGTCAATGTCTTTAATAAAAAATGATACCCTGTCAGATATCCTCAATGATCTTAAACAAGGAATATATGATTCCCTCAATGCTTTGGGGCTGACTCAAAGCAGTACATAGCTGTGAAATCATGGATTCACTGCAAATATTTCTCACCTTTTTTATAAAAGGCTCATGGCTATTGAGAATGCTGGGACCTTGGTATTTATACATTAGCAAAATAATTTTACTCATTGTGAATTCCCCATATAACCTGCACTGCTAGTAAGATTCTCAGCAGTTCAAATTAATTCAGGATATATGAAGCATCCTATGTGAACTAGATCAGGGGTGGGGAATCTGTGACCTCAAGGCCACATGTGGCCCTGTAGTTCCTCAAGTCACCTTCGACACAATCCAAACTTCACAAGACAAATTCGCTTAATAACAGGATTGTTCTGTAAAATTTAGAGTCAGTAAAAGGCTGCTCCCAGGAACCCATAAGAACACATGTGGCCTTGAAGTCACTCCACACCACTGTACTAGGCACTGTGCTAAGGGTCACATACACCAACAAGAAATAGTCCCAGCTTTCAAAGAGATTATAATCTCCTTGAGAAAGTAAGACAATTATAGAAATAACTATAAAACAAACTATACTAGGCTTAAAACTCAAATAAAGTGCCATGAAATATTTGAGCAAGTTCAGAGGACTTTCTTTTGTGTAGCTCAGGAAAAGGAACATGAGGCAGGTCTTGAAGGAAAGATAGTATGTCAGTATTTCAAAATGTGAAGATTTGCTAATGGAAGGCGAAAAGTCAGTGAAAGATCCTTAACATTAGTTAAAATGTAAATAAAGATACAGAGATGGGAAAATAATTGTATAAGTTCAGGGAACAATGAGTAGGTGAGTATGACTGGAAGTTAGAGTGGTGAATGAAGTCTAGAAAGGTAGGTCATAAAGATATTAATGGATAAGAAGCTTGGGTTATATTCTGCAAGTAGTAGAGGACAAGGAAGATTCAATGTTTGTATGTACTATAGATTGATCTAGGAAAATTAATTTAAATCCTACAATCCAAGGGGCAAGTAACAAAGGCCAGATTTTGAGTATTGCCAGTAGAGGCAGAAAAAAGTCAAATCAATCAATCATTAAATCAAGCAAACAAGCATTTATTAAGACACATGTAATAGATATTGTGACACTAACATCAAGTTAATTAGGTGTGTTATTGATGAAAAGGGGGAAATGGAGACTTAAAGAACCCTTAAGAAATTGAGCCTTGGTGACTAGAATTTGAGTAGCACATTAAAAATAGGAAAATTGGAAGGATAAAGAAGTCTGGGTGGGAAATATTAAACTTAATCAGCTTAGATTTGAGCTTGAGATGCAGACAGGTCATCCAAGTAGATGTGTTTATGGTATCTTCTACAAAAGTGATAAGTGGTTTAACATATCTAGTTTTAGCAGAACTTTCTATATTCTTCCACCAGAACTCTTATAGACATTGAAACACACACAAAAAATATGTCAAATAACTTTAATGTCTTTCCAATAGGATCATTGAAGCAATCAGAATACTGATAAAGAAGCCATTATCTGGGAAACAGATTTTGTTTTCTTATATGTTATTGAAAATTCAAAAGTGTTGGATATATGTCAAGGGATGAAATGCACAACAAATGCCTATATGCACAACAAATGCTATATATATATATATATATATATATATATGTATATATATATATATTATACTCACATGTTAGTATAAGTGTGTGAGTATATACACCTATAAGCAAAGATATGTGCATGTCTATATACATAAATGTAAAAGTGCACACTGTATATTCTTAATACATGCATATGCATATATATGCATACATATGCATACAAACATATATAGATAGAGATATCTATGCATCTCTAGCTATATCTATAAATCTATCTATGAATCTAACCTTTTTCAAACTGAAAAAAAAGTGTGAGGGAAAATGCTCTATATACCAATTCTAATACAATAGGGTACCTACAATGGAGTCAAAGATAGCAATAGATGTGCCAAGAAATGAACAAGACAATAATCCCAGAAACCTCTCTCTCTCTCTCTCTCTCTCTCTCTCTCTCTCTCTCTATATATATATATATATATATATATATATATGTATATATATACACACACACACACACACACACACATATATATATGTATGTATGTATGTTCCATGAAAATGCACAAAATGAGGAACAAACCAGCTGAACAAAAGTGAAGAAATAAAACTCATAGGTATGACTGATGCCATGGCTATAGAAAGCATTATTTATTTAAAATGAAGAGCGTGGGTAAAATTGAAGGGGGAGGAGCATTGTATATTAAGAAGCATACTAAGAGGCAATGTGTTGTAGTAGAACTTACATTCTGACTCAAGAGGACCGGGGCTTGATTCTCACTTATGACACATACTGTCTATGTGAAACCAAGTAAATAGAGGGAGTTTCTCATATACTACTGGTTTAAATAAAGGAAAGATGTAAAGAATTAAGGAAACCATAGAGGCAAATACATCATTAAAGGTTTTTGGATTTAAATCAATAGAAAGAAAAATGGAAGCAACATTACCACTGCAGTATACCAAAGCCAATGTGATCAGAAAGAAGAAATAGATGATCTCTGGAAATATATGGAAATCTGATACAGAAATATGATGTAATTATGATGGGAACACTCAATTGCCCCAAAATCAGCTAGATCTTTTCTTCCTGTGTACAGAGCAGAATAA
Source organism: Petaurus breviceps papuanus (assembly GCF_028583685.1). Taxonomy (NCBI): domain Eukaryota; kingdom Metazoa; phylum Chordata; class Mammalia; order Diprotodontia; family Petauridae; genus Petaurus; species Petaurus breviceps. The sequence continues at coordinate 19,300,389 of NW_027187359.1, read as the reverse complement.
TAAATAATGTCAAGTGCTTGAAAGGCTTCAAGTATGCTTCAAACTATGGTTTGTGACTAGTTTTTGAGAACCATCCTATAGTGAAGTATATATGGGCTAATCACTTGGAGATGAATACTTGGTCATGGTAAACCATGATACAAAGAAAAATTCAAAACAGTCATTTGTTTTATATTCTTCCTTACTGTTTGTGTGGTAATGGAGACAAACTGGTGGAAGTTAGCAGAGAGTACTAATAATTACATAGGTTTTTAAAATATTTACAAGTCTTAGTTTAGATTCTGGACCTTTAAATGGGACAACTCTGACAAATATCACAAAAGAAGTTGTTGACAAATTTTGATATTTTCACTATAAATAAGACCAGAAAAAAATATATGTCTACCTAAATGGAAGGATGACACTTAATTTTTCCCTGGAGATGAAAACAAAGACATCACAGAATTGGTTTTACTAAGTTTTCAAAGGGAAAAATCATTTCATGGAACATTTGATCATTTCATAGTGCACTGTTCTTTATAAATATTTGCAAAAAGACTGCCCACAAAAATAATCAAAATCTATGTATGAACATTATTTGCAGAAGGTAAGGAGAAAGAAATTCTATGAAGAATTTTATAAGAATTTCAAAATTATGCATAAAAATATATACCTACTTGCATACTTTAATACATAGAGACTCCAATGCACAAATATAGTAAAGGTTGGAAAATGAGGCTTTGGAGTAAAGAATGAGACTAAACATTTATATACTCTGTAGAGGGCTCATATTTTAATGATCAATAATTTATTTGAGAAAGGCATTGTGAGTTGCTGTACCTGGAATGCACTAAATAATATAACAAAAATTTAATTTAAATATATTTTAACAAGTTAAAAATGAATGATTACTGATTCAGGAGTCATTTCTGAATCAGCTGTCTGTTTTTAGTAAAATGTGAGACTTATAAGAGCAAAGATAAAAAAAATTAATGTAAAACTTAGAAAATAAAAATGAGAAAAAATTGATAACATGAAATTAACTTTAGCGTAATGTATTTAAACTAGTTATTGAAGAAGAAGAATATGAAATAGTTGGATAAAAGCACAATTATAACAATTTCTTGCAGGAGTTTAACTTATGTAAATCATCTGCCATAACAAAGACATGAGAAAAGCCTAGAAATTGTCTGATGTAGCACTCCTTACTAAGCATGAATATATGGTAGATAGTAGATAGTGTCAGTATGAGTTTAGAATATAAATTTGCCCATAAAACTCATGAAGGAAAGTAGAAGATTGTGACTAGCGCTGACACATAAAATAGTAAGAAGTGTCAGGAACAAAGAAAAAAAACATTAAAGAAATCTTTCTGAGAGATTTAACTAAACATTGTTATGCCAAAGTTACCTATGAGTGAAACTAGAAGGGAAACAATCCAATGAAAAATGTAAAACATTCCTATGATACAGTTTTTGTTATCAAGGTCAGGTCAGCAGAGGCATTGTATTTGGAGTATAACTGCAAATGTTTTATGAGAAGTGGAAATGCTGATGAAGAAAGCAAAGATTATTCATCTCCACAGGAATCTCTTTATCACAACATAGAGACCTCTTCTCTCTGGAAGTCAACTCCCTCTCCCCCCCCCCCCCGCCCACATTAGTCCTGCTGGAAATTCTTTCTATCCCTAAGGATCCAACTTTTATTGGACAGTTCCACAGAGAACCCTGAGTCCCAGGCCAAAGATGTCTTTCTCCCTTTTCTGGGAGGCTAGGTGGCATATTGAATAGAATGCCAGGCCTAGTGACAGGGAAATCTGGGTTCAAATCCAGCCTCAGACTCTAGCTGTGTGACCCTGAGTAAGTCACTTAATCTGTTTTTCTCAGTTTCCTCATGGGTCAAATGAACTAGAGAAGAAGATAGCAAACTACTCTAGTATCTTTGCCAAGAAAACCCTAAATGTGGTCATAACAGAAATGTTGGACATGACTGAAATGACTGAACAACAATAACAACTTCTCCACAGGACATTATCTGTCATGACCTTATGCTAGGTGTCTTCTCCCCACCCTGTCCATTTAGTTTTCTTTTATGTATTTTCTTCCCCCATTAGAATGTATTATACTTGAGATAAGGGGCCATTTCCCATCTTCTATTGTCACTAAAATATGTTAGCACAGTGTTTGGCACATGGTAAGCCATTAATAAATGCTTTATGACTGACTTGCTGACTCACACAAGCGACTGTTTCATACTATAAGTACACATAGAGGAAATGTATTCCAGAGAAAATACAGTTTTAGACATGCTAAATGGTAGATCCTTTCAATGATGGTTATATAAAATTTGAAGGAAAAGAATGTCTTGGACTTCATTGCCAAAAAAAAAAACAACCAAGATAATCTTAATAAATATAGGCTGACATATCACTTTCCCATTTATAAAAAAATTATAAGAATAATAATCATATACAGTGAGGGTATAATTTATCATGACATTAAAATAAAAGTGGTATTTTCTGATAAGTGCTATCATATTCATAAAATTAAAATGTTAAAAGAGGCTGATAATGGCTAAAATACAAGATTCCACTGTAATTATAATTTGTTGACTATTAGAAATGATTCAATTAAATAAAAATTTTACTTAAATTTTTTAGCAACAAGATGACTCCTATGCATATAATAACAGCAACAACAACAATAAGGACAACTATATTTTATCTAACACTTTAGTTTTACATATATTAGCTTAGTTGATTCTCACAAGAACCCTGTTAAGTAAGTACTATTATTATTCCTATTTTGCATATAAAGATACTGAGACATTAAATTTGTGACTTATTCAGGGTTACACATACTAAGAAGTTTTTGAGATAAGATTCAAATTCAGATTTTCCTGACACTAAAACCAGGGCTCTATTCACCAGGATACCTTAGATACATTATGACCATTTCATATATCTTGAAAGATATAATAAATTTAATTTTTATTTTCATATAACTAATAAGTGTTGCTACAAAAAAAAGTATGCTCACCAAATTATTTTCCATTGCCACGGAGAAGTTTCAGTGAAGAGAGCTAGTTGAAGAGAGATTCCTTCTGAATTTTGATATATTTCCAATGTTCTCACTTACAGGTTAGGGTGTGTAGACTTTTTCAATGACATAATATTGTAGAGACTCCTCAATAAGTTACACAGTCACCTACAAGACTCAGCATAGCTTCATGTAAGAAAAAAAATTACATGGAATGCCTATTCTCATAATCAGAATCACATTTCAGATTTGGAAGGATGATAGTTGTAATTTAATTATCCATTTATCAACTGATTGACATGTAATTATTGAAGTTTACCATGTGACACTTTGGCAGGTATTGGTTTGATCCATAACCCTCAAAATAATTCCTTCTTCAATACTCTGGACATGTGACCATACACCTTTTCTTGAAGACCACCAGTGAAGAGTCAACCTACAATCTATGTTGGCATGCTATTCCATTTTCTAACAGTTCCAACTATTAAGGTTTCTCTTATATTAAGCCTAAATTTATTTTCTTGCAACTTTTGTCAATTGCCACTATTTCTTCAGTCTAGTATCCAACAGAACAAATCTAAGCATGTCTCACAGGACAGTCTAAAGTATGTGAAGTCATGGGGGCAGTGATGTGATGCAGTGAATAGAGCACTGGCCCTGGAGTCAGGAGTACCTGAGTTCAAATCCGGCCTTAAAGTCACTTAATCCCAATTGGTCTCCAAAAAAAAAAATAAATAAAGTGTGTGAAGTCAGTCCTCAAGCCCTCTGCACCTTCATTAAATCTTTCCCAAGAAAAACACATCCAAGTCATGGATCCAAGAGCTTTTCCCTGTTCAGTTTTTTTTTCCCCTGTGGCTATTCTCCAGCTTATCAATGTCCCCTTTAGAATGTGACACCCATAAATGAATGGAATACTCCAAATGTGCCTTGATCAGGTAAAATATGGTGGGAATTATGCTTTTTCATTTTTAAATGGTTTGTCAGCATTTTGGCTACCATATACCAGTGATGATTCACAATGAACTTACAGTCAAATTCAGTTTTTTTCAGATAAAATTTTGTCCAAATATGCGTTTCCTGTCTTGTACTTGATACTCTCTCTTCCCTGATACAGATAAAAAAATAAACAATCCCACTCTTTTAATTGCTCTTTCCTGTCATTTAGACTATTCTTCCCTCCTTATCTCAGCTCATTATAAAATTTAGAGCTGTTGACCCTATATGTTTATATGTGGCATATGATATGTTTTTTTTATGTGGCATATGGTATCTATGATCAACTCTCTCCCTTTACATCTGTCACTCATCCATCTATTTTTCTATCTATCTATCTATCTATCTATCTATCTATCTATCTATCTATCTACCTACCTATCCATCCATCCACCCACCCATCATCTATCTATCTATCTATCTATCTATCTATCTATCATCTATCTATCTATCTATCTATCTATCTATCTATCTATCTATATCTATCTATCTATCTACCTACCTACCTACCTATCTGTATCTATACCTATATATCTATATCTTTATATCTAAGATGGATAGTTTCCCTGAAGAAATATGTCCAGCAATGCATACAGTTTCTCATTTCATAGCAATTGTTTGCTTTTGAAATGTCAACTTTTCATTCTTGAATATTTCCCATTACTCTTCAATAGACATACTGGCAGAATTTTAATATATGGAATAGTTTGCATACTTTTTCTGGACTCTTTAAATCTGTTTCCCAAAACTAGATTGCATATCAGATCATATCTACTTTCCATTTCATTTATGTCAAACTATAGAATGAGTGGTCACTTTTCCCCTTCCGTGCTGTCCCTACTATATCTCCATCATCTCTATTTCTGTAACAAGTACTTTCCCATTGGTGAGAATCAGATCTAAAATTAAATTCTCTCTTTTTTTCCTCTCTACCCTTTTAAGGATAAAATACCACTAATAAAAGTTAAGAACTTATTAAATTATTTTCTTTTTAATAAAGATATATCTATAGTAGGATCTTTTAGATAAACAAGGATTTCTACATTGTTTTTCTTTGTATTTTTTCATTAATGTAAATTATGCAATTATTTTTTTTTCTGTGCTGCTATTGTCACGGAGCTCCAGAAGATGTGGATATTAGTGAAAGCCTTCATTATTTGTTTATGACTTTTTCTTTTGATCTGTTTACCATAATATTCATTTATTTCCTCTTTCTTCCTAGATGATTTCAGCTATAGTACAATGAAAAAAAGTGTTTACTTCTATTTGACCAGGCAAAATTCCTTCCCATGTAGTCTATTAAAAACTCTGTGTCTTTTATAGATTACCTCTTTTCTAGTCAATTTCTCTCATGTTGTTCTACTGAACTTGAGTTTTTTGAACCCAAGTAGAGTGCACACATTTCTACATATTAAAAGTCATCTCATTTAGTTCAGTCCCAAATTCTAACCTCTCAGGAAAATGTTGAATGCTGGCTTTCACTCAGTCCAATAGTTATTATGGTTCCCAGTTGCATGTCAACTCAAAATGTAACAAATGTGCAATTCATTTTATTTATTTAAATTTGTTTGTATGTACCTTTATTACAAGCAATGATAAAATTATTAAATAGCATAGGCCCAAGAACAGATGCTTAGGATTCTCCACTGGTGATCTTCTCAATTGACTTCAAACTATTAATGATCATTTGTTTCTATCTATTCTACTACTTTTTAATATATTTTGTTGTACTGTCATCTGCTGTTCTTGTGCAAAATAAAGGAAAGGAAGGGGTTAACTCCTTCTTAGAGAGTAAACTATTGGGGGAAAAAAAACTATTGTAGATAATAATTGAAGTTGTGAGAAAAGTCATCACTTAGAGATGGCAGAAGACTAGTGAGCTGAAAAACAGCTCCAAAATTGTGCTAGCTTTGAAATGGAGAAGAGAAATATGAGGAAAAAACACCTATCAGATTTTCAGTGTGAGAAAATATGCTAAATTGGAGAATATTAGGGAAAAAAGAAAAGACTGGTTTTAATGCTGTTAGAGGATAGAATTTGGAAAATACATAAAGAGCAACAAAATACATGTGTAAAAAAAGCAATTTCTCCCATTTTTTCTTTTCTGACATAATACCATATTTTGTGGTACTGATTTTTTAAAATGTAATTAATGTTTCCAAAGTATCAAGATGAATGTTTATCTGTTTGCTTTATAATTTTACTAAAATGTGAAGGGTTTACTTCCAATTGACCCTGATTTTTAATTTTATTTTAAGTGAGCCCATACATCGGGGGAATCCTGCAGGATTATTTTATTCTTTTGAAGGTAGACTCTGTGCCTCAGAATTATCTGTATTAAGAAAGCTCTTTCAGGACTTAGAATAATTTCTGTTAGGACAATTTGTCTAGCATTAGGATTTTTCTTTTTGTAGTAAGACTATTTGTCCAAGACTGGCATGCATCAGAACATTCTAGGAAAGACTCCTCAAGACTGTAACAGATGTATACATACTGGGGTGGTGAACAGGACTAGCCCAGTTTTCCTAGAAACCGTGGATCAAAATAAAAGATCTATTTTAATGGCATAATAATCCCAAGTACTTCCTTTTTTGATGAGGAAGCTTTTTGTCTCCTTTTATCTAATTATTATTTTTATTATTATTTGCTGTTGATTTTTACATTTTTCTTTCCTCTTCCTGTTTTTCTTTCTTTTTTTTCAATAGGGGGTTTGTGAGAAACTCTTGCAAGCATAAATGGAAAGATAACCCTCAGAGTATAGAGGATTCATTTTATTAGATGATGAGAGTGAATGTTAACATTAAGCCCATTAAACTATGGGACCCTCACAAAAAGATTGCTAACATAGTAATTTCTTTTTTTAAGCAATTGGGGTTAAGTAATTTGCTCAAGGTTACACAGAGAGTAATTTTTTTGTTGGTGTTAAGTTGGTGTTTGAGGCTGGAACCGATCCCAGGTCTCCAGACTCTGGGGCCAGCATTCTCTTTTTTTTCTTGTGGGAAAGAACTTTTTTTTTTAATATTCTTTTTGTTTATTATAATCAAGCATAATATGCAGACATAAATAATACTGCACATTAACACAAACACTGTATATATATAATAATAGCTATCATTAATATAGTGCTTACCACGGGCCAGGCACTGTGCTAAGTACTTTACAATTATCATTTCATTTGATCCTCACAACAACCCTGCAAAGTAGATGAGGAAAGTGAGGCAAACACATAGCTAGTAAGTGTGTAAGGCTAGATTTGTACTCATATCTCTTTTTTGGGGGGGTCTTTATTAATTTGTTTACTTTTAGTTTACAAGATTCATTACCACACTTCCTTGAGTTTCAAATTTTTCTCACCCTCCCCCCACCCATGGCAGCATACAATCAAGTATAGTATCTGCAAATACTTTCACATTAGTCATTAGTCAGGTTATAAAGAAGGATTGTAACAGATGGAATGAAGAATGGTCAAGAGGAAACAAAACCAAACAAAAGAATGAAAAAGGGCAGGTAGTATGCTTCAATCTGGGTTCAATCGCAGTTCTTTCTCTGTATATAAACATCTCTCTCCATCATGAGTCTTTTGGGTTTGACTTATGTCTCTAGATTGCTGAGAAGAGTCCAGTTTATCAAAGTTGGTCGTCACACATATGTTGTGTCTGTAATTGTGTACAAATTCCTCCTGGCTCTACACTTCTTGCTCAGCATCAATTCATATAAGCCTCTCCAAGTAAATATGAAGTCCATCTGCTCCTCATTTCTTATTTCACAATAGTATTCCATAACATGCATATACCACAACTTGTTCAGCAATTCCCCAATTGATGGGCACCCTCTTAATTTCCAATTCTTTGCTACCACAAAAAGAGCTGCTATAAATATTTTTGTACATATGGGTCTTTTTCCCACTTCTGTGATCTCTTTGGGATACAACCTTAGAAGGGGTATTACTGGGTCAAAGGGTATGAAATTATTGGTAGCCCTTTGGGTATAATTCCAGATTGCTTTCTAGAATGGTTGGATCAGTTCACAATTCCACCAGCAATGCATTAGTGTTCCAATTTGTCCACTTCCTCTCCAGCATTTGTTTTTTTCCTGTTTTGTCATCTTAGCCAATCTGACTGGTGAGAAGTGGTACTTCAGAGTTGTTTTGATTTGCATTTCTCTAATCAACAGTGATTTAGAACATTTCTTCATATGCTTATAGATATCTTTAATTTCTTTCTCTGAAAACTGCCTGTTAATATCCTTTGACCTTTTATCAATTGGGGAATGACTTGTATTCTTATAGATTTGGCTCAATTCTCTGCATATTTTGGAGATGAGTCCTTTATCAGAGACATAGGTTGTAAAAATTCTTTCCCAATTTCCCACCTCCCTCTTAACCTTGGTTACATTGGTTTTATTTGTAGAGAAGCTTTTCAATTTAATGTAATCAAAATTATCTATTTTTCATTTTATAATGCTCTCTAATTCTTGTTTAGTAAAAAAGTCTTTTCCTCTCCACAAATCTGACCGGTAAACTATTCCTTATTTTCTGAGATTGCTTACAGTCTCAATCTTTATACGTAAATCATGCACCCATTTAGATTGATTGTGGTATATGGTGTGTAAGGGTTATCGGATTTAAAGATCTTCCATGCCCTATTGGACTTGTTGATGTAGCAGGAAGGGGCGGAGCAAGAGGAAGCTGAAGCCAAGCTAGAGTTCCTGCGGTGGCTAGCAGTGGCGGCAACAGTGGCAGCAGCAGCAGAGGCAGTGGCAGCAGAAGCGCAAACCCCTTTTTGAGACAGCCAGAATTTCTGCTAACGACTCCTGCTGAGGACTGTCAGGAGCCAGAGCTGCTGGGAGCACACTTCCTGGATGCTGGGTGGTTTCTCGTAAGTGGGGAGAGGAGGACCTTTGCCTGAGGTAGCCTGTTCTATTTTAAAGGCTTGAGAATGTGGGTGCTTTCTACTTTATCTACCTGTGCCAATTTCATAACTACTCTGATGGCTTTGACTTTCTGGTTTTGGGACTCAGTCTTTTGGTATTTTAATAAATTTTCCAGCTTTATCACCCATATAGAAAGCCTGATATATTTTGTGATTGATAACCATATCAGCATATCTCTAATTGCCACAGGCATTGTGAATATTGCATTGCTGATACATTGTTTTAGGTAATGTTCTATGCCCAGTTTCTGACATACTATATTCCAGTTTTCCCATCAGTTTTTGTCAAATAGTGAGTTCTTGTCCCCAAAACTGGTTTCTTTGGTTTTTTCAAACAATAGGTTACTATAGTCATTGACTGCTGGATCTTGTGTTCCTAATCTATTCCATTGATCCACTACTCTATTCCTCATCCAGTGCCAAATAGTTTTGATGACTGCTGCTTTATAATACAGATTGAAATCTGGTGTAGCTAGTACACCTTCCCTAGAATTTCTTTTCATTAATTCCCTTGATATTATGGAATGTTTATTCTTCCAAATTAATTTTGTTACTGTTTTTTATAGCTTTATAAAGTATTTTTTTGGTAAATTAATAGGTATGGCACTAAATATATAATTTAATTTAGGTAAAATTTTCATTTTCATTATATTAGCTTGACCCAGCCATGAACAATTTATATTTTTTCCAATTAGTTAGATCTGATTTAATTTCTGTAAAAAGTGTATTGAAGTTGTGATCATATAGGTCCTGGGTTTGTTTTGGCAGGTAGATACCCAAATATTTTATATTGTCTATAGTAACTCTAAATGGGATTTCTCTTTCTATCTCTTGCTGTTGAATTTCATTGGAAATATATAGGAATGCCGAGGATTTATGTGGGTTTATTTTATTATCCTGTAAATTGCCAAATTTATTTATTGTCTCAAGTAGTTTTTTACTTGATTCTCTAGGATTCTCTAAGTATATCATCATATCATCTGCAAAGAGTGATAGCTTGGCCTCTTCTTTGCCTAATTTGATTCCTTTGATTTCCTTTTCTTCTCTAATTCCCACTGCTAACATTTTTAGTACCAGATTGAATAAGAAGGGTGATAGTGGACACCCTTGTTTCATCCTGATCTTATTGGAAATGCTTCTAGCTTATCCCCAATACATATAATATTTGCTGATTGTTTTAAATACATGCTACATATTATTTTAAGGAAGGCTCCATTTAATCCTATATTTTCTAGTGTTTTTAATAGGAATGGATGATATATTTTGTCAAAAGCCTTTTTTGCCTCTATTGAGATAATAAATGACATGGTTTCTGCTTGTGTTATTGTTGATATGATCAGTTATACTGATGGTTTTCCTAATATTAAACCATCCTTGTATTCCTGGAAGAAATCCTACCTGATCAAAGTGTATTATTCTTGAGATAAGTTGCTGTAGTCTTTTAGCTAATATTTTATTTAAAATGTTCGCATCAATATTCATGAAGGAGATTGTCAATAATTTTCTTCCTCTGTTTTATCTCTTCCTGATTTAGGTATCAGTACCATATTTGTGTGATAAAAAGAATTTGGTAGGAACTCTTCTTCACTAATTTTCACAAATAGATTTTAGAATACTGAAATCAATTGTTCTTTAAATTTTTGATAGAATTCACTAGTAAACCCATCTGGCACTGGAGATTTTTCCTAGGAAGTTGACTGATGGCTTGTTCAAATTCTTTTTTCTGAGATGGGGTTATTTAAGTAATTTACTTCCTCTTAAGTTAATCAGGGCAACTTGTATTTTTGGAAATATTCATCCTTTTCTCTAAGATTGTCAAATTTATGTGCATAAAATTGGGAAAAAATGATTTCTAATTATTATTTTGATTTCCTCTTCATTAGAGGTAGATTCACCCTTTTCATTTTTGATACTCATAATTTGGTTTTCTCTGTCTTTTTATCATATTGACTAAGGGTCTCTCAATTTTATTGTTTTTTTTTTTCATAAAACCAGCTCTTAGTTTTATTTATTTTTTTTAATTTTTTTTTTTTAAGCAATTGGGGTTAAGTAACTTGCTCAAGGTTACACGGCCAGTTATTTCTGGGTGTGGTGCTGAGTGTCTGAGCCCGGGATTTGATCTCCAGGTTGTCCCGACACTGGAACCGGTGCTCTTACTCACTGAGCCACCTGGCCGCCCCTAAGCAATTGGGGTTAAGTAACTTGCTCAAGGCTACATGGCCAGGTGTTTCTGGGTGGGTGCTAAGTGTCTGAGCCTGGGATTCGATCTCCAGGTCTTCTCAACACTGGAGCCGGTGCTCTTACTTGTTAGTTTTATTTATTAATCCAATAGTTTTCTTAATTTCAATTTTATTAATCTCTCCTTTGATTTTCAATATTTCCAATTTAGCATTTAATTGGGGATTTTGAATTTGTTCTTTTTCTAGGTTTTGCAATTGCCTGCCCAATTCATTGACCTCCCTTTACTCTAATTTAATTATGTATGCACTCAGGGATATAAAATTTCCCATAATAACTGCCTTTAATGCATCCCACAAATTTTGGTATGCTGTCTCATTATTATCATTCTCTTGAATGAAATTACTAATTGTTTCTATAATTTCTTGTTTGTTCCACCCATTCTTTAGGAGTAAGTTGTTTAATTTTCAATTAGTTTTTAGTCTGTCTTTCCATGGCCCTTTATTGCATATAATTTTTATTGCATCATGATCTGAGAAAGTTGTATTTATTATTTCTGCCTTATTGCACAGAATTTTGATGATTTTACACTCTAGAACATGGTCAACTTTTGAGTATGTGCCATGAACCACTGAGAAGAAAGTATATTCTTTTTATGCCCATTCAGTTTTCTCCAGAGATCTATCATACCTACCCTCACTAAAA
>NW_027187359.1:19266065-19283565 GCF_028583685.1 Petaurus breviceps papuanus | reverse complement strand
AAATGAAAGGAGAAATGTATAATTTAGAAATATAAAGCTATAGAAATGACACAGCTGAAATATGGTTCTTTGAAAAGACAAACAAAAGTAATAAACCTTTAGGCAACTTAGCAACAAAGAAGGTCAAAAAAATTAAACAAAATTACAAATTAACATGCAGAGTCATAGCAAAACCAAATAGAACAAATGTAAAAAATAGAATTATTAGTATCTACTATCCATAGTTACATGATGACAAAACCGAGTACACAAAATAGAGTAATACTTCAACAATGTAAAATATCCAAATGAACAGAAGATCAAATAGGAATATTAGCAATTCTATCTCAGAAAAGGAAAAAAAAAAGTTCAAGTTATGTATGAACTGCCAAAGGGTGGAAAATCCTATTGATGGAGAATTCTGTAAAACTTTTAAAGGACAATTAGCATGCACACACACATACACACATGTAGTCTTAATATCTAAAATAAAGAGAATAAAGAACCATATCATTAATGAATATTGCTTCAAATGTTTTAAATAAAATCTTTTAAAGAAACTAGACATCTGATAACGTATTCATTGTTAAAAAAAATTGTATTTTTATCAAGGAGGTAAGGATGATTCGATATGAGTAAAGAAATAAACATTTTAAAATCACACTAAAATCTCAAATAATCTCAAAATATGTGGGGGAAAAACTTTGATAAAGTAAAGTTTTCATTTTGAAACTCTTGCAAAGTTGAAGCATATAGGGATTCTTTATTAAAATATAAGCCAGTATATAATATTAAAATAAATCATCTCATGGATTAAGAATTATCTAGAAGTTGTCCAATGAATATAGCAAGGTGTCCAAGTCTTCCCCTATTATTTGGTAAATTTCTAGAAATGGTAAGAATTGAAATCAAACAAAAGAAAAAAAGTAAGGGTATAAAGATAAATAGAAGAGATTAAGCTCTTCTTAATTGTTGATATTATTATGGTTTACTTAGAAAATCCTAGGGGATCATCTAATATAGTGCCTGAGACAATAACTCTAGCAAAGTTAAAGTATTTTAATATTATATTGTATATTAATACAATATTATATGATGTAATATATAATTAATATTATAACATATAATATAATTATTATATATTATTATAATTATTATAACAACAATAATAAAATAGAAAATCACATAAAGTGGAACTCCAATACAAATAGCTACAAAATGCTAAAACATATGGTGATTAACCAACCAAAGCACAAAAAGGAAATTTATTTATATATTTATGTATAGTATAGTTATATTTAATTATAGAATGTTTTAAAAATTAAAAACAAAACAACTTAAATATTGAAAGTTCAGTGATCATGCCTGAGGCATGCCACTGCTATAAAAAAGGGAAAAAAATTACCAAAGTTGATTTAGAATGTTATATTTCACATTTTATTCTATTTTTATTTCTTAATTTTGTTTTATTATTCCTTAATGCCTCATGGAGTCATTAGTTTCCACTTGCCCAATTCTAATTTTTAAGGAATTATTTTTTTCAATGAGCTTTTATATTTCCTTTTTCCATTTGGCCAATTCTACTTTTTAAGGAGTTTTTTTTTTTCCCCATGAATTTCTGTACATCTTTTCCCATTTAATTTTGTATCTCCTTTACCAAGTTATTGACTATTTTTTCATGATTCTGGTGTAAAATAGATTAAGGAGAGATAAATAAAAATAATTGAACTACCGAAAGCTATGATAAAGAAAAATAAGAACTCAGATACCGTATTTTAAGAAATTGTTAAGAAAACCTGTCCTTGGAGGAAGCTAGGTGGTGCAGTGAATATAGCGATGGCCCTGGAGTCAGGAGGATCTGAATTTAAATCTGGCCTCAGACACTTAACACAAAAATACTGGCCATGTGACCTTGGGCAAGTCAATCCCAATTGCCCTCCAAAAAACAAAACAAAACAAAACAAAAAAAGAAAACCTGTCCTTATGTTGTAGAACCAGAAAGCAAAATTTGTAAGAATCCATTCAGCACCTCCTGAAAGATATTCCAAAATTAAACCTCTCAGGGATATTATATCCAAATCTCATATTTCCAATGTCAAGAAGAAAATAGTGCAAGAGCCAGAAATAAACAGTTCAAATATCCTGGAATCACTGTCAGGATAACATAGGATTTGAATAAGAGGGTTTGGAACAGTATGTGCTACAGGGAAAAGCAGTTATAATTACAGTCAAGAATCACCTATCCAGTCAGATTGAATATTTTCCTTCAAGGAAAAAAAATGGACATTTACAGAAATAAAAAAAAAATTAAGTATTTCAGATAAAAACACTAAAACTGATTATAAAACATGATATTCAAATAAAACATAAAAAAGAGAAATCATAAAGAATCAATAAGGTAAACTATTTACATTGCTACATGGGAAGATAATGCTTGCAACTCTTAAGAATGTTATCATTATTAGAGAATTTAGAAGGTGTATATATAGACACAGGGTATGAGTGTGAGTTGACTATGATAGGATGATATGCAAAAAAGACAAAATTAAGGGTTGAGAAAGAGTGATGCATTGGAGAAAGGGAAAGGGAAAGATATAATGGGATATTATCTCACATAAAAGGGACTTAAGAGTGCTTTTTTAAGTGGAGGGGAAGATGGGATGCAGACAATGCTTGAATCTTTCAACAGCATCGGTCAAAGAGGGAATAAACACACACACACACACACACACACACACACACACACATCTAGGTATAGAAATCTAGCTTTCCCTAGAAGGAAAAAGGAGGGGAGGGAGATAAGAAAATTTGAAGGGGTGCCAATGGAAGGGAGGGTGGATTTAGAGAGGCAGTGGTCAGAAGCAAAACATTTTTGAGGAGGGGTAAGATGAAAGGAAAAAGAGAAAAGAGAATAAATGTGGGAAACTACGATGGAGGGAAATAACGCATAATCATAACTGTGAACATATATGGGTGAAGTCACCCATTAAACAGAAGTGAATGGCAGAGGCAGAATGGATTAAAAACCAGAATCTTACAATATGCTGTTTACAATAAACACACTTGAAGCAGAGAGGCACACTCAAAACAGAGGTATGTGGCTGGAGCAGAATCTTTAATGCTTCATTTGAAGTTTGAAAACAACAACAATTTCTCTCCTATCTATCTCCTATCTCAAGCTGTTTTTCCTCCAAAGAGCTGCCAAATTGATTATTCTAAATCCTAGATTTCTCCATGCAACTCTACCCACTCAAAATTTGATTGGGCCTCTCTATTACCTCTAAAATAAAGTACAATTTCCTGGTCCTTACATATAAACTACATAATATACCTCCCACATACCTTTCAAATTTTATTTATTATTGCCATTTAGAAGTTCTCTATTTGAGTCAAAGATGGCTTACTAGATTTTCTTCCATATATCACATTAAAATATATTCCTCTGAATATTTACAGAATCTATATATAATTTCAGAGCATGGCTCAGTTGCCTCCTCCTGCATCAAATTTTTTCCTTAATAATTTAGTGATTATTTCATTGGTATGTTCTCTCTGTCTCTGTCTCTCCCTCTCTTGCTCTCAAATTTGTTTTGTTTTGTATATACTTTGTATTTGAGATAGTAGGATATCGTGAGTCAAGAACTGACCTTATACTAGCCATGTGATCCTGAGAAAGTCATTTAACTTCTTACTGTAATAGTCAATGTGCTGAGCCCACAAATTAAAGAAAATCTGCAATGTTTTTTTATAAATGGACCTTCCTCACCAGAAATCCCCCACACCTATGCAACAACAGATACGAACTGCCAAACAAAGAGAAAACTTCTCTATATTTATCTGTTTGTGTATATGAATCTTCATATTAGAGTATAAGTTTTTCAAAAATAAGGCCTATTACATTTTTTTTTTCTTCACTGGCTAGCATAATGACTGGTACTTGGTAAGTATCTAGTGATTTTTTATTTTTTTTTGTCTTTATTAATTTGTTTGTTTAATTTGAGTTTACAAGATTCAGTTCCCCAGTTCTTTGAGTTTCAAATTTTCTCCCCCTCCCTCCTTCCCCCCCCCCCTGGTGGCATACAATCAGGTACAGGATCTG
The DNA here is from genome assembly GCF_028583685.1 of Petaurus breviceps papuanus. Taxonomy (NCBI): domain Eukaryota; kingdom Metazoa; phylum Chordata; class Mammalia; order Diprotodontia; family Petauridae; genus Petaurus; species Petaurus breviceps. The sequence continues at coordinate 19,279,487 of NW_027187359.1, read as the reverse complement.
CAGATACTTTCACATTAGACATTGGTCATGTTATAAAGATGGTATTGGCTGGAATGAACAATGGGAAAGAGGAAACCATACCAAACAAGAAAAAGAAAGAGAGCAGGTAATTTGCTTCAATGTGCATTCAAACTGTGTTCTTTCTGGTTCTTTCTCTGCATATAGACATCTCTCTCCATCATGTGTCTTTTGGTGTTTACTTATAGCCCTGCCTTTCTGAGAAGAGTCTGGTTGTAACAGTAATGGAATTTAAAGATCCCACATATTGGCTTGGTTGAGTGTTAAAACCCAGAACTTGTGAATTCCACTTGTGGGATGGACTTGTTGACATGAAAAGAGAGGGCTGAATTGGGAGGAGCTGGTGATGTGAATTGAGAGAGGCACCACCAGAGAGAGAGGCAGAAAAATTTTTGGAAGCAGAATCATGGAGGTAGAGAGACAGAGCATTTCTGAGGGCTAGTTTGAACTGCCCAGGACTTCTGAGAGCTGCCACCCAGAGCTGAGGAGACATGGCTGTTATGCTGGTACTTTGTCTGTCTGTTTTGATGTTGTTTGGCCAGAGTCATCCACTGGTGATGGACAATCCTGTTGTTGCAGAGGTCCTGGAACCTTGCTGCTGGTTCAGGGGTCCAGAGACTGTTCTGCAGACAGAGAATGAATTGTGTCCACTGGTGAAGGACAGTGCTGCTGTTGCAGAGGTTCTGGAATCTTGCTGTTGGTTCAGAAGCCCTGAAGAAGGATTTTCTTGCTGTATGTATGTTTACAGAAATCCTGGAAGAGGGTTTTGCTAATGATTTCAGGGGTCCTAGTACTGTTCTGCTGACAGAGAATGAATTAATGAGGAAACTGGCAATGTATCTTGTGGCCTTGCTAAGCTTTGTCTCCCCAGGAACAAAGATTGCTGAGAACTTGACTCAGTTCAAGATGAAAAAAGACCTCTCTTTGGGTATTAAATGCTGTGCTTAAGCTTGTTGTAACTCTGGGGTAGATGGCCTATTCAGTTGTGATCCAAGGGTGGGAAACTTTTGACTTTTTTTGTACTCTGTGACTGACCAAATGAGTGAACTTTGCTTATGATTGGAAACGAATCTCCATTTGAGAGGAGGGGTTTTGGGATTGACTAAAGGAATGTAGTGCCTATGGGTGGAGTAGTACTTAGAAGAGGAACTTTGTGATTGACTAAATTGATGTAATGTCCAGGGGTGGAGTAGTACTTGGAAATTACTGCGTTACACTTGGAGAATGCTGTATTTTGAATTATGCTATATTTTGATTTTCTCTGCTCTTAATTTTTCACTGAATAAAATGGAGAGCAGCTAAGGTGGTATTGTGAACCTTGTGAATATGCCTTTGCTTGGCATTACACTGGTCTATCAAAGTTGGTCATCACACATATGTTGTATCTGTAATTGTGTACAAATTTTTCCTGGTTCTGCTCTTCTCACTCTGCATCATTTCATATAAGCCCCTCCAAGTAGATATGAAGTCTATCTGCTCTTTGTTTCTTATGGCACAACAGTATTCCATTACATTCATATACCACAACTTTTTTAGCCATTCCCCAATTGATGGGCATGCCCTTAATTTCCAATTCTTTTCCACCACAAAAAGAGCTGCTATAAATATTATTTTACATATGGGTCTTCCTCCTGCTTCTCTGATCTCTTTGGGAACCAACCTTAGAAGTGCTATTGCTGGGTAAAAGGATATGAAATTTCTTATAGCCCTTCTGTGCATAGTTCCTGATTGCTCTCCAGAATGGCTGAATCCATTCACAATTCCACCAGCAATGTATTAGATTTCCAATTTTTCCACATCCTCTCCAGCATTTATCATTTTCCTGTTCTGTCATCTTAGCCAATCTGACTGGTAAGATGTGGTACCTCAGAGTTCTTTTGATTTGCATTTCTCTAATCAATAGTGATTTATAGCATTTTTTCAAATGCTTATAAATATCTTTAATTTCTTCCTCTGAGAATTGCCTGTTCATTTCCTTTGACCATTTATCAATTGGAGAATGACTTGTATTCTTTTAAGCAGTTGGGGTTAAGTAACTTGCTCAAGTTTACACAGCCAGTTATTTTTGTTTGGGTGTTGAGCATCTGAGGCTGGAACTGATTCTGGGTCTCCCAACGTTGGTGCCAATGCTGTTATTCACTGCAACACCTGGCTGCCCCTGAAGTTATTTTTTTTTCTTTTGGAGGGCAATTGTGGTTAATTAACTTGCACAAGGTTACACAGCTAGTATTTTTGTGTGGGTGTCAAGTGTCTCAGACTAGAACCGAACTTGGATCCTCCTGACTCCAGGGCCAGAGCTTTACTCACTGCACCACCTAGACACTCTAATCACTTGAATTCTTATAGATTTGACTCAATTCTCTGTAATATTTTAGAAATGAGGCCTTTATCATAGACATTGGTTGAAAAAATTCTTTCCTAATTTCCCACTTCCCTCTTAATCTTGGTTACATTGTCTTTGCTTGTACTGAAGCTTTTCAGTTTCATGTAATCCAAATTATCCATTTTGCATTTTATAATGCTCTCTAGTTCTTGTTTGGTCATGAAATCTTCCCCTCTCCATAAATCTGACAGGTAAACTATTCCTTGCTTTCCCAGATAGCTTACAGTATCATCCTTTATACCTAGATCAAGCACCCATTTAGACTTAATTTTTGGTATATGGTGTTAGAAAATGGCCTATGCCCAGTTTCTGCCATATTATATTCCAATTTTCCCAGCAGTTTTTGGCAAATAGTGAGTTTTTTTTTTACTACTCAAAAAACTTTATATGTGAATAATATAATCTCTTTACATTGTAGAAGCATTTGAGTACATGCTACATCTTCTGTATCATCACGTGAAATTTACACGCTGGCATTGCTGACACTTCAGCTGTCACAATAATTTTTATCCCCAAATTTGATAAGCCACCTCTGATTAAGCCACATGTAAATGCTAAATACTTAGGAGCATGATCTAAATACTGTTTTCCTGCTGACATCTGAGTCAGGAGCCGACATTTCTTGTCTTGAAGCACATAAATGCCCTGATGATTTGTCCTTAGATTATCGATTTGTTTCCTGAAAACAGTGGTCCAAAAATATTTGCAAATGAATTTCACGATATCTAATTCATCTTTGAACTTTGCAGTGTCTTTTGTAAACCTTTCTGTCAGTCCTTGTCCTACTCTAACACCCATGTTTTCCAGCTTAGTAATGCATCTTCCATTCTCCACCTCCCCCTGATCCGCGGACTTGTAGGTGCCAGTCACCATCTCATTGTGGAGAAGCAAGAAAAGCGCCTTGTCTGCCATCTCCTTCAGCTTCTCTAGGGCTCCGGGGACCACGGAAGGGCGGAGGTCAGGGCCCTGGCACTGCTGCTGACACGGTGGATGCGGCCGCCCCCAGGGCCACTGCCTCTGGGGCCGCAGCCCGACCCAGCAGCGCCAGAGCCTGGTCTCGCAGGCGGCCAAAGGGCCAAATAGTGAGTTCTTATCCCCAAAACTGGGTCTTTGGGTTTATCAACGAGTAGATTTTTATAGTCATTGACTTCTGAGTCTCATGTACCCAATCTATTCCATTGATCCACTGCACTATTCCTTAGCCAGTACCAAGTAGTTCCGATGACTGCTGCTTTATAATACAGATGAAAATATAGTATAGCTAAGTCACCTTCACTGGCATTTCTTTTCATTAATTCCCTTAATATTCTGGACCTTTCGTTCTTCCAAATGAATTTTGTTATGATTTTTTCTAGGTCTATAAAGTAATTTTTTGCTAAATTTATTGGTATGGCACCAAATATGTAATTTAATTTAGATAAAATTGTCATTTTTTATATTAGCTCAACCCAGTCATGAGGAAGTGATGTTTTTCCAATTAGTAAGATCTCACTTTATTTGTGTGAAAAGTGTTTTGTAGTTGTGCTCATATAGGTCCTGGGTTTGCTTTAGCAGGTAGGTTCCCAAATATTTTATAATGTCTACAGTAACTTTAAATGGGATTTCCTCTTTCTATCTCTTGCTGTTGGATTTCATTAGAAATATACAGGAATGCTGAGGATTTATGTGGGTTTATTTTATATCCTGCAACTTTGCCAAATTTATTTATTGTCTTAAGTAGTTTTTTACTTGACTCTTTAGGATTCTCTAAGTATACCCTCATATAATCCGCAAAGAGTGATAACTTGGTCTCTTCTTTGCCTAATTAGATTCTTTGATTTCTTTTGCATCTCTAGTTGCTACTGCTAACATTTCTAGTACCAGATTGAATAAGAGGGGTAATAGTGGACAACCTTGTTTCACCCTTGATCTTAATGGAAATGCTTCTAGCTTATCCCCATCACATGTAATACTTGCTGATGGCTTTAAACAGATGCTAGTTATTATTTTAAGGAAGGCTCCATTTATTTGCATCCTTTCTAATGTTGTTAATAGAAATGGATGTTATAGTTTGTCAAAAGCCTTTTCTGCATCTATTGAGATAGTTATGTGTAAGGGTTATGGGATTTAAAGACCTTCCTTGCCCCATTGGACTTGCTGACATAGCAGGAAAGGGTGGAGCAAGAGGAAGCAGAAGCCAAGCTAGAGTTCCTGTGGTGGCTAGCAGTGGCGGAGAAGGCAGCAGCAGCAGCAGAGGCAGGGGCAGTGGCAGCGTGAAGCCCTTTTTGAGTCAGCCAGATTTTCTGCTAAGGACTCCTGCTGAGGACTGCCAGGGGCCCGAGCTGCTGGGAGCACGCTTCCTGGATGCTGGGTGGTTGCTGTGAGTGGGGAGAGGAGGACCTTTGCCTGAGGTAGCCTGTTCTATTTTAAAGGCTTGAGAATGTGGGTGCTTTCTACTTTATCTACCTGTGCCAATTTCATAACTACTCTGATGGCTTTCACTTTCTGGTTTTGGGACTCAGTCTTTTCGTATTTTAATAAATTTTCTAGCTTATTCCCCCATATAGCAAGCCTGATGTATTTTGTGATGGATAATTACATCAGCATATCTGTAATTTCCGTAGGCATTGTGAATATGGCATTGCTGATACATCATGTGGTTTCTGCTACTTTTATTGTTGATATAATCAATTATAGTGATGGTTTTCCTAATATTAATCCATCCTCGCTTTCCTGGAATAAATCCTACCTGATCAAAGTGTATTATTATTGAGATAAAATCCTGTAGTCTTTTTGCTAATATTTTATTTAACATTTTTGTATCTACATTCATGAGGCAAATTTGTTTATGATTTTCTTTTTCCATTTTATCTCTTCCTGAATTAGGTATAAATACCATGTTTGTGTCCTAAAAAGATTTTGATGGGGCTCCTTCTTCACTAATTTTCCCAAATAATTTGTAGAGTATTAGAATCAATTGTTCTTTAAATGTTTGATAGAATTAACTAGTAAATCCATCTGGCCCTGGAGATTTTTTCTTAGGGAATTCACTGATGACTTGTTCAATTTCTGTTTCTGAGATGGTGTTATTTAAGTAATTTACTTCATTTTCAGTTAATCTGGGCAACTTATATTTTTGTAAATATTCATCCATTTCACTAAGATTGTCAAATTTATGTGCATACAACTGGGCAAAATAATTACTTATTGTTTTAATTCCCTCTTCATTTGAGGTAGATTCACCCTTTTCATTTTTGATACTCATAATTTGGTTTTCTTCTTTTTTTTATAATATTGGCTAAGGTTCTATCAATTTTATTGTTTTTTTTTCAAACCAGCACTTATTTTTATTTATTATTTCAACAGTTTTCTTAATTTCAATTTTATTAATCTCTCCTTTGGTTTTCATTATTTCTAATTTAGTATTTAATTGTGGATTGCCAATTTGTTCTTTTTATTGCTTTTTCAATTGCATGCCTAATTCATTGACCTCCCTTTTCTTTAATTAATTCATGTATGCACTCAGGGATATAAGATTTCCCCTAAGAATCACCTTTGCTGCATCCCACCAATTTTGGTGTGTTATTGTCATTCTCTTGAATGAAGTTAATTATTGTTTCTATGATTTACTTGTTTCACCCACTCATTCTTTAGGATTAAATAATTTACTTTCCAATTGGTTTTTAGTCTGTCTTTCCATGGCCCTTTATTGCATCTGATATTTATTGCATCATGATCTGAGAATGATGTATTTAATATTCCTGCCTTTATGCACTGAATTGTGAGGTTTTTATGTTATAGTATATGGTTGATTTTTGCGTATGTGCCATGTACCACTGACAAGAAAGTATATTTCTTTTTAGCCCCATTCAGTTTTCTCCAGAGATCTATCATGCCTACCCTCTCTAAAATTCTTTTCACCTCCTTAACTTCTTTCTTGTTTATTTTGAGGTTGTGTTTATCAAGTTCAGAGAGGGGGAGATTAAGGTCCCAAACTAGCATAGTTTTGCAATCTGTTTTTTCCTCTCATTCCCTTACCTTCTCCTCTAGGAATATGGATGCTATAGCACTTGGTGAATATATGTTAAGTGATGATATTGCTTCATTCTCTATGGTGTCTTTTAGTATTATATAGTTTCCTTCCTTATCTCTTTTAATTAGATCAATTTTTGCTTTTGCTTTATCTGAAATAAGTATTGCTACCCCTGCTTTTTTTTTTAACTTTAGCTTAGGCATGATGTATTTTACTCCAGCCTTTTACCTTTACCCTGTGTATATCCCTTTGTTTCAGATGTGTTTCTTATAAACAGGATATTGTAGGATTAAGTTTTTTAATCCATTCTGCTATCTGCCTCTGTTTTATAGGAGAGATCATTCCATTTGCATTCACAGTTATGATTACTATCTGTTTCTTTCCCTCCATCCTATTCCCTACCCTGTTTATGCTTATATTTTTCTCCCCTTCTCCCTTCCCCCCCTTAAGAGTTTTCTTTTTGACCACCACCTCCCTAGTATTCCTGACTTATCATTCCCCCTCCATTTCCCTCCCCTTTCCCCTTACTTCTTCCCCCCATTCTAACCCTTCCCCCTTTTTTTGCCCTTCCCCCCTCCTACTGACTGTAGGATATTTTTTAACTTAATGTAGTATGTTATTTCTTCTTTGCACCAAGAGTGACAGGAACAGTTCTCATGCAAAGCTCCTCACCCTCGCCTCTTTCCCTCTACTATGATATATTTTGTATCTCTTCTCCATAGAGTCCTATGCTTAACTGGTTTTGTTATTTCCTCCTTGCACCTGAACCAATGGGGGAAAAGCTCATATAATACTCATTTTCCTCCTTTTTTTCCCTCTGCTATATTATTTTTATGCCTCTTTGTGTGGCAATATTTACCCTTTTCCAACTCATTCTTTCCTCTTCTTCCATTGCAATCCACTTGTAGTCCTTAATAAGAGTTTTTTTTAAATTTTCATTTTGTGAAATTTATACTCATACCCTCTACTTGTCTATAAACAGTTTCCTCTTATTAAATAACTCTGTGTGTGTGTGTCTGTGTTTTCCTTGTGTTTTCCATGTTTTCCTTGAATTTCCTAATTCCTTTCCTTTCTATGTCTCTCTTGTGTCTCATAATTGGAGGTTGAATTTTCCATTTAGCCCTGTCTTTTTCATCAGGAAGGTCTGGAAATCTGTTATATTGTTGAATGACCACCTCCTTGCCTGGAAGGATGTGTTCAGTTTCTTGGGGTAAGTGATCCTTTGTTATAACCTGAGCTCTTTTGCCTTGCAAAAAAATGTATTCCACTTCATCTTATCTTTCAGTGTAGAGGCTGACAGATCCAGTGCAATCCTCACTGTGGTTTTTCAATATTTAAATTGTTTCTTTCTGACTGGTTGAAGTATTTTATCCTTTGCCTGGTAGTTCTGGAGTTTGGCCACAACATTTTGAGGACTTTTAAATTTGGGATCTCTTTCAGGAGGTGTCTGGTATATTCTCTCGATTTTTATTTTAACATTGGGTTCTACCATCTCAGGGCTGTTTTCCTTGATGAGCTCTTGGAAGATGTTGTCCAGGCTCATTTTTTCATCATGATTTTCTGGTAGGCCTATGATTCTCAGATTATCTCTCCTGTATCTGTTTTCCATGTCAGTTATTTTTCCATTGAGATATGTTACCTCTTTTCCTAATTTTTCATTCTTGATGTTTTGTTTGACTAATTCTTGATTCATCATAAAATTATTCATTTCAATTTGGTTTATCCTAGTTTTTAGTGAATAATTTTCCTTGGTTAATTTTTGGAGTTCCTTTTCCATATTATACATTTTTCTTTTTAAGGAGCTGTTTTCTCCATTGTAATGTTTTTCTAATTTCACAATTTTGATTTTAAAATAATTATTTGTTTTGTCTTCTATTTCTCTAATTCGGTTTTCAAATTTCCTTTTGAGCTTATCTAAGAATTCTTTCTGTGCTTGAGACAAATTCACTGTTGAAGCTTCATCTGTGTGTGGGGAATCAACATGGTCTCCCTCTGCATTTGGTTCCTCCCTCCCTCTCACATTAGTAGGACTTCAGAGTCTTTGTCTTTTCAGTCTGATTTCTACTCATTTTGAATCACAGCCCTAGCCACTCTCTTCCTCTAGGGTTCACAAGCCTTTAAGGTTTAAGATTTTGCCCTGGGGCAATAATTACTATGTTATCAGTGTCAGAGGGGGAGAATTGGAACATCCAGGTTTCACTCTGCCATCCTGGTCCCTGGAGGTCCAGATAGGAGCTTTTTAGATTTCTGGGATGTGGATTGGCAGTCCCAGGAGTAGCTCCTGTCCCTGGCTGGGGCCCTAAATTTGATTCTTACTCTGCTCTGTCCAGTCACAGACCTGCAGTGATAGGTCTAGCATTGGCCCTTGTGGTTGGTGGAGCAATTTGCCGCATTGATCAGGCCTCATCTGGACCTCTGAGCACTGCAGTGTTATCTTCTGGGCCTCTGTGCACCACAGGATCATCTTCTGGCACTCTCCTGGTGATTTTTAAAAACTGCACAGTACTAAAAGAACTGTCAAGTGAAACAGGGTTCAGACATATTTGGCCCTCAAGGATAGATCCAGAAATGATGGAGAAAATCAATAAAGGAGCATTTTGGTCTTGATATAAAAGTAAACAAACAAAAACAATTTTTAAATAACCTTCCTGACAACTAGGAAATACGATTCCTTTAGAGGTAAAAAATACTTCCTCATTAGAGAACTTAATGCAACGACTGGGGGACCACATGGATATGCTATTCATGTGTAGAAATGAATTGAAATCAATAAGCTTTAAAATGCCTTATAACTTGGAGATTCTGTAATTCTAAATAATGAATCGGGTGGGGCTAGGGTAGAAGATTCCAGTCACATTTTCCTCAATCATTAAAATAGATTCAGAAAACATTGCAAATTCTTGTGTGAACTGATGCTGAGTGAGTTAAGAAGAACCAGGAGAACTTTGCATACACTAACAGGGACATTGTGCAATGACCAACTTTATTAGACTCAGCTTTTCTGATCAATGCGATGATTCAAGGCTATTCCACAATACTCATGATGGAAAATGCTGTCCACATCCAGAGAAAGAACTATGGAGTCTGTATGCAGATTTTGTATGAATGCATACTTTTGTATGAATGCATACTATTTTCTCCATTTTTTCTTTCTCATCTTTTTCCCTTTTTTCTGATTCTTCTTTCACAATATGATTAATGGGGAAATGTTTAATATTATCATACATGTATAGTATAGTCTATATCAGATTACATGCCATCTTGAGGAGGAGGGAAGAGAGGGGGGAAGATTTAGAACATAAAATCTTATAAAAGTGAATGTTGAAAACTAAAAATAAAGAAAAAAGTTTGCAAGTATTAAAAAAAAGAATGGAAACTTCTCCCTTAAAAGAGGGAGGAAATGTCAAAAAATAAAACAGTATCTGCATTTCTATCTTTTAGAATGAGATATTTCAGACAGTTAAACTAATATATTATGATTAATTGTAGGTGTCAGACCCTTAGAACTTTATTTAAAAAAATTCAACTAGTCAGAATTCAAAAGCATGTCCAATTTTCAGAAGTGACAATATGGAGCTTTTAGGTTCACACATACATGGATTCAGAGCTTCTTTGAAGGAGAAATTAATATAAAGTAAATTAAATAGGCAATTATTCATTTGAAACATTTTTTTCTTCTAGAAAAAACTACTATCAGTATAGGGGTCATGACAGTCTTTTTAGTGGTCAAATTTTGGGTAATCTCCCTCTATCTCAACCAATTTATACTGCTTTGACTAAAATCTACTTTCAATCCTAGTGATATTAGAATATTTTAAACTCATTCTCTTTCAAAAGATTAAAGTAATTATGTGCCTCCAACATTTCACTTTCTACTCACTCTTCCTCTTTTATACATGGAGTTTAAATGAACACACCACACTCTATCTTCATTCATATAGTCAACAAACATTATCGATTATATCTTTTTGGTGTAATATTCTATGCCATGAACTTCCCATGATTTCTTTTTATCCCATCTAATCCTGTGAATTATTTGCTTTTGGCTTCCATAAGCAAATTTTACCCTCCACTTATAGATTGCTAATAAAATGTTCTTATTCTTTCACTCCATATGTATTAATTGAATGTATTGCTTTATTCAATAGTCCCTTTGACTAGAGGGAATTGATTAATAGACCACAAAATCCTTGTCTCCAAATCAGAATTATTTCAGTGATTTTAGGGGTTATTTTGGAAGCTAGATCCCTTAGTCCTTCCCTGAATGACTGTTTTTAGAACTCTAGCAACTTCCAATGTTCCTGGATCTCAGCTGATTGCACTTAACTCCATGGACACATCTCTGATGATCTCTACCTAAAGCAGTACTTGACTCCTATCTGTTATTTCCCCTCAGACAGATTTTACTCTCAGATATTTTCTCTAGATGGATGTCCCTTTTCTGTTTATCTTTATATTAACTTCCCATGCCTTCTGTCCATGTTCCTATGCCTGTGCCTGACTCCACAGGCCAGTTTGATATCTGAACTCTTTCTTTCATTAGCTTGATTCATATTTCTTCTGACTAAATTTTGTTTATGCCAGTTTTCAGTCTGAGCGTGATTACCCAAGAGTCAAATGCATTAATGTGTTTGAGATAACCCCTAAAGTAGGGAAAGTCATAGGTCATGATTTTATAAAGGGAGGGCTTTGTTAAGAAATGGGGAAACTATTGATAGGCATAGTACCTGCCTCTGGTGAAAGATCTTATATTAGAGAGATGGCTTCAAATCAAAGATGCTGACTGTTTAAAGTGAATTAACAAAAGACTCATGTCAAACTGTGTGTATGGGGAGGCCAGATAGCACAGCAAGTAAGAGCACCGGTTCCAGTGTTGAGAAGACCTGGAGATCAAATTCTGGGCTCAGACACTTAGCACCCACCCAGAAACACCTGGCCGTGTAACCTTGAGCAAGTTACTTAACCCCAATTGCTTAGGGGTGGCCAGGTGGCTCAGTGAGTAAGAGCACCGGCTCCAGTGTTGGGATGACCTGGATCAAATCTGGGCTCAGATACTCAGCACCACACCCAGAAATAACTGGCCATGTAACCTTGAGCAAGTTACTTAACCCCGCTTGCTAAAAAAAAAAAAAAAAAAAGAAAAAAAAAACTGTGTGTAAATGTCCAAGTAACCATGTCAGTGTCAGGGAGATTCAACAGGTATCAGAAATCTATGCACTATGTATTTCAGCCATCACGGTCAGAGGTCAGACATTAAGAGAATGAGACATCACCTTAGTCTGACCTATGAAGCATCTCTAGAAATGAAATCTATTAATAATTTGATGTTCAATGGCATAGGTGAAGCCCATATGGAGCAAAATAAGGGAAACACCTAAGAAAGGGAATGCATGATTTATTGTCAGAAGACCCATGTCTTATACAAAGATTCAACCAGAGATAAATTCGTTACAAAATATTCAGCAGCATCCTAGTTACACTGCTATATCTGGATAACCAGGGATCTAGGGAATAAATTGTCCCTGAACTTATACAGGGACACTTTTATGGAGGGTATGAATACAAACTAGAAGCTTATTCATTGATCCAGTAATGCCACTGCTAGTTCTATACCCAAAAAAAGAGGAAAAAAAATATATATGATCTTAACTATTTATAGCAGATGTCTTGTAGAGACAAAAAACCTAGAAAACAAAAGATGTCCATCACCAGAAGAATAGTTGGAATAAGCTGTGGTTTATGAATGTGATGAAATACTATTGTTCTCTTAAAATGAGGACATAGATGATTTCTAAGAAACATGGTAAGAATTATATGAACTGAAGCTCAGTGAAGTAAGCAGAGCCAGAACAAAGTCTGCTGTAAAATCAATATTTTAAAATGAACAATTTGGAAGATTTTTGACAAACTGATAAAGAACAAAATGAGTAGAACAAGGAGAACAATTTATAAAATAACAACATCACCATTAAGACAAACAACTTTGAAAAGTAAAAATGATAATCAATTGAATAACCATCCATGATTCCAGAGGAAAGATGAAACATATTTTATCTCCTGAAAGAAAAGTGATATATTTAAACTATTGAATTATGAGACATAAATAGTTTTAATACAGCCAATGAAAGGATTTATTTGACTTGCTATGAATATTTCTTATGAGGAATTTGTTTTTATTTTCTCTTTTTTTAATGAGGTGAGATGGCAAGGAGAGAAAAAAAGATTTGTTTAAATATTTTAAAAACTAGAGTGATGGTGGTTGCAACAGATGTTGAACATCACATGCACTATCATATGAGAGCATTGTACTTTTAGATTTTAATTGCTTTCCTTTGTTATAAGAGATTTCTCAAGGTTTTAGGGTAATCTGCTAATGTATTTAAAATAAAATCTAAACATATAAATAGAAATAAAATACATACAAATAGAGGGGCATTGGTAGATTAGCAAGCAAATGACAGAATCACTAAAGTAATAGCAATATCACCTTGAAGAGATAGAGAATAAGGGAAGCAATAAGGTACTCAGTGAGTTGAATTTGTGGTCAGAGGCCCTGGTTTTAAATACTGCCTTTGGGACCTTGAGCAAGTTATTTATTCTCTTTATGCCTCCATTTTTCTTATTTATAAAATGGGGAATTGAAATAGCATCTAAGGTCCTTTTCTGCTTCATGTCTATAATTTTAGGAGCTACTAATTTTCTAAGATCAGTATTAATCCCTCCAAGTAGATGACGTAGGCAGAGTTCCCAAAACTAGAAAGGGCAACATTTTCATTAGTCATTAAAAGAGTAGCCATAAGAATGCTAAACTCCCTAAGGGTTTCCCTGAACGAGCACCAGGAGCAATAAGGAAGCCTTTAGGTCATCATTGCCTGGTAGTTAATAAGGTACCTACCATCCATCCAACAGCAATTACTGAGGCCAGAGATTCCTGGGTGTGTGTGTATATATGTATATATGTGTATATATATATATATATATATATATATATATATATATATATATATAT
>NW_027187359.1:19234179-19266055 GCF_028583685.1 Petaurus breviceps papuanus | reverse complement strand
TATATATATATATATATATATATATATATATATATATATATATATATGTGTGTGTGTGTGTGTGTGTGTGTATGTGTGTGTATTAACACATAAATAGAAATATGCACGTACATATATTTCAACTTTTTTCTGCTTGAAAACTTCCCTATTTTATCCTTTTTTCACATGAATTCACTGTCATTTCAAAAACTCACAAGTTCTAAAATTTAAATGGGATCTCAGTAAACACAAGGTACATGGTGGATCATTCATGACACCACTGGAAACTAGGAACTGGGTCTGAGCTACAATTGCCTAAACCATGAGCATGGTTTAAGAGCCAGATTCCTTCTCTGTCATCTGGGATGGGATGTTAAGCTACTTCCCTAAGGAACCTACAATCCTGGAATCCACTGTGTCTGGTATACTTATAGTTACATTGTCCCATATTGCTGTAACAACCATGCAGCCTCTCCCAACTCTACTATTGAGCCTTTGATAACATTAAAGCTTCTGTGGATGAAACTATCAATTTAAACTTTGTTTTCTTCACCATCTGTGTTGCCCAAAACTAAAATGGGTTCCCTCTGAGATAGGTAGGTAGTTTAGTGGATAGAAAGGAAGATATGGAGTGAGGGAGACCTGAGTTCAAATCCTGCCTCAGACACTACCTAGGAGATTCTGGGAAAGTTAGTCAACCTCTGGTAGTCCCAGTTCCTCCATAAGAAAAATGAGGATGACTGCACAGTGGTGCTAGGATTAACTGAGATAACAGGTACACTGTTTTGAAAATTGTTACATAAATACATGAGTATCATTATTATTTTTATATTTCTTCCTGATGGAAGTCTTCAAGAAAATTTTCTCTCCTTGTCAGTTATTTTATAGAGCAGGGATATTTAATATTTTGTGTGTGTTTTATGGACCCCTTTTGCAGCCTGGTGAAACCCATAGACTCATCCTTAAAATATTTTTAAATAATGTGAGGAAATTGATGTCAATTATAATTTAAGGGGTAGGGTATGTTTTTTTCTCAGCTCTGATAGGATGATGGTTTCCTCCACAACTTCCTTTTACCCCAGCTTTCCTAGAGACTTCCTTGGTGAATCTCCCCCTCAGAAACCATGACTGCCCCCTACTTCTTTAACATAGCTTTCTGACCAATAAAAGTTCAAACCATGTGTGCTTCATGCCTCTCAGACTTCAATGGTGCCTGTGACCATGCAAGTCTCTGTAAATCTCTAAACTTTGATGAATGGCTTGACCAGATGCACAGAAATGGTTGAGTGGGAGTGGGGAAATATCCAGAGAGACTACGAGCTTCAGTATCCTTGATGTGTCTTCTTGTATCCTTTTTATATGTGGGAAGTAATCCTTTGTTAAACATTCATTGCCTTGAATGTCCCCTTTTATCCCAAACATTAAATCTGAACTGAGTGATGCCTTTAAAACTGTATCTACAACAATATTCAAAGTCATTGACCCTCTGAAATATATCTTTGGACCTCCTGGGAGAATCTGTGAACTCCAGGTTAAGAACCATTAATATAAAAAAAATCTTTTCATATGGGTTGAAGTAGAAAGCCACTGAGTTATCTTCTTACATCTTCATTAGACTCTCTATCATTGGATCAAGAAGCACGGGCCTCTACTCTATGACTAGATAAAGGACTAAGTTTAGAGGTCTTATCCTGCATTATATTAACCTAATCCTACTGTCCTTATCAGATGTTGTACCCCTTTTCTGCTGTGCCACTACCACAACTGTATAGTTCATCATTCCTACTGCATGCTTATGAAAGTGCTGGATATTTTATAACTCTTTGGGCAAAATTCCAGATTTTTGTCCAAAATTATTGGATCAGTTCATTGTTCCACCAAAGTGAATTGTGTCCCTATTTTTTCCATATCCCATACAACTTTTGTCCCTTTCCCCTTTAATAACTTTAGCTAGTCTGGTAGGTATAAAAAGATATTTCAAGGATGTTTTAATTTGTATTTATCTATTCAATGATGACTTAGAGCATTTTTTCATGTAACTATGAAATATTTTGATTTATTTCATAAGAAAACTGCTTATGCATATCATTTGAACATTTATCAATTGGGAAATAATTAATATTCTTATAGGTTTGACAAAGTTTTCTATATATATATGTATATATATGACTTTTTTCTGAGAATTTCTTTATATCGCCCCTAATTGTATGCTTTTCTTCTGATCTTGATTACATTTGCTTTATTTGTATAAAATCTTTAATTTAATGTAATCAAAATTATCCATTTTATACCTCACACTTCTCTTTATCTCTTGTTTATTCATATATAATTTTTTAAAATAAATGAAGTCTATTTTATTATTTCAAGTATTAATAGTAAAAAGAAAAGTCAGCACAGCAGTTATATTTTAAAAAATATAGCTACCTCCTTCAGGAAATAGATGAACCTGATTTCCTTAATAGCATAATAGTTGAGCATTGCATAGTACATCTTATGAAGACCTATAAATGAAAGAACTACTTTTGAGAAACAATTAGTGGTTACAGAACAATTAGGTATTCATATCTTTAGCTTCTTTTTTCTTCCTTGACTATTAGGTGCTCGATCCATTTTATGCTTCTGTACTGAAGACTTTGGTTATTGTTCATTTTTCTCCATCTTTTCTTTTTCTTCTTACTCCATTTTTTTTCTCTTTCAAAAGGATCCTGAAGTTCTTTGCGTAATTGCCAGAACACAGCTGAAAATTCAGTGACTTTTTCTGGCATTTCTTTTTTACTTCTCTAGCTGTGTTGTCAAAATCATCATGGCCTCACTTCTCATTATCTTTGATGAATTGCTTGAAATATGTCTTGATGACTTAGTAAATGCCTGGGTCTGAAGTTGATCTTTTTCTTCTAGGTCTTTATCACTGAGGGGCTCTCATCAATTTTAGCTGTTTTTTAAATTTTTTTGTAATTGGGCTGCATTTGGTAGGTCAGATTATGAAGTACATAATAAACAATTTTTTGTAATATAAAATTTCATTTTCCACTAATTCAAAGAAATATGAAGGAAAGAATTGGAAATCTGGAACACTGGGCTTTTTCAGATGTTGGGAAACCTTGGTTACTTTGGGCTCACTGATTCAGATGGTTTCCCTCAAGTACACATCAACAGTATAATTGACTTTTCTTTCTCAAGGTGGTACAATCACTCTGTTAATGGAAAAACAAGTTATTAAACTGACTATTCCCTATGACCTAGCAATATTTCTACTAGGTCTACTTCCCATGATGAGTAGAATAAAATGAAAAGAACTTATAATTTCTAAAATATTTTAGCAGCTTTCTTTGTGGTGTCAAAGAATTGGAATTTGCAGGGATATCTGTCAGTTGGGAAATGGCTGAAAAAGTTGTGGTGTACAAATGTGATAGAATAAAGCTGTGCTATAAGAAATTATGAGCTCAATGATCTTAGAAACAAACATGTATAGACTTGCCTGAAATAATAAAGAGCAAAATGAGCAGAACCAAGACAACATTGAACACTAGTAACAATATTTTTTAAGAACAAATTTGAGCGACTCAGTCATTTTGACTATTATAAATACTCAAATGAACTATAAAGGACACATGAGGAAAGACACTGTCTGTGTCCAGAGAAGGAACTGATAAATAAAAGTATGTATAGAATGGTTTTATGTATTATGTATACAGAAATATTTGTATCTAATGGTAGTTATCTCTAGAGCAGGGAGGGGGAAGGAAGAGAAAATTTTAAGTTAGCTTTATCATATATTTAAATGAATGGAAAGTTGTGCATAGTAGATTTGCCGTATACTGTACAATCCTTTTTTCCCCATTATATTGTTATAGAAATACTTGTTTTATTTATTAATTTATTAATTTCAGAATAAAATAAATTAAATGAAAAAGTGCTAGCTACTATTAACAAAATGGTTCTGACCTCAGCACCCATTCTTTCCATACATAATCATATCTCTCAACCTGGAAGGCTCTAATTATAAGTCATCTAGTCGGCAGGTCCCCTATAGGACTCTTGCCTGCTTCTCATGGAAGCGTAACAATAAATTTCTACAACTCTCACTCCAATTAAGCCTGAGACCTTGAATTCTTTCCAGATGATATTGCAGGTTTTCTGGTCTTAGATAAGATCAGGGTTCCTGCTGAACCTATTGGGATCATGTCCCCCATCAGTGCTGGGTATCTGTGATCCCCAGGTCATCCTGACACTGGAGCTGGTGGTCTTGCTCTCTGAGCCACCTGGCTGCCCCAGGAGATGTATTCTTAACTAATGAAGGGAAAGAGGCATTGACAAAAGATAAAAATCGATCATTTCGATTCCATGAAATTGAACAGCTTTTGTACAAAACAAATGAAAACATCTATGATAAGAAAGCTGTTGACTGAGTGGGAAAATATGTGCATATCAAATAACTCTGTCTAATAAGAGTCTGATTACAAAGTATACAGACAGAAAATAAATATAGAGGAAACCAAAAGCAGTTCCCCTGTAGGGAAATGAGCAAAGGATAGGAACAATTCTCAGAAGAATTGCCGTCTCTTAACCACTATATGAAAGAATGCACTGACTCACTGATAATGGAAGAATCTGGAGGCTTCTCTCACACCCAGGAAAATGGCAAAAATGACCAAAGATAAGAATAATCACCATTGGAGGAGCTGTGGAAAGATAGATGCACTCATATGTTGGTATTTTTTTCTTAATAGAAAATAAAGCTTTATTATAAAATTTGTTCAAAGTTATTTGCATTCATTTACAGACACAGCGTATGTGTGATGACCAACTTTGATAGACTGGACTTTTCTCAGCAATGCAGTGATATAAGTCAATCCCAAAAGACTCATGATGGAGAGATGTCTACACCCAGAGAAAGAACTAGAAAGAACAGAGTTTGAATCCAGATTGAAGCAAACTACTGGAACTTTTTCTTTTTCTTGTTTGGTTTTGTTTCCTCTTTCCCATTCTTCATTCAATCTGATACAATCCTTCTTTATAACCTGACTAATGCCTAATGTGAAAGTATTTGCAGATCCTATACTTGATTGTATGCGACATGGGGTGGGGGAGGGGAGGGAGGGAGAGAAAATTTGAAACTCAAGTAATTGTGGAACTGAATCTTGTAAATCAAAAGTAAACAAACTAATAAAGACCAAAAAATAAAAAAAAAAACGAAAAGGAAGGAAAAAAAGAAAAAAGAAGTCATCTAGTCTATGCCCCACATTTAATAGATAAGAACATAGACTCCTTGTAAGGTTAAGAGATGTGATCAAATAAACATAGGTAGTGAGTATTAGAAAATAATTTTAATCCTTCTTTAACTCCACAATCCATTATAGGGAAAATGAGTATAAGAAATAAATAAATAATAGAAAAAAAGGAATATGCATATCTCTTCATTTTAAATTCATCACCTCTCTTTAAGGAAATGAGTGCCATCTTATATCATCATTTTATTTCATTTCATGGTATATCATTGCAGAATTCTGAGGAACTTCAAAATTGTTTTATTTCCAAGGTTAAGCACCTTTCAGGAACTCCGCAGTCCAGGATGACAGAGTGAACCTCACTTGCTCCAAACCCCCCCTCCCCCTGACCCTGAAAACATAGTAACTCTTGCCCCAGAGCAAAACCCTCTACAGTAAAGACTTGGGATACTAGAGGAAGGGCATGGCTAGGAACCTTTCTCAAAATGGGTAGAAAGTAGACTACAAAGACAAAGACTCTGCAGTCCTACTATCCCCAGAGGGAGGAACCAACCTCAGAGGGAGACAATGTGGACTCCACACCCAAAGCTGAAACATCAACAGGGAATGGGTCCCAAGCACAGAAGGCTCTCCTAGATGAGATAAAAAGGAACTTTGAAAACAAAATGAGAGAGATAGAAGACAAAATTAATAATTCTCTGAAAACCCAAATAGCAGAATTAGAAAAACATTATAATGAGGAAAACATCCCTCTAAAAAGAAAAGTGTATGATATGAAAAAGGAGCTCCAAAAATTAACCAAGGAAAATGATTTGCTAAAAACTAGAAATAACCAAATGGAAACAAATAACTCTATGAGGAACCAAGAATTAATCAAGCAAAACAACAGAAATGAAAAATTAGAAAAAGAGCTAAAATACCTCAAAGAAAAAATAACTGACCTGGAAAACAGATCCAGGAGAGATAATCAGAGAATCATAGGCCTACCAGAAAATTATGATGAAAAAATGAGCCTGGACAACATTCTCCAAGATCTCGTTAAGGAAAACTGCCCTGAGATACTAGAACCTAAGGGTAAAATAGAAATCGAGAGAGTCCACCGGACACCTGCTGAAAGAGATCCCAGATTGAAAAGTCCTGGAAATGTTGTGGCCAGACTCCAGAACTATCAGATAAAAGAGAAAATACTTCAAGTGCCCAGAAAGAAACAATTCAAATATCTAGGGTCCACTGTGAGGATTGCACAGGATTTGGCAGCCTCTACACTGAAAGATCGGAGGCAGTGGAATACAATTTTCTGGAGGGCAAAAGAGCTTGGGTTACAACCAAGGATCACATATCCAGCAAGACTGAGCATATTCTTCCAGGCAAAGAGATGGTCATTCAATGATATAACAGAGTTCCAGACCTTCTTGATAAAAAAGCCAGAACTCAATGGAAAATTCAACCTCCAATTACGAGATACAACAGTGACGTAGAAAGGTAAACAAGGACAACACACACACACCCTGCTATTTGATAAGAGCAAACTGGTTATAGACAAGTAGAGGGTATGACTATAAAATACAAAAATGACGATTTTTAAAAATCTTGTTAAGGGCTACAAAGGGACTGCAATAGAAGAAAGGGAATGGTTGAAGTAGAAAAGGGTAAATTATGCCACTCATAGAGACATAAAAACTGTATAGCAGAGGAAAAAAAGGGAAGGAGTTGGGAAGCATATGAGCTTTTCCCTCATTGGTTCTGGTACAAGGAGGGAATAACGACCAGTTAAGTATAGGACTCTATGGAGAAGAAATGCAAAAAGTATCATTTTAGAGGGAAAGAGGGGAGGGAGAGGAGCTTCACATGAGATTTGTTGCTGTCACTCTTGGTGTGAAGAAGAAATAGCATACTTCATTAAGTATAAAAATATCCTACAAGCAGTAGGAGGGGGAAAGGGTTTTGAAAAGGGGGTGGGAGTGGTTTGTAGGGAGGGAAGTAGTAAGGGGAAAGGGGAGGAAAAGGGAAGGGGTCTGAAAAGGGAACACTGAGGGAGGTGGTGGTCAAAAGGAAAACTATTAAGGGGGTGAAAGGAGAAGGGAGGGAAAATATGAACATTAACAGGGGCAGGAATAGGATGGAGGGAAAGAAACAGATAACATTCATAACTGTAAATGTGAATGGAATGAACTCTCCCATAAAATGGAGTAGAATGGATTAGAAATCATAATCCTACAATATGCTGTTTACAAGAAACACATCTGAAACAGAGGGATACACACAAGATAAAGGTAAAAGTTTGGAACAAAATATATCATGGCTCAGCTAAAGTAAAAAAAAAGCAGGTGTAGCAATCCTTATCTCAGATAAAGCAAAAGCAAAAATTGACCTAATTAAAAGAGATAAGGAAGGAAACTATATCCTGTTAAAAGGTACCACTGAGAATGAAGCAATATCCTTAGTTAACATATATGCACCAAATTGTGTAGCATCCAAATTCCTAGAGGAGAAGGTAAAGGAATTAGAGGAAGAAATAGATAGCAAAACTATACTAGTGGGAGACCTTAATCTCCCCCTCTCTGAACTTGATAAGTCCAAACTCAAAATAAACAAGAAAGAAGTTAAGGAGGTGAACACGATTTTAGAGAGGGCAGTTATGATAGATCTCTGGAGAAAATTGAATGGGGATAAAAAGGAATATATTTTCTTCTCAGCGGTTCATGGCACATTCTCAAAAATTGACCATATTTTAGAGCTTAAAAACCTCACAATTCTATGCAGTAAGGGAGAAATATTAAATGCATCCTTGTCAGATCATGTTTCAATAAAAATTATATGCAATAAAGGGCCAGAGAAAGACAGACTAAAAACTAATTGGAAATCAAACAATTTAATCCTAAAGAATGAGTGGGTCAAACAAGAAATTATAGAAACAATCAGTAATTTCATTGAAGAGAACGATAATAATGAGACAGCATACCAAAATCTGTGGGATGCATTAAAGGCAGTTCTTAGGGGAAGTTTTATATCTCTGAGTGCATACATGATTAAATTAGAGAAAAGGGAGCTCAATGAAGTGGGCATGCAATTAAAAACTAGAAAACGAACAAATTCAAAATCCCCAATTAAATACTAAATTAGAAATATTGAAGACAAAAGGAGAGATTAATAAAATTGAAATTAAGAAAACTATTGAATTAATAAATAAAACCAAGAGCTGTTTTTATGAAAAAAAAAACCAACAAAATTGATAGACCCTTAGTCAATATGATAAAAAAGAAAGAAGAAAACAAAATTATGAGTATCAAAAATGAAAAGGGTGAATCAACCTCCAATGAAGAAGAAATCAAAACAATAATTAGGATTTATTTTTCCCAATTTTATGCACATAAATTTGACAATCTTAGGGAAATGGATGAATATTTACAAACATACAAGTTGCCCAGATTAACTGAAGAGGAAGTAAATTACTTAAATAATCACATCTCATAAAATGAAATTGATCAAGCCATCAGTCAGCTCCCTAGGAATAAATCTCCAGGGCCAGATGGATTCACTAGTGAATTCTATCAAACATTTACAGAACAATTGATTCCAATACTCTACAAACTATTTGGGAAAATTAGTGAAGATCGAGTCCTACCAAATTCTTTTTATGGCACAAATATGGTACTGATACCTAAATCAGGAAGAGATAAAACAGAGAAAGAAAATTATAGACCTATCTCCCTCATGAATATAGATGCAAAAATTCTCAATAAAATACTAGCAAAAAAGACTACAGGATCTTATCTCAAGAATAATACACTTTGATCAGGTAGGATTTATTCCAGGAATGCAAAGATGTTTTAATATTAGGGAAACCATCAGTATGATTGATCATATCAACAATAAAACTAGCAGAATCCACATGATCATCTCAATAGATGCAGAAAAGGCTTTTGAGAAAATACAATATCCATTCCTATTAAAACATTAGAAAGTACAGGAATAAATTGAGCCTTCCTTAAAATAATAGGTAGCATCTATTTAAAGACATCAGCAAGTCTTATATGTAATGGGGAGAAGCTAGAAGCATTTCCCATAAGATCAGGGGTGAAACAAAGGTGTCCACTATCACTCCTCTTATTCAATCTGGTACTAGAAATGTTAGCAGTATCAATTACAGAAGAAAAAGAAATCAAAGGAATCAAATTAGGCAAAGAAGAGACCAAGCTATCATTCTTTGCAGATGATATGATGTTATACTTAGAGAATCCCGGAGAATCAAGTAAAAAGCTACTTGAGACAATAAATAAATTTGGCAAAGTTGCAGGATATAAAATAAACCCACATAAATCCTCGGCATTCCTATATATTTCCAATGAAATTCAACAGCAAGAGATAGAAAGAGAAATTCCATTTAAAGTTACTGTAGACATTATAAAATATTTGGGAATCTACCTGCCAAAACAAACCCAGGACCTGTATGACCATAACTCCAAAACACTTTTCACACAAATAAAGTCAGATCTAGCTAATTGGAAAAATTTCAGTTCCTCATGACCGGGTTGGGCTAATATAATAAAAATGACAATTTAACCTAAATTAAATTATATATTTAGTACCATACCAATTAATTTACCAAAAAACTACTTTATGGAGCTAGAAAAAATAGTAACAAAATTCAATTGGAAGAACAAATGGTCCAGAATATCAAGGGAATCAATGAAAAGAAATGCTAGGGAAGGTGGACTAAAGCTATACCAGATTTCAATCTGTGTTATAAAGCAGCAGTCATCAAAACTCTTTGCTACTGGCTGAGGTATAGAGCAGTGGATAAATGGAATAGATTAGGCACACGAGATTCAGAAGTCAATGACTATAGTAATCTATTGTTTGATAAACCCCAAGACACTGGTTTTGGTGATAAGAAGTCACTATTTGACAAAAACTGATGGGAAAACTGGAATATAGTATGGCAAAAACTGGGCATAGACCATTATCTAACACCATATACCAAAATCAAATCTAAATGGTTGCATGATCTAGGTATAAAGGTTGATACTATAAGCAGTCTCCTAAAACAAGGAATAGTTTACCTATCAGACTTGTGGAGAGGGAAAGACGTTATGACTAAACAAGAATTAGAGAACATTATAAAATGTAAAATGGATAATTTTGACTACAGGAAATTGAAAAGTTTCTGTACAAACAAAGCCAATGTAACCAAGATTAAGAGGGAGGTGGCAAATTGGGAAAGAATCTTTACAACCTATGTCTCTGACAAAGAACTCATTTCTAAAATATACATAGAATTGAGTCAAATTTATAAGAATACAAGTCATTCCCCAATTGATAAATGGTCAAAGGATATGAACAGGCAGTTTTCAGAGAAAGAAATTAAAGCTATCTATAAGTACATGAAGAAATGCTCTAATTCACTATTGATTAGAGAAATGCAAATCAAAACAACTCTGAGGTACCACATCTCACCAGTCTGATTGGCTAAGATGACAAAACAGGAAAATGACAAATGCTGGAGAGGATGTGGGCAAATTGGAACACTAATGCATTGCTGGTGGATTTGTGAATTGATCCAGCCTTTCTGGATAACTATCTGAAATTATGCCCAAAGGGCTATAAATACTTTCATACCCTCTGATCCAGCAATACCACTCCTAGGGTTATATCCCAAAGAGATCATAGAAATGGGAGAAAGACTCATATGTACAAAAATGTTTATAGCAGCTCTTTTTGTGGTACCAAAGAATTGGAAATTAAGGGGGTGCCCATCAATTGGGGAATGGCTGAACAAGTTGTGGATAAGAAACGAGGAGCAGACGGTCTTCATATTTTCCTGGAGAGGCTTAAAAGAACTGATGCTGAGTGAGAAGAGTAGAACCAGGAGAAATTTGTACACAATTACAGACACAATGGATGTGTGATGACCAACTTTGATAGACTGTACTCTTCTCAGCAATGCAGTGATATAAGTCAATCCCAAAAGACTCATGATGGAGAGAAATATGTGCATCCAGAGAAAGAACTAGGAAGAACTAAGTTTATATCCAGGTGGAAGCAAAATACCTGATCTTTTTCCTTCTTTTATTTGGTTTTATATCCTCTTTACCATTTTTAATTCCAGCTGGTACAATCCATCCTTATAACCTGACTAATGTATAATGTGAAAGTATTCACAGATCCTATACTTGACTCTAAGCCGTCATGGGAGGGAGGGGGACAAAATGTGAAACTCAAGGATTTGTGGAATTGAATCCTGTAAACTAAAAGGAAACAAATTTATAAAAAAAGATTAAAAAATATGACCCATATGAGGTGCTTATTGACAGACTTTTTGACTGGTGGAACTTCAAAGATACCTTAATTTGATTTCCCTTATTATTAGTGATTTAGTACATTTTACATGATTTCATTGCATTGGATTTCTTCCTGTAAAAGATTCCTGTTCGTATACTTTGGATCATTTATCAATTAGGAATGGATCTTCATCTTATATATTTGAAAAAAAAATGTTCATATGTGTTGGATATCAAAAACTTTATGAGAGAAAATTACGGTAAAGATTTTTCCCCCCAGTTGCCTATTTTTGTCCTAGTTTTTACTATATTAGACATGTTAGCCCAAAAGCTCTTTTGAATTTCATAAAAACACAATTTGTCCAATTTGTCTTCTGGAATTCTCTCCATCATTTGTTTATTCATAGTTATTCCCTGATCCATAGATCCAAAAAGACAATTTCTTGTTTTGTCCTCTTTTTTTTATTGCTATGACCTTTTATGTATAGGTAATATATATATACATATATATATATATATATATATATATATTCTCTCTCTTTGTCTCTGTCTGTGTCTCTGTCTGTGTCTCTGTCTCTCTGTCTCTCTCTCTCTCTATATATATATAATATACAGGTGTTATAATGGTATCTCTCAGGACATGTTATGAATGTTAGATTTAGCATGATTTCTTCCAGACATCTTTACAGTGTTCCCAACATTTTTTGTCAAATACTGTCACCCGCCCCACAGGAAGTAGTGCATTTGGATTTGTTGAATACTATATTATTGTCTTTCTTTCTGCACATTGTATCCCAATTCAGTTCTACTGATCAAGCTCTCTCTCTCTCTCTTTCTCTCTCTCTCTCTCTCCTCTCTCTCTCTCTCTCTCTCTCTCTCTCTCTCTCTCTCTCTCTCTCTCTCTCAACCAATATCAAGTTATTTAAATCATTATCACTTTATAATACAGTATGAGATCTGGTACAGATAGAAACTCCTTTTTCCCACTTTGGTGCATTATTATCCTTCAGATAATTGACTTTATATTTCTTTTTTAAAAAGCAATTGGGGTTAAGTAACTTGCTCAAGGTTACAAGGTCAGTTATTTTTTGTGTGGGTGTCAAGTATCTGAGGCCGGAACTGATCCCACATCTCCCGATGCTGGGGCTAGTGCTCTTACTCACTGTGCCACCTTGCCACCCTTGACTTTTTATTTCTTCATTAGATTTTATTTTTTATATTATTTATTTATCTTATATTATTTATAATATCTATTATAATAGATATTATTATTTTTCTAACTTTGTAAAATGTACTTCTGGGAATTTGGCACCACAAAAATATATAAACTATTTGATATAGAATTCTATTTTTATTATATTCACTTGAGCTATTCATGAGCAATTAATTTTCTCTATTTATATGTGTATTTATTTTGACAAGGAATGATCTTTCATGAGATTCATATTCATGGGTAATTGTTAGTTATGCTCACCCAAATTTCAAATTTTCTTGGTATTTTATATAAAATATCCCTTTCTAACTCTTCTTCATCAATTTTGTTGGTCACATATAAGAGTGCTGATGACTTATGTGGATATATTTTATGTCTCTCAATTTTCATGAAGTTATTAATTATTTCAATTAATATTAGTTAACTTTTTAGACTTCTCTAGCTCCTTTCCTTTTTTGAGGGCATTTTTCAGACTATAGAATTTATTGTTTGTTTTCTCTGCTCTCTTGAAATCCCACATAATTCTGTGTTTCATCTATCATTGGTTAACTTACTTTTGTCATATATTAGTTATTGAGAGCTTCACAACTTGGCTCCAAACTACCTTTCCAGCTTTATTACATGCATCCCTTTTATAATGCACTCATTGGTCCTGCTAAAGTGACTTTCTTCCCCTTTCTTACATCTTTTGTTTCTGTACCTTTGTAAACATTGTACCATACTACTGCCCCATGCCTCAAATACACTTTGTTTAAATAATTTTATCAAAAAAATCTCTAGTTTCCATCAAAGCTCAACTAAAGCACTCCTCTAAGATGAAGCATTTCCTGATTTCAAGTCATTAGAGTCACCTCACTCTCTATTCCAGTCATCCAAGTCTATTGGCAAGATAAAAATCAGGATTACTGGTGATGGCCTAGGATTCAGTGGATAACCTTGACGTCTTCCATGTCTACCCATTCCACCAGGGGAAGTCATCACATGTTTGAAGTACACATCCTTCTAAGTCACCCATGTGTTTAAGCCTTATTAGAAGTGAGTATTAGGGAAAGGTAGATAGCAAAGGTGAAGGAGCAGCCCTATAAAGAGCTCAGTAAGCCCTCACAAAATAGATTCTGGTTCTCCCTGAACACCCAATACACCTTCTGACATACTGTAGTCACTTAATAAATGTTTTATTGGTTGATTAATTTTGAGTGACATACATTAAGAAGGATATTTTTAAGCTGAAGAAAATGTAGAACATCACAATCAGGATGATTATAACCCTTGATGTCATATGAGTATATGTTTAAAGAACTAGAGACATTTATCCTAGAGAAGATAAGACAGAAAAGATATAATGATTTTCTCCAAGTACTAAAAATTCTGTCAGAGGGAATAGAACTGATTATTTTGGCTTTAGTACTCTATCAAGAGTAATGGATAATAGTTGAAGATAGACTTTTTGTAAGGAAAAATTCCTTCAGAGTTGTCAGCATTGGAATGTGCTACCTGAAAAGGTAATGGATTCCCCTTCCTTAGGCTCCTTCAAGCAAACACTAGATAGATACTTGCTAAGTGTGCTACAATGGGAATTTCATTTAGTTCTGGTTTACACTATATTATTACTAGGGTCCCCTCTATGGCTAAAATTCTACATTATGCTGGTAAGTGTTTAAACTTGGCTTGGCCAAAAAATGAGATCCTGAACCCCAATTCTTTTATTGAAGAGCTATGTGCTACCCCATATAGTGAATGGGTTATTTTGTTCTGCTCAATGGATATTTATTTCCTGGCCTATCTAGATTAATTCCGCAGTGGTTATTATACTTCCACCCCTTTTAATCTCTTCACCTCAATGGTATTAAATCCCTAACTGGAAAAAAAAAAAAACCTCCTTTCTCAAACACAGATATTTGGTCTTTGATTCCTATCCACTTCATATATCCACCCTTCTCCCAAAGCCCTTTTCCTGAATGCTTACTCATCCCATACTGTTCTCTGGAAAATCTGCTTCATAATTAAAAAACAACAAAACAACAACATAAACAACAAAAAACTTCTTATCATTTTAAACTCCTTTTGCTTTTCCAAGTAATCCTTCACATATTGGGATGATCAATGAAATCAGACTATTACTGATCACAGTGCTTCCCTAGCCACCCTTTCCAGGACTAGCTATACTTTTTATCTTAACCCTTATTCGGTGTTTATGATGAAAAATTCAGAATGCTACCCTTAATTTCTACTTTGAGATTCTCCCTCTAACACTATCAATTAACAAGTTAATGGTTAACTTCTTTTTTGTCTATCCCATTTTTTGTTGTTTAGTCATTTTTCAGTCATGTTCAACACTTTTTGATATTATTTGGGATTTTCTTGGCAAACATGCACAAGTGATTTGCTATTTCCTTCTACAGCTCATTTCACAGATGAGAAAATGGAGTAAATAGGTTTAAGTTACTTTCCCAGGGTCACACAATTAGAAATTGTTTGAGGTCAAATTTGAACTCAGAAAGAAGAATCTTGCTGACTCCAGCCCTGACACTCTATCCACTGCATCCCCTAGCTGCCCATTCATTCTCATTGAATAAACTATTTCCATTCTGTGCCCTCGCTTCCTTTTACTCTCCTTACAAACCCTGTATAATTCACATTTGAACCACATATATCATTCAAAAAAAACCTCTCTTCAAAAGTACCTATAATCTATTAATTACCAAATCTCATAGCCTTTTTCTTAATCCTCACCATTTTGAACATATCTAGAACAATTGGTCTCTTGATTACCTTTTTAGTTTGGGTATTTTTATCTCTCTCTCTTTCTGTAATATTCTTATGTCTTAGTTTCACTCCTACCTTTCTGGTCATTTCTCCTTTCTGGCTATTGCTTCTCACTTTCATTTGGTGGTCTTCATATAATATCTATTTACTGTATGCATTCCCCCAATCTTCTCTGTTGGGATCTTTTTCTTTTCTTTTTATACTGTTTTACTTTTCAATTAATCTCATTACCTTCCAAGGATTCTCCATAGACAACTCAAGCTCAATATGCCCCAAACCAACTTCATTGTCTTTTCCCCCAAGCCCTTCTCTCTTCTGAACTTCTCAATTACTGTATTACTGTTGTATGAATCTCTATTCTTCCACTTAACCAGTTGACAGCATCAATTGTCACCCTCAACTCCTCATTCTCATTCTACCCACATGTCTAATATATTGTTAATTTTCCTGTTCACACATTCCCAATATCCTTCACCATCATTTATTCATTCTCTACTCATGCAGGCACTGCTTTAGTTCATATTCTAATCTCTTCTCATCTATACTATTGCAATGGCATTCTGTTTGAACTCCTTATCTGATCTCTTCCCACTAAGATCCATCTTGTCCATAGATGCCAAAGTGATTTTCCTAAAGGGCAGGTCTGAAAGATCATGTGCCCCTCTCCCTTAAACAATTTCACTGATTCCTTATTACCTCCAGGATTGAATATGAAATCTTTTGTTTGAAATATAAACATCTTTACAATGAAGTGACATTCTACTGTTCTCAATTTGTTAAAGCTAACTCTTGTGTATACACTAGAAGATCCAGACATGCTGGTCTACAGCAGTGGCATCAAATTCAAATACAAATGGGGGCCATGAAAACATCTTGATTTATTGATAACTTTTTGTTCTATTTTGATAAGGGAAAGTTCCTTTGATAAAGGAAAGGGTAGGAGGGAGAGAGATATTTTTAAACATGTGATGGAAAAGTAAAATACTTTACTAAAACTTAACAAATAAAAATATTAACATCTATTTAATTGTATGTATTTCAAGTCATAAAATGCCATAGCAATTTTTCAGATGCTCCCTTAGTGTCTTCATTGGGATTTTTTCCTTTAAATCCATTTGGCTTTTTTTTTCCTTGTTAGATTACAGTTAATGCTGGTTAATTTTTTTTTCTTTTTTTCATAAAACTCCATTGAGATTTCTTTATATTTTTCCTACTTACCTATCTTAATTCTATTAATGTGCCAATGTATAAATATAATACAATTATTTCCTTATTCCCCTGCTGTTGGACATTCAATCTAATTAAATGTTTTTATAATTATAAATAATTTCACTTATAAAAATCTCAGAACTGATAACTTTTTAATAGCATTCTCAGCATGTATTTCTAAAACTGGAAATATTAAGTAGAACAGTATGATTACTTAACTTAAGATTACTTTCCATTATTAGTTATCAAATTCACCAGCAGCAAATGTTATACCTGCTTTTCCTACCCTGCTAGCATTGTCGAACTGCTTTTGATCATCTTTGTCAATTTATTGGATATAAGATGGTGCCTCACAGTTATTTTAATTTATATCTCTCTGGTGTTCTGTTAGACTGAGCAATATTTTTCTAGTGATTACAAATGATTTTGTGTTTTTCTGAAATCTTTCAAAGAGTCCTTCCATTAACTCAGTATTCAAATTTATGAAGTATTTTAGTGCACAAATAAGTTCATCTGGGGCCAGTAAGATTAAATCATTTAGTCCATTAAGGTGTTTTAACATCTCTTTTATCTAGGGTTTCAACTCAGTCTTAGTCATGTTTTTTTTTCATCTTCTCAATACAAAAAGGATTCACCTTAGAAAATACAAGCAAGCTGAAATTATAACATACTGCTTAGCTTTCTTACCATGCAATCTAACTAATTATCTAATCTAATCAAACACATGTATACTATGTGCAGAACCCTGTGCAAGGTACTGAGGTAGCAAAGACAAAGTGACAAAGAGTCCTTGCCTTCAAGTATTATTGGACTTAGTGTAAGTTCTATTTTTTTTCTCTGGTCCTCTAAATGCACAAGAAGTAATAAAGTTACCTTCACATATCAAGCCTAATGCTTTAGACAAAATTTCAACATGAAAAGAAGAAACAAAAAGATGATTAGAAACTCATGGTAGACAGTAGCAAAGGGGAGGGATATCAATACAACTTGTGACCTCAAGTGACTTTATAAAAATGCATAAAGTAGGTGATTAACAAAGTAAACTAGATTTTTAATTTTAACAAGGTAAACTAGATTTTAATTTTAACAAATTTAAACTCATAGACATTACTGTTTACTGCTTTCAAGAAATATGAAAAAAAATGAATTATTTCTTCTCCTTTGTCTTCATTACCAGTTTATATTTGGACTTGAATTCTCTTGACACTGTTCTCACAAGTTTTTGGTTTCATACTCACTTATTTTCCCGTTCATCTATCTTAAATTAAGTATTCATTTAAAATGGGAGTTAATGAGTTTTCTGTACAATTAGATTGATTTCTTTAGAAATTTTCTCCTGCTCTTGCTTAGTATAATTTTTCTTTGTGACTTTAGATTTTTCTTCTTGAGTGCTTTCATCCCTGTCAGACTGACTTTTGCTACATGATACTAGGCCATTAGATTTTAGTATCCTTTTTCTGAACATTTTGAAAATTATTTTCCTCAATTCTAGGGTATACAATGAATTATTGCTGGCTTTCTTCTCTATATCACAGATTCTACAATAGAGTCATGAGTTGCTGTTAAGGTTTTCATCTATTTTGCACCCAGCATCATAACTTGACTCTTGACCAGAATCAATTTTAAATATCTGTTCTTGGGGCAGCTAGGTGGCACAGTGAATAGAACACTTGCCCTGGAGTCAGGAGGACCTGAATTCAAATCCAGCCTTAGACACCTGACACACTAATTAGATTTTGGTCAAGTTACTGAACCCCAAATGCCCTCCAAAAAATAAAAAAAAAATCTGTTTTTTTTCTTAATCCCTCCACCTTGAAGAATGAAATGACCTTTAGTACAAGTCAGGAACTTATTAACCCTACATTGATCAAAGAGAACATTATAGCAAATGAATTAGTTGAAATTATCTGCTGTAAAAATGTGCATAATTGCAAGATGGCAGAGTAGAAGCAGGACCTCCCCGCTGCTCCTGCTTCCACCTTCCCCAATCCATGTAAAAAGGGGAATCTGAAAAAACTTTGGAGCTGCAGAACCCACAAAATGACACAGAGAAGCTAACCTCCCACTGAGTACAGCCCAGCAGGCCAGCAGGAATCGGCCAGCACAGTGCTCTGGGAGAAGAGCCCAGCCCCACACCAAGACTTTAGTCCCAGGGTGGGCCTGACCAGCCCTGTCCAGAGGAACTCCAGATCAGAAGCAGCTGTGGCCATTTCCAGATTTATCAACACACAGTTGCTAAGGACAAAGTGAGAGGTCAGTGCAGTCTGGACTTTGGGACCAGTAAGTGAGAGTGCAGGGCTTTTGCCACCCAGGCAAGAAGCCGATGAGGCACCTGCACAGTCAGCCAGCACCACGTGGCAGCTTCAGCTCCTGGCCTGCAGAGTGTAGGGGGAACAAGGACCAGTCTGAGGGGGAATCGCTCTTGCTTTTACCTACTTGCATCTGGATTGCAGTCTAGGGTGGAGGTCCTGGGGTGTATGTCCAGCTTGCCAGAGCATGTGGAGACCTCAGAGAGGGTACCTATCTAATACTTCCAGAAGCTGAGAAAACCCCAGCATTTGGGATGAAAGCACCCCTGTCTGGTGGCAGAGTCCTACTGTGGCAAAAAGCCCAGGGGTCAAGTGACTGAGGAGTGACCTGACCAGGCAAAATAAACAAAGCAGACAGAAGATTCCAACATTACACTCCTATTTTGGGGACAAAAGGAACAAAGCATGGAACAGGAGGAAGACAGTGAAGTCAGAACTCCTGCACCAAAATCTTCAAAGGAAAATATGAGCTGGTTACAGGCCATAGAGGACTTTAAGAAGCAGATAAGTGGAGGAAAAATTGGGAAGAGAAATGAGAACAATGCAAGAAAATTAAGAAATGAGAGTCAACAGCCTGACTGAGGAAAATAACACTTTACAAAACAGACTGACTCAAATAGGAAAAGAGGCTCAAAAAGTCAATGAGGAGAAGAATGCCTTAAAAAGTTGAATTGGCCAGATGGAAAAAGAATCTCAAAAGCTCAATGAGGAGAATCATGGCTTCAGAATTATATTGGAGCAAATGGAAGCTAATGACTTTATGAGAAATCAAGATGCTGTTAAACAGATCCAAACAAATGAAAGAATAGAAGGCAAGGTGAAATAACTCATGGGAAAAACTACTGACCTGGAAAAAGGTCCAGGAGAGAAAATTTAAAAATTGTTGGACTACCTGAAAGCTTGATCAAAGTAAGAAGCTAGAAATCATCCTCCAGGAAGTTCCCCCCAAAACTGCCCTGATGTTTTAGAATCAGAGGGCAAAATAGAGGTTGAAAGAATGCACTGATCACCTCCTGAAAAAAGATCCCAAAAAGAAAAGTCCTAGGAATATTATAGCCAGGTTCCAGAATTCCCAGATAAAGGAGAGAATATTACAAGCATCCAGGAAGAAACAATTTGAATATTGGGGAAACACAATCAGGATAACCCAGGATCTGGCAGCTTCTATACTGAAGGAACAGAGGGCTTGGAATATGATATTCCGGAAGTCAAAGGAGCTGGGATTAAAACCAAGAGTCACCTACCCAGCAAAAGTGAGTATCATGTTTCAGGGGAAAATATGGTGATTCAGTGGAATAGAGGACTTTCAAGCATTCTTGCTGAAAAAAGCAGAATTGAACAGAAAATTTGACATTCAAATACAAGAAGCAAGAGAAGCATGAGAAGGCAAACAGGGAAAAGAAATCAAAAGGAACTTATCAAAGTTGAACTATCAACATTCCTACATGGAAAAAAACAATAATTATAACTTATGAAACTTTTCTCAGTGGTTGAAGGGAATAGAAATGTATATATGTCTATATGTGAGGGTATTTTGCATATGAATACATATGTGAATGTGTGTATATATGTTCATAGGTATACATAGATAGAGGGCACAGGACCAATTTAACAGGAAGGGATGGTACTTAAAAGGTGAAATTAAGAGGTGAGAGAGGAATATAATGAGAGGAGATGGGGAGAGACAGAATGGGGTAAATATCATATATATCATACAGAAGAGGCAAGGGGAAATGGTTACAATGGAGCGGAAGAATAGGAAGGCAAAAGGAAAGGGGTCAACCTTATTTCCATTGAATTTGGCTTGAGGAGGGAATGAAATACACATTAAATGGGGTATCTCACCCTACAGAAGGGTAGGGGGGGAAGGGGATGAGAGGGGCGGATCATGGAAGGGAGGGCAGGCTTGGGGGGAGGGAAGTTGGAAGCACCCACCTTTGAAAAGGGATGGGATCAAAGTAGAGAATAGAACAAGTGGGAGGTGGAATAGGAGGGAGGGAAATATAGTCAGTCTTTTACAATATGTCTACTATGTTATTGTTTTGCATTAGCTACACATGTACATCCTATACTGAACTGCTTATCTTCCCAGTAAGTGTAGGTGACAAGGGAGGAAGGGAATGAATCTGGAATTCAAAGTTTTCAAATCATATATTCAAATATGTATGTATGTGTGTGTATATATATATATGTGTGTGTATGTATACATACATATATATGTGTATATATATATACATGTAATTGGGAAATTAGATATACAGGCATTGGGACATAAAGATCCACTGGAAAATCAAAAGGGGTATGGGAGAAAATATGGGAGAGAGCAGATTGGAGGAGGGGATATCATGTGGGACTGCTATATTGGGGGGGTTGTTAGGGGAAAAATGGGGAGAAAATTTGTAACTCAAAGTCTGGTGGAAATGAATGATGTAAATCAGAAGTTAATAAAGCATTTGAAAAAATATGTATAATTTTAAAATTTATTTTTTTCCTGTATTTCTCATTAAATACCTATGTCTTTCCATAAAACCTATGAGTGAGGTCTAGATTAGTATTAGTAATACATCCCATGAAGTCATTGCATATATTAGACTTCATAATTCTCAAAATTATCATTATGAAAATATGTCAATTTTCCCCACTTGAAATGAAATCTGTAGTATAATTCCAAATAATGCAACAATTTCACTGTATTCCTTATTTGTACTAATCAGTATCTAGCTATTCTCACTATCTCAATTCTCTTTCTCCATCCATTTATTCCTACTCAACAATTCTTCACACATCCCTTTAGGTTACTAGAGAAATTAATTTAAAAATAAGCATATATTTATTTTAACTATGTGTCAAATGCTATATTAAAACTTTGAATTTCCTCATGAGTGTGTCTTTTTATGACAAAAAAATTAGTTCCTCTCTGTTTTAGTCAGTTCCTTTTGAATCACATATATACTTTTATAGCTAATTTCAATTATGAGTCATATCCAATTGAATTTCAGTAAGACCTATGTGCTTAGATTTTTCTTCAAAAATTAAATATCTAATTTATTTTATTAATTACTTTGTGAATTTTGCATATAGTCACTTGAGGTCATGGGTTTTATTGATTTCCATCTTTCTTGCTGTGGTTTACTGTAAGTTTCTAGTCTTCTCTTGAACTATTCTTTTCATAAGGCACTCAGATCTATGTTAGTAAGCTTGTTATATGAAGGTAGTTATAGCAGTCCTGCATTAGACTGACAAGACTTCTGGGAAAAAATGTGTGTGTGTGTGTGTGTGTGTGTGTGTGTGTACACAATCTAGTTAGCTATCACCTGTCTTACCAGATCTCATTAAGAACACACCATTCCTAGTCAAAGGTCCATAATTTCTATATTTAGA
This sequence comes from Petaurus breviceps papuanus, assembly GCF_028583685.1. Taxonomy (NCBI): domain Eukaryota; kingdom Metazoa; phylum Chordata; class Mammalia; order Diprotodontia; family Petauridae; genus Petaurus; species Petaurus breviceps. Next base: position 19,243,689 of record NW_027187359.1, on the reverse strand, counting down.
ACCATGATATGGAGATTCTAGTTCATATCAGATGTCTTCTAAGCTAGCTGTTCATTTCCCAAATCACTGTCTCTCTTTCACTGTCTTCCCACATCCCTTCTGCTCTTCCTTCCTTCACCTTTTACTCCTTCTCTTTTTCTGCCTGTCTCCAAAGTATACTTCAATTGCTAGTGACAAAAGCACTATCTGTTCCCATGAGGTTTTCAAATTTAGTTGATTTTAAATTTTACTTTGTTTAGGAATTCATAATTTATAGTGATACTTTTGAAATTCCTTTGAGCATTGTCATTTCCATCAGTTTTCTGCTAAATGTTTAAACATGGGGGCTACGAAAAAATGGAGGACACACTTTTAAGTTTAACCTGCATCATTCACATTTTCTCCATCATGTGTCTGATTCTAGACAACAAACAAAACAAAAAAATCAAGTTCTGATTTGTAGTGTTTGCAGATTTTTGTGGTGTGGCTCACACTGAAAATTATCAATACTCTCAAAAGCCAGTTCCAGCACACACTTGTATTTTCCCCAAAGAAATAGCAAGGGATATTGACCATTAATATCAACTTTTGAGAAGTACTTTTCCATATCCAGGATATGTGTCCAAGGAAGACAGCAGATTTCTCTTCTGTTTACATCAAGTTGACAAAATATCACCTCTATGCCCCTCACTCAGCACGGAGTCATCAAATATAATTACTTGTCTCCTGCTGATGACAAGCACTGAATTTCTCTCATCTGCTTGTATAAGTGGATATTCATGACTTTTTTCTTGGATCACAAGAAGCTTCTTCCTGAGATGACCTGATTATACCTTCTATGGGTAGAGTTTCATTTCTTTTTCTTAGCTCCCAATATTCAGTTATCTTTCCCTTCTCTCTTTGTGTCATATACTTCAGCTTCTAAATTTAAGTAATACTTTCTTCCTATTCATGTTTCCTTCATTTCCTCCTTAAGCCACTTCTAATTTTTCAAGTGACTTTCATTTCACCGCTAACATGGAGTGTAAACTTAATGATGTCCATCCAGCTACTTCACTTTCCCTTCTATAGGAAGGAGGCCAAATTGCAATGTCTGCATACTGTGTTACTTGCTATTGATAGAAACATAAACATGGATATTTCCTGCAGTTCGCTGAATTTTTTCCTATGCCTTCTATAATTCTTTAAACAAGTTTCTTAATCAAATGACTCTTGGCTTTTTGAATAACCTTTGTGACTTACTGTTGTCCCAAGTTACTTGCTTCCCAGGCCTATTCCTTGTGCTTGAGACTAAGTTCATAACTCCTAAGGAAGGCTTAATTCATTTATGGTGGCTTCCTGCCTTTTCTCAGGATAAGGCCACACTGTCTACTCATCTGCCTTTAATTGGCAATTAACACATTCCTGCTTCACACAACATAAATCCATTTATCAGCAAGGTATATCCAATTAGATCTAATTAGCTACCTTGTTCTTCCTTTCCTACTGAGCTCCAGATCTTTCCCTAGCTGCTTCAATCTCACTAGATTCTGAATCTCCCTTATCTCCTTTTACTTTCTTATTAGCAACAGACTCATAGAATCACAGACCTGGAGGAATTTGTCACCTTTAATACCTATCTACTCTTAAATAAATAAAATGTTCAGTTATAGCGTGCATTTCAGGTCTCAGACATTCCATAACTCCTATTTGTCTCCTCAATCATTCTCATTTTCTTTTATTCTGCTCAAATTTTCAAAGTCCTACATTAGTGATTTATTCAGGATCAAGTAACCTTAGGCAATAAAAAGTTTATATGTACTTTTCTTTTTATGCTAAATGTCAAGGTGACATGAAAGCGATGTTATTACTCAGAGGACATTTCAGGCATCTGCTAGTTTACCTCCTACTTGGTTATCATCTCCTACTTCTCCTTAGATAACTGATTTGAGGCCAAGTGGAGAGGGAGCTACTCAAGAAAACAAACACTGATATGCATAAATGATAGCCATAAGAGGAGAAGACATGCCAATGAGGAATAGGAAAGTTAGATGCCCATAACCCTGCTCTCTTCACCCATGTTTCAAACTCCATGGGCAGGCTAGTGTTATGGACATGTAACAAAATAAAAATTTCAATCCAAAGGTCCAAGCTACTCAGTACTACAACTTACAAAGATATTTAGACAAAGAACTGATTTGGAAGTAATAGGAAATTTCTCAGTCATCACCTCTGGGGTAAGATAGTGAAGTGATCTCAACCACCAAAATAAAAATATCTTTTGAGTAGCCTAGAAAGCAAGGAGGGATTAGAAGCAGGGACCAAGGAAACACCTCTTTAATAATCTAAGTTCTTTCCACTTTGTATGGCTGTAGTGTAGGACTATCTCTTGAACTTTCTTATTACCTCATTCTATATATTTTCTCTCTAAGTAATTTCATTAACTTTATGTATTCATTTATCTCTCTAGAGTTGATTACAAAATATATATATTTCCAGCCAACTTATTTGACCTACCATGCTCTTTAAAGAAATATTCAATGTTCCCCTGAAAATCTACTTTCTTTACCCTTTAATGGTTCTTTTTAAAATTTGCATCATTTCAAAAATATAATATAAATTTTTAAAATGATGCATCTTAAATTTAATGATTCATTGTAAATTAGTGTTTTTCCTGCACTGAAATGTTGATGAAATATTGCATCATTTAACTCTATAGTATCATATTATAAACAAGTCATTGCATGCACACATTCCTGCTGACATATGTTAAACTTTCCTACAATAAATGATAAACTCACTTGCCAACATTTACTTGTTAAGATTTATTGGTAGACTTGACCACTGAACTTTTATAACTTGTAGTTTGTGTGTTTATTTGGAAAATAATGTGATCGCTGTGACTGTTACACAACAGATGAAATATGTACAAATTGTTTTTCCAAAATTTTCTCCTTTTCTTTCATTTTGCTTCCACCATTACATTATTTTTATTCAACACCCCTCCCAGTCACACCTAAGGCTACTACCACCCTCCTGGATTGCTCCAGAATCCCCCAGGTAGTAGTATCACCCACTTTTGGAACCTATGTTCCAGAACCATAATCCTGTGGCACCATTTCAAGCAGGATGTCTGTATTTGGATGATTCATTAATATTTCAAACCTAACATCTCCAAAGATGAATTCCTTATTGCTACCTCTAAATACACTCCCTCATATTTCCATTTTTTTCTATCAAGGGCATCACTATTCTTTTATTCAGCTAGATTTGTAATTTAAAAATTATTCCTGATTCTTCCCTCTACTTCATTCCTATTATTTCCTTATTTGCCAAGTTCTGTGTATTCTACTCTGTAACATCTCTTACATATCCCCTCCTCTTTCTATTCAAATTGCCTTGATTAAACCCTTGCTTCACCTCCCCACAAGAGACTATTGCAATAGTCTCAGATTAATTCTGTCCTTCCATTTTGGCCCTTTTTATGATTCATTTTTCCACAAAACTGACAAATTTGTATTTTAAAGAGACAAGTATTATCTTGTCACTCCCTTGCTCAAAAATCTCTAGTAAATCACACCTACCTCAGCTTACCATTTAGATCCTACTGACCTAGATTCCACCTACTTAACTTTCTAAATATTTCCTGCTCCCCATATTCAAAGTGAAAACTCCTAGGAATGTTATTGCCAATATCCACAATTTCAAGACAAAAGAAAGAATACTACATGTATCCATTAAGATTTAGAATTCAATTTTCAAGAACCCATGATCAGGTTTGCATAAGACTTAGCAGCTATGATACAAAGGCATGGAAAGTTATACTTTCCAAAAGGCAAAAGGCAAAGGTATATAAACAAAACAAAAAACAAAAAACCTACCTTTCCCAAACTGAGTAATTTTGTAGAAGATTAAAAAAAAAGTACTTTTTGGTTTTTCTTTTATTTAATTTTGATTTTGTGGAAGAAAACAAGCTTTTCCATAACTTACTACAATAGAAAGGTGATTGTACATGAAACTGAAAATCTACTATTTGCTACTTGTTATTCCTTTCAAATATACAACAAAATTAACATGTACGTTTCTTTTTTTCTTCCCTTAACCCCTGCTGTAGAGATAGCTACCTTTAGACACAAATAGATATGTAAATAAAATTATACTATACATCTCTTTATCATTTCTTTCTCTAGATGCAGGTAGTGACTTCCTTCATAGTGGATTTGGATATTTATAATAGACAAAATAAATTATTCACAAAGTCATTCTTAAAATGATATTGTTGTTACTGTATACAATGTTCTTTTGATCCTGCTTATTTCACTCTTCATTGTTTTGTACAAGTCTTTCCATATTTTTCTGCAAAACATTGAATGCATCATTACTTATAGCAGAGTAATATTCCATCACAACCATATACCACAACTTGATCAGCCATTCCTCAAATGATGGGCATCCTTACAATTTCCAGTTTTTTGCCACCACAAAAAACAAAATAAACTGCTATTGACAGAATGGAACATATAGGTTCTTTTCCTTTTCCCCCTGATTATCTTTGGAAATAGACCAAGTAGTGATATTGCCAAATCAAAGGGTACAAGTAGTAGTAGTTTAATAATTCTTTGAACATAATTCTTGATTGTTTTCCAAAATGGATGTATCAGTTCACAATTTTAAAAATCAATGAATTAGTGTTGGGAGTGGAGCCAAGATGGGGTAGTAAAAGCAGGAACTTGTGTGAGCTCCCATTCCAAAACCACCAATACCTCTAAATATGACTCTAAACAAAGTTCAGTGCTGTAGAACCCACAAAGTGACAGAGAGAAACAAATCTCCCACTGAAGGCAGCCTGGCAGGCTGACAGGAAGGGTGTATTGCACCAGGCTGGGAAGGGGGCTGACCAGTGGCACAGACTAACCAGAGCAGACTTCAGGAGAGTGAATCACCAGCAGCTGTGGTGGTTTCCACAATTCTCAACATGCAAACACCAAAGAGAAAATAAAAGGCCAGTAGGGAACTCTGTTGAAACTGGGTGACAGAAGAGCATGTTTGGGCCCTGGCCCCAGGATGAGAGGTGGCATGCATGGTGGCGATAGTTGCTGCCCCTTGGCTGCCTCATTAGCTCCTGGTCTGCAAATTAGAGGGGGAACAAGTAACTATGCAGAGGGTAATGGCTTTTGCTTTGACCTGCTTGGATCTGTCTTGCAGTCTTGAGTGGTTTTCCTGGGGTGAGAAATGCCAGTGTGCTAGAGCTTGTGGTGGCTGCAGAGAGGCTACCCTCTTCAGACCTCATACAACTTCTGAGGAGACCCCAGCAATTTGGGACACAGCCTTCTCCACTCTGGAAGCAGAGTTATAACATGGCAAAGAGCTCAAAAGTCAAGTAATTGTCTGGAAAGGTGAGTAAACAGAGGAATCATTATGAAACCATAGAATCTTTTATGGGAACAAAAAAGATAAAAACATGGAACCAGAGGAAGACAATGAAGTCAAAACTCCTGCATCAAAGGTTCCAAGAAAAAAATGTGAATTGGTTATAGGCCATGGAGGAGCTTAAGAAGGGTTTTGAAAATCAAATAGGAGAAGTGGAGGGAAAATTGGGAAAAGAAATGAGAATGATGAAAGAAAATAATGAAAAATGAGTCAACAGCCTGCTAAAAGAGAACCAAAAAAAAATACTGAAGAAAATAACACCTTAAAAAATTTAGTAACTCAAACAGCAAAAGAGGTTCAAAAAGTCAATGAGGAGAAGAATGCTTTAAAAAAGCAAATTTGGCCAGATGGAAAAGGTATTTCAAAAACTCACCAAAGAGAATAATTCCTTCAAAAATAGAGTAGAACAAATGGAAGCTAATGACTTTATGAGAAATCGAGATACTATAAAAAAAGGTCCACAAAAGGAAAAAAATAGAAGGCAATGTGAAATATCTCATTGGAAAAACCACTGATCTGGAAAATAGATCCAGGAGAGATAATTTTAAAATTATTAAATTCAGGTGTAGCTGAAAGCCATGAACAAAAAAACAAAAGCTTAGACACCATTTTCCAAGAAATTTTAAGGTAAATTGCCCTGATATTCTAAAAGCAAAAGACAAAATAAAAATGGAAAGAATTCACTGCCTCTTGAAAAAGATCCCTAAAAGAAAACACCTAGGAATATCATAATCAAATTCCAGAGTTCCCATTTCAAGGAGAAAATATTATAAACTGTCAGGAAGCAATAATTTGAGTATTGTGGAAACACAATCAGGATAACACAAAATCTAGCTGCTTCTATATTAATGTATTGAAGGGCTTAGAATATGATATTCTGGAGTTCAAAGGAGGTATGATTAAAACCAAGAATCACCTACCCAGAAATTCTGAGTATAATGCTTCAGGAGAAAATATGATAATTCAATGAAATAGAGGACTTTAATTATTCTTGATGAAAAAACCAGAGTTGAACAGAAAATTTGGCTTTCAAATGCAAGAAGCAAAGGAAGCATAAGAAGGTAAACAGGAAAAAGAAATTATAAAGAACTTATTAAATTTGAACTATTTCCAAGCCTACATGGAAAAATGATAATTGTAACTCATGAGACTTTTCTCAGTATGAAGATATTTGAGGGGAATATATATGTATACATACACATATATGAATGTATAGGAGGGTGAATGTGTATATAAATATATGTGTGTGTGTGGACATGTCTAAATAGGCAGAGCGCACAGGATGAGTTGAATATGAAGGAATATCTAAAAAGTCAAATTAAGAAGTGAGAGAGGAATTTATTGGGACAAGGAGAAAGGGAGCGCGCGAATAGGGTAAAGTATCTCATATAAAAGAAGCAAGAGAAAACTGTTACAATGGAAGGGAAGAGCAGGAAGGTGAAAGGGAACAGGATAACCTTGTTCTCATTGAAATTGGCTTATGGAGGGAATAACATACACATTCAATTGGGTATTTTACTCTATAGGAAAATAGGAGGGTAATGGATAAGAAGGGGGAGGATAGAAGGGAGGGCAGATTGGGGTAGAGGGTAGTTAGAAAAAAAAACATTTTTGAAAAGTGATAGGATCAAAGGAGAAAATAGAATAAGTAGGGGGCAGGATAGGATGGGGGGAAATAGAGTTAGTCTTGCACAATATAACTACTATGGAAACATTTTGTGTAACTACACATGTACAACCTATATGGAATTGCTTATCTTCCCAGTGGTGCTGGGTGAGGAGGGAAGAAGGGAAAAAAAAATCTGGAACTCAGAGTTTTAAAAACAAATGTTTAAAAATACATTTTATATATGCAACTTGGAAATAATACACATGGGCACTGGGGTATAGAAATCCACCTTGCCCTACCAGAAAGTTAGGGGGGTGATGGGGAAGATAAAAGAGAGAACAGATTGGGGAAAGGTGTATTCAGTAGCCTTGATATTTTGGGTTGGTGGTAGGGTAAAGATGGGGAGGAAAAATTGTAACTCAATATCTTGTGGAAATGAATGTTGAAAACTAAAAATAATTACTAAATTAAAAAAATAATAATTTAAAAAGGGGAAGCTAGGTGGCACAGTGAATAGAGGTCCTGGAGTCAGGAGGACCTGAGTTCAAATCTAGCCTCAGACACTTGACACACTTACTAGCCATGTGACTATGGGAAAGTCACTTAATCCTACTCAATTGCCATCCAAAATGCAAAATTAAATTAAATTAAATAAAAAATACAAAATTATTAAAATATTAAAACAAAGCAAAATTTAAAAATCTCATTTTTGTCTTTTAATAGTATTTCATTTCTTCACTTCACGTAAAGATAGCATTGAACATTTATTTTTGTAAGATTTGGAGTCCCCCATTTTTCTAGCTCTCTTTTCTCACCCTTCCTCAAGACAGCAGGCTATCTCATATAGATTATACATATACAGTAGTGTTAAACATATGTCCACATTAGTCATGTCATGAAAGTAGAACTGGAACTAAAAGGAATTAAAATAAAACATGAGAAAGTAAAAGCAAAAAACAACAAAAAAAGTGAAAATAGTATGCTCCATAATTCTTTATCTGGATGCGGACAGCAAAAACAATCTCATTTACTTTAATTCATACCTTGACAAATACTCTTCTACTAAAAGAAGGATTATCTTTGTGGTGTATTACCATTGTTTTAATAAATTAATTAAAGCTAGAATAGAGCTAAAACAAAATTAATAATAAGTGGTTAGAAATTAAAGCACAGCATGATTTGTAAGGAAAAGCATGAGCTTGGCACTTGTTCCCACTTTATAAAGAAACACAGTGACAACACACCCATTTATCAGCTTTCCATATCAAAAGTCCAATTAAAGGAATTCTTGGCATGTTACATAACAATTAATGCAACAAAAAGCTGATTAAGAAACCTAATTATATTTTCCTTGTTAGCTGTCAGAAGTGTTGTCACTATGCATAGCCCTTAATTAGTGAACAGGGAGGATGATTGATTAATGTATCATTAGCTGAATCTGTTAATTAATGTGCCATGAGGGCTCCACTTAAACCTGGGTGGCTAAAATTAAAAGAGAACAATTCTCTTGCATATAAAAGTCATTTATCATTTTTGTGATGTTTTGATTTTGTCATCAGGACAATATCCTTAGGAGTGTCAAAGTGTTCTCAGGATTTTGTAGTAAAAATGTATTTACCTGTTTGTTAAATTGGAAATCACAAACAATATATAAGGAGATACATTTCTATTTAAATTGAATATTTTTGATGATTTATCTTAATTTCTATGTAACACAATGCATTCTTAATTCACCTATTATCCTTTTGTTTTCCTTTTGCTATCCTTAAAAGTTGTGTATTATAGAATCAAAGATTGAATTACAGAAGTTAACTAGAAATTACTTAAAACATCAGATAATTCAAACCTTAATTGAATATAAATTATCTTTAATATACCATCTCTGACATGTGAAAATCCATCCTTTTCTTGAATCATGTCCTCTGAACTCCCAAAATGGGAACTATTATTAATATTCTGTATATAGTTATTTGATTTTTCCCCTTAATCACATTGTGGTATAAATCTAAGTATTAACATTGCCAGATCAAAGAGTATTCATATGTGAGTGAATTTTAGGGCATAGTTCATCAGAAAGAACAGGCAAATTCATAGCTACACCAATAGTACATTAGCATACTTGTCATCTCACACCCACTCTAACAATCATCACTTCTTTTTTTTTTCCTTTTTGTTACTTTTTTCAATATGAAGAGTGTGAAATACAAACTCAGAGTTCTTTGAATTTTCATTTCTATTATTAGGTATTTTGATAATTTTATATAGTTACAGCTTTTAGGTTATATGAGAATTGCTTTTTATATCATTTGATAATTTAACTTTCAGGTAATTGATACCTGTTCTTATACCGTAAAATCACTTAAAATTATGTCTTTAGATAATAAACTTTTATGAGAAATAATTAAGTCAAAGATTTTTGCAAGTTAACTGTTTTTAGTTTTTCCTGCATTGATTTTATCTATCTATTCTATCTATCTATCTATCTATCTATCTATCTATCTATCTATCTATCT
>NW_027187359.1:19196308-19234169 GCF_028583685.1 Petaurus breviceps papuanus | reverse complement strand
TCTATCTATCTATCTATCTATCTATCTATCTATCTATCTATCTATCTGTCTGTCTGTCTGTCTATCTGTCTGTCTGTCTGTCTGTCTTTCTGTCTGTCTACCTGTAAATACAGTTTTTGAAATTAAAATTTTACATTTTATCTCATGTAATTCTATCACTTACGTTGTTAATGATTCTTCATCAAACTGAGTGGTGAAAGACATATCCTTCCCAGCTTCTCTGCTTAATATGTGAACTTTAAAATTGAAGTTATTTATTCATTTGAAGTTTTTTGTGGAATTAGGTATAAGATTTAATACTAAACTTAATTTCTGCCAAAACTTTTGAGTTTTCTCAATAGCTCATGTCAAAGAGTAAGTCCTTATCTCAGCAGTCTCTGGGTTTCTCAAATCACCTTATTCTATCATCTTTGTTTTCTTCTGCATTGTATGTACCTAGTCTGTTCCAGTGATCAATCTTTCAAATTTGAATGTGTCAAATTGTTTTGATGATCACTGCCTTGTTTTGTAGTTTGAGATCATGTCATGATAGTACCCCTTTCTCTTTTTCATGTTTTCACCGTTATTCATCTTGAGAGGGTTGGGTTTTGTTTGTAAATTATTTTTAATGGCTATATAAGGTAATTATCTGTTACTTTGAATGATATGTATTAAGTTAATTAATTTAGGTAATACAATTTCCTTATATTTTAATTGAATAGCCAGATACTACTAATATTTATTCAATTATTTAGGTCTAACATTTTTAGATGAGGGTTTTTTTTTCCCAATTTTATTCAAATAATTCCTCTATATGTCTTGGTAGTTAGACTCCCACAAATTTCATTCACTCTATTTTTTATCTGATAGTCTCTTTGTATCTCTTCTTGCTGGGTTTTAATATGCAGAAAAGATGATTTGTACAGGTTTGTTTTATGTCCTGCTAATTTTCTGAAGTTAATTTTAGTGATTTCTGTTGAATTATTAAGGTTGAATTAATAGAAAATATTATTGTCTACAAAGTACTTTTCTTCCTTTTTTTGTCTATGCTTATTTAATGTGTGTATCTATAGCTACATACACATACATAAATACCAAGGGTGATAGTAGACAAATGATTTACCACTGACATATTGAAAAGTATTCATTGCAATTCTTTCTCTATTACATACATTGTTTCCCTCAAAAGGGAAGACAGCTTTCCTAATGGTATGTAGACTAAGAAGCAACAGCCAGGAACTTACAGTCCTGATCATAGAACTATGGTCTATATTTCCATGGAACTGTTATCTATAATACATCTATAACTGTGATCTTGATGCTTCCAAGAGTATGGGGATTTCTCCCATTGATCAGACAGGATGGTAGGGAGGTTTTCACCAACACAGAACTCATCTAGTGAGTTAATGGAGCAATGATTTCTGAGGGCATGGTCTAATGGATCAAAGCTGAAAAATTGTTCTAAGTAGAGTTCCATAGGTTTAAAAACTTTGAACTTTTGGTGATGAGCCAAAATTATATAGTAGGGGCTGAGTTGTGCTAACATTCATCTCCAAATAACTTTCAAATAAAACCTCAAATTGAATTCCAGATTGACAGAGTCAACAAAAGGTCAGTATGAGACATTTTTTTAGCCCAACAATCTAAGAAGTTCAAAAGAAGGATCCGTGATGTGTATGTGGAAGCTGACTTGGAGCCCAAATTAATGAAACTTCAGGGGTGGGACTAGGTGGTAGCAAAAGAAGCAGCAACTCTGAGAGTTAAGTCAGAGAAGGTAAAGGTATCTGGCACCTGTTGTAATGATAAGGGAATTTGAAGATCTTTCCTGCCCCTTAATGGGACTCACTAGGAATCCAACAAGAGAAGCTTGCTTAGAGAAGGTTTGTTTTTCAAGAAGGCCCACACCTTGTTACTTTGTAATTAGGCAATGGGTCATGAAGGTTGTGATATTCTCTGAAGCTGGAGAAGGCTATTTATACTTCTGAGGAGAGGTTTTGCTTTGGTATCACTTATGGGGAGACTTGAATGATATGGTCAGATGAGACTTTGGGTAGTGTTTGAGCACCCTGGCTTACAAAACCCAGATGTTGGTGATTCTCTCTCTGATATCTAACACTGCATGTATATAATGGTCAGACAATTAGAAGCCCCATCTGTTGATCTGTTTAATTGTGTTATTTTTTCTATCTGTATTTTTTTTATCTGCTTATAATTTCTATTTGTATCTTCTGAAGTTCAGGGTGCTGACTTTTGCCCCTGAACTAAGTGAGTGATTCTATCTATCTATCTATCTATCTATCTATCTATCTATCTATCTATCTATCTATCTATCTATCTATCTATCTATCTATCTAATTATATATATCTTACTTTAATAAAACATATATGTATATATATGTTTTATTAAAGTAAAATTGTACTAGCCATGTGACCTTGGGCAAGTCACAACCCCAGTTGCCCTCTAAAAAGCAAAACAATCAAATAAAATAAGATTGTTGACTTTCTTTTGAGTTGCTTTCCTTTAGAAAAGCAGATAAAAAAATCTGTGATAGCAGCCATTCTGGGTATTCTAGGGTGCTTTCTGTTATGCCTGTTCAGGAAGAAATCACAGAGGGCCTCTGTGCTAACATTGGATGTATGACTGGACATGGTTTGGCAACTCTTTTGCCTATAACCAACTTTAAGCCACAGCTTAAGAAGAGGGAGAAGCATCTTTGGTCAAGAGCGAGGTGGGACCTTGGGAAGCAGTATTATTCCAGTCCCAAGGGAGCAGAGGCCCTGAGAAGCAGTATCACTTTTAGTTCTAGGGCATAAGGAACCCTGAGGAATCAATGATCCTTCCTGGATAAGAATCAGAGGGAAGGTCAGGAGAGCAGTGACCACACCTCTCCATAGATCACAAAACCTTGAAATTAGCAAAAATTGCCACACCCCAACAATTAGCTCCGAAAAGAGCAATGAAAAAATAAAACCATGAAACTTGGTATAGCATGAGGGCAGCAGAGCCCAACTTTAACTTAAAATTGAAAATTAAGAAATGTAGTGATAAATGAGGAAAAAACAAGAACTCATGTATAAAATATCTACTTTGGTGACAGACACAAATCCAAAAGATAACAATGAAATAAAAACACCTACAAGCAAAGCTTGAAAGGAAAAAAAAAAAGTGAATTGTATAAAAGCCCAATAAGAATCCTGGAAGAGTTAAACATGATTTTCAAAAATAAATTAAGAATCATAGAGCTAAAAAAATTAGGTTAATAAATGAAAGGAAAGGAAGACTATATGAAAACAGCTTGGTAGAAGAATCACAAAATCATCAAAAAAGTAACACCTTTAAAAATAAAATTGGCCAAATATTAAAAGGGATACATACTTCACTGGTAAAAATAAGTCTTTTTTTTTTTTTAATAAAGTAGAATTAACCAATGGAAAAAAGAGAGACAAAAGTTCTAGAACTGAGCAAGTAAAAACTAATGACTTCATGAGATATCAAGAAACAATTAAACAATGTTTGAAAAATGAAAAAAGTAAATATGATAGAATCCATTAACCCCCACCTCCAACAAATTGCAAAGGAAAAATTACCAGGAATATTGTAGAGCTTCTGTAATATGATACTCGGGAAAACAAAAGAGCTGCGAATATCTGTCTAGCAAAACTGAATATAAGCTTTTGAAGGAGATAAAAATGGTATTTAATGAAATAGAGGATTTTCTTTTTTTATTAATTAAATTGACTTGTTTAGTTACTTTTACTTGACAACATTCAGTTCTACAGTCTCCTGAGTTTCAAATTTTCCCTCCCTCTCCACCCCCCCCCCCACACACACATCATGGTGGCATGCACTCATATATAGGATTGACAAATATCTTCTCATTAATCATTAGTCAGGTTGTAAAGAAGGATTATAGCTGATGGAATGATCAGTGGGAAAGAAAAAACAAAACAAGAAAAAGAAACAAAGCAAGTAGTTTATTTCAATCTACATTCAGATTCCTCATCTCTTTCTCTGGATGTGGATATCTCTTTCAATCATGAGCCTTTTGGAGTTGTCTTATAACCTTATATTGCTGAGAGGAGCCCAGTCTCTTGAAGTTAGTCATCACACATATGTTGTGTCTGTGATTGTGTACAGATTTCTCCTGGTTCTGCTCTTCTCACTCAGCATCAGTTTATATAAATTTCTCCAGGTTATTATCACATCTGTCTGCTCCTCATTTCTTATTGCACAGTAGTATTCCGTTACATTCATATAACGCAACTTTTTCAGCCATTCACTAATTAATGGGCATCCCACTGATTTCCAATTCTTTGGCATCACAAAAAGAGCCACTACAAATATTTTTGTACATAGAGGTCCTCCTCCCACTTGTCTGATCTCTTTGGGATATAACCCTAGAAGTGGTATTCCTGGGTCAAAGGGTAGGCACTTATTTATAGTCCTTTGGGAATAGTTGCAGATTGCTTTCCAGAATGGGCAGATGAGTTCACAACTCCACCAACAATGCATTCATGATCCAATTTTTCCACATCCTCTCCAGCATTTATCATTTTCCTGTTTTGTCATCTTAGCCAATACGACCAGTGAGATGGAGTACCTCAAAGTTGTTTTGATTTGCATTTCTCTAATCACTAGTGATTTAGAACAGTTTTCCATATGCTTATAGATATATTTAACTTCATCTTCTGAGAACTGCCAGTTCATATCTTTTGACCATTTATCAATTAGGGAGTAACTCGCATTTTTATAGATTTGACTCAATTCTTTGTATATTTTAGAAATAAAATTGTAAAGATTCACAATTTTCCACTTCCCTCTTAATCTTGGTAACATTGGTTTTATTTGTACAGAATCTTTTCAATTTAATGTAATCAAATTTATCCATTTTGCATTTTATAATGCTTTCTAACTTTTGTTTCATCATGAAATCTTTCCATCTCCATAGAACTCACAGGTAAACTATCCCTTGCTCTCTCAGATTGTTTACAGTATCAGACTTTACACCTAAATCATGCAACCATTTCCACTTTTATTTTGGTGTATGGTGTTAGATATTGGTCTACGATAAATTTCTACCATGTTTTCCCAGAAGTTTTTGTCAGATAGTGAGTTCTTATCCCCAAAACTGGGTTTTTTGGGTTTTTCAAACAGGAGATTACTATAGTCATTGGCTGCTGAGTCTCATGTACCCATTCTATTTCATTGATCCACTATTCTATTTCTCAGTCAGTACCAAGTAATTTTGATGACTGCTTCTTTATAATATAGATTAAAATCTCATAGAGCTAGGCCACCTTCCCTAAAATTTCTTTTCATTAATTGCCTTGACATTCTGGACCTTTTGTTCTTCCAAATGAATTTTGCTACTATTTTTTTCTAGCTCTCCAAAGTAACTTTTTTTCTTTTTTCTTTCTTGTTTTTAGCAATCGGGGTTAAGTAACTTGCTCAAGGTTACATGGCCAGTTATTTCTGGGTGTGGTGCTAAGTGTCTGAGCTGGGATTTGATCCCCCAGGTCATCCCGACACTGGGGCTGGTGCTCTTACTCACTGAGCCACCTGGCCACCCCTAAGCAATTGGGGTTAAGTAACTTGTTCAAGGTTACACGGCCAGGTGTTTCTGGGTGGGTGCTAAGTGTCTGAGACCGGATTCGATCCCCCAGGTCATCTTGACACTGGGGCTGGTGCTCCTACTCGCTGTGGTACCTGGCCACCCCTCCAAAGTAGCTTTTTTGGTAGATTGGATGGTATAGCACTAAATATGTAATTTAATTTAGGTAAAATTGTCATTTTTATTATACTATCTTGAACCAGCCATGAGCAAATGATGTTTTTCCAATTACTTAGACCTGACTTTTTTTTGTGTGAAGGTGTTTTGTCATTGTGTTCATGTAAGTCCTGGGTTTGTTTTTGAAGGTAGATTCCCAAATATTTTAGAAGGTCTACAATAATTTTAAAGGGGATTTCTCTTTCTATCCCTTGTGGTTGTATGTTGTTAGCAATATATAGAAATGCTGAGAATTTGTGTGGGTTTATTTTATGTCCTGAAACTTTGCCAAATTTATTTATTATCTCAAGTAGTTTTTTTTACTTGATTCTCTAGTATTCTCTAATTATATGATCATATAAATCTGCAAAGAGAGATAGCTTAGTCTCTTCTTTCCCTGATTTGATTTCTTCAATTTCTTTTTCGTCTCTTATTGCTACTGCTAACATTCCTTTTTTATTCAAATGCTTTATTAACTTCTGATTTACATCATTCATTTCCACCAGATTTTGAGTTGCAAATTTTCTCCCCGTTGTTCCCCTACCCACCGCCCAAAAATAGCAGTCGAACAGGATATCCCCTCCTCCAATCTGCTCTTTCCCAAAACCCTTTTGAATTTTCCAGTGGATCTCTATGCCCCAGTGTCTGTATATCTTATTTCCCAATTACATGTAAAAAGTATTAATAATAGTATATATATACATATATATATACACACACACATATGTACACACACACATATATAGATTTGAATATTTGATTTTAAAACTTTGAATTCCAGATTCATTCCCATCCTCCCTTGTCACCCACCCTTACTGGGAAGATAAGCAGTTCAATATAGGTTGTACATATGTGTCTAATGCAAAACAATAACATAGTAGATATATTTTAAAAGACTGACTATACTTCCCTCCCTCCTATCCCACCTCCCACTTGTACTATTCTCTACTTTGATCCCATCCCTTTTCAAAGTGGGTGCTTCCAATTTCCCTCCACCTCAGCCTGCCCTCCCTTCCATGATCCGCCCCTCTAATCCCCTTCCTCCCCTACTCTCCTGGAGGGTGAGATACCCTATTTGGTCTGTATTTCATTCCCTCCTCAAGCCAAGTTCAATGGGAATAAGGTTGACTCATTCCCTTTTGCCTTCCTATTCTTCCCCTCTATTGTAACCATTTCCCCTTGCCTCTTCTGTATGAGATAGTTTACCCCTGTCTCTCCCCATCTCCTCTCATTATATTCTTCTCTCACCTCTTAATTTCACCTTTTAAGTATCATCCTTTCCTGTTAAATTGGTTCTGTGCCCTCTAGGTATACCTGTAAATATATATACACACATTCACATATGTATTCATATGCCAATATAACCTCATATATAGACGTATATATATATAGACATATATATTTCTATTCGCTTCAACTACTGGAAAAGTTTCATAAGTTACAATTATTACTTTTCCATGTAGGAATGTTAATAGTTCAACTTTGATAAGTTCCTTATGATTTCTTTTCCCTGTTTACCTTCTCATGCTTCTCTTGCTTCTCGTATCTGAATGTCAAATTTTCTATTCAACTCTGTTTTTTTCAGCAAGAATGCTTGAAAGTCTTCTATTCCACTGAATAACCATATTTTCCCCTGAAACATGATACTCAGTTTTGCTCAGTAGGTGACTCTTGGTTTTAATCCCAGCTCCTTTGGCCTCCAGAATATCATATACCAAGCCCTTTGATCCCTCAGTGTAGAAGCTGCCTGATCCTGGGTTATCCTGATTGTGTATCCACAATATTCAAATTGATTCTTCCTGGCTGCTTGTAATATTCTCTCCTTAATCTGGGAATTCAGGAACCTGGCTATAATATTCTTAGGAGTTTTCTTTTTGGGATCTTTTTCAGGAGGTGATTGGTGGATTCTTTCAAACTCTATTTTACCCTCTGGTCCTTTGAGAACTTCCTGGAGGATAATTTCTAGGTTCTTACTTTGATCATGGCTTTCAGGTAGTCCAATAATTTTTAAGTTATCTCTCCTGGATCTATTTTCCAGGTCAGTGGTTTTTCCCATGAGTTATTTCACCTTGACTTCTATTCTTTCATTAGTTTGGATCTGTTTAAAAGCATCTTGATTTCTTATAAAGTCATCAGCTTCCATTTGCTCCAAACTAATTCTGAAGCAATGATTCTCCTCATTGAGCTTTTGAAATTCTTTTTCCATCTGGCCAATTCAGCTTTTGAAGGCAGTCTTCTCCTCATTGCCTCTTTGAACCTCTTTTGCCATTTGAGTTTGTCTATTTTTTAATGTGTTATTTTCCTCAATCATGCTGTTGACTCTCATTTTGTAATTTTCTTCCACTGTTCTCATTTCTCTTCCCAATTTTTCCTCCACTTCTGTTATCTGCTTCTTAAGGTCCTCTATGGCTTGTAACCAGCTTGTATTTTCCTTTGAAGCTTTTGGTGCAGGAGCTCTGACTTCACTGTCTTCCTCCTGTTCCATGCTTTTCTCCTTTTTGTCCCCCAAATAGGAATCTAATGTTGGAATCTTCTGTCTGCTTTGTTTCCTTTGCCTGGTCATGTCGCCCCTTAGTCACTTGACTCCTGGGCATTTTGCCACAGTAGGACTCTGCCACCAGACAGAGGAGCTTTCATACCAAACTCTGGGGTTTTCTCAGCTTCTGGAAGTATTAGATGGGTGCCCTCTCTGAGGTCTCCACATGCTCTGGCAAGCCAGACACACACCCCCGGTCCTCCACCCTGGACTGATATCCAGATCCAAGCAGGTTAAAGCAAAAGTGATTACTGCTCAGACTGGTGCTTGGTCCCCCTACACTCTGCAGTCCCCCTACACCATGTGGTGCTGGCTTGCTGTGCCTGTGGGACTTATTGTCCTAGGGGCAAAAGCCATGCACTCCCACTTCCTGCATCCCAAAGTCCAGACTGCACTGACCTCTCACTTTTTCCTTCGAATCTCTGCATTGTTTAATCTGGAAATTGCCACATCTACTGCTGATCTGGATTCCCTCAGGCCAGCCCTGGGCCTAAATCCTTGGCATGGGGCTGGGCTTGGCTCCCAGAACACTGTGCTGGCCGATTCCTGCCAGCCTGCCGGGCTGTCCTCAGTGGGAGGTTAGCTTCTCTGTGTCATTTTGTGCTTTTTGTATCTCCAAAGTTTGTTTAGAGTCCCCTATTTACATGGAATGGGGAAGGTGGAAGCCAGAGCAGCGGGAAGGTCCTGATTTTATTCCACCATCTTGACTCCGCCTCCTACGGCTAATATTTCTAATACCAAATTGAATAAAAGGAGTGATTGTGGACATCCTTGTTTCACCCTTTATCTTATTGGAAATGCTTCTAGCTTATTCCTATTGTATATAATACTTGCTGATGGTTTTTGATAGATACTACTTATTATTTTAAGGAAGATTCCATTTATTGCTATACTTTCTAGTGTTTTTAACAGTAATAGGTGTTGTATTTTGTCAAAAGCCTTTTCTGCATCTATTTAGATAATAATCTGTTTTCTGCTAGTTTTGTTGTTGATGTGATCAATTATAATGATAGTTTTCCTGACCCTGATCCTCCCTTGCATTCCAGGAATAATTTTTACCTGTTCAGATTGTATTATTCTTTTATTTTCTTTATTAATTTGTTTGTTTACTTTGAGTTTACAAGATTCAGTTCCCTTTTTTTTGAATTTCAAATTTTCTCCCCTTCCCTCCCTTTTCTCCTCCCCCATGGTGGCATACAGTCAGGTACAGGTTGTGCACATACTTTCACATTAGATTTGGTCAGGTGGAAAAGAAGGATTGAATGGAATGAACAATGGGAAAGAAGAAACCAAACCAAACAAGTAAGAGAAAAAGACCAGGCAATTTGCTTCAATCGGCATTTAAACTCTGTTCTTTCTGGTTCTTTCTCTGCATGTAGATATCTCTTTACATTATGAGTCTCTTGGAGTTTACTTTTAGCTGTGCTTTTCTGAGAAGAGTCTGGTCTATCAAAGTAGGTCATCACACATATGTTGAATCTGTAATTGTGTTCAAATTTTTCCTGGTTCTGCTCTTCTCACTCAGTATCTGTTAGTATAAGCCTCTCCAGGTAGATATGAAGTCCATCTGCTCTTCATTCCTTATGGCACAATAGTAATCCATTACATTCATATGCCATAAACTGTTTTGCCATTCCCCAATTGATAGGCATCCCCTTAATTTCCAATTCTTTGCCACCACAAAAAGAGCCACTATAAATACTTTTGTGCATATGGATATATCTCCCACTTCTGTGATCTCTTTGGGATACAAAATTAGGAGTTGTATTGCTGGGTCAAAGGATATGAAATTACTTATAGCCCTTTGGGAATAGTTCCAGATTGCTATCCAGAATGGTTGAATCAGTTCACAACTCCACCAACAAAGTATTAGTGTTACAATTTTTCCACATCCTCTCCAGCATTTTTTTTCCTTTTTTGTCATCTTAGCCAATCTGACTGGTAAGATGTGGTACCTCAGAGTTGTTTTGATTTGCATTTCTCTAATCAATTGTGATTTAGAGCATTTTTTCATATGGTTATAGATATCTTTAATTTCTTCCTCTGAGAACTGTGTGTTCATATCCTTTGACCATTTATCAATTGGGGAATGACTTGTATTCTTATATATTTGACTCAATTCTCTGTATATTTTAGAAATAAGGCCCTTATCAGAGACATTGGTTGTAAAAATTCTTTCTGAATTTCCCACTTACGTCTTAATCTTGGTGACACTGGCTTTGTTTGTACAAAAGCTTTTCATTTTCATGTTATCAAAGGCATCTGTTTTGTAATTTGTAATATGCTCTAATTCTTGTTTGGTCATGAAATCTTCCCCTCTCCATAAATCTCAAAGTTAAACTCTTCCTTGCTTTCACAGGTTGCTTACAGCATCATCCTTTATACCTAGATCATGTACCCATTTAGACTTAATTTTGGTACACAGTGTTAAATAATGGTCTATGCCCAGTTTCTGCCATACTATATTCCAGTTTTCTCAACAGTTTTTCTCAAATAGTGACTTCTTATCCCCAAAAGTGGAGTCTTGTCTTTATCAAAGTGTAGATTATTATAATCATTGACTGCTGAGTCCCATGTACCCAAACTATTCCATTGATCCACTGCTTTATTCCTCAGGAATTACCAAGTGGTTCTGAAGACTACTGCTTTAATGATACAGATTAAAATCTGGTATAGGTAGGCTACCTTCTCTAGCATTTTTTTTCATTATTACCCTTCATATTCTAGACCTTATGTTCTTCCAAATGAATTTTATTACTATTTTTCCTAGGTCTATAAAGTAACTTTTTGGAAAATTGATTAGTATGGAACTAAATATGTAATTAAATTTAGGTAAAATTTTCATTTTTAGGAGCCAAGATGGCAGAGTAGAAGCATGACCCTCCCGCAGCTCGGGCTTCCACCCTCCCCAATCCATGTAAAAAGGGGACTCTAAACAAACTTTGGAGCTGCAGAACCCACAAAATGACACAGAGAAGCTAATCTCCCGCTGAGAACAGTCCGGCAGGCCGGCAGGAATCAGCCAGCCCAACACTCTGGGAGCCGAGCCCAGCACCTCGCTGAGGCTTTAGCCCCAGGGCGGGCCTGACCAGCCACCAGCCAGAGGGACTCCAGATCAGCAGCAGCTGTGGCTGTTACCAGATTTATCAATACATAGATGAGAAGGACAAGGTGAGAGGCCAGTGCATTCTGGACTTTGGGACCCAGTAAGTGGGAGTGCGTGGCTTTAAACCCCGGGGCAAGAAACTGCTGAGACGCTGGCACAGCCTGCCAGCTCCATGTGGCGGCTTCAGCTCCTGGCCTGCAGAGTGTAGGGGGACCAAGCACCAGTCTGAGGGGTAATCGCTCTTGCTTTGACCTGCTTGGATCTGGATTGCAGTCTAGGGTGGAGGTCCTGGGGTGTGTGTCCAGCTTGCCAGAGCATGTGGAGACCTCAGAGAGGGCACCCATCTAATACCTCCGGCAGCTGAGAAAACCCCAGGGTTTGGGACGAAAACTCCCCTGTCTGGTGGCAGAGTCTTACTGTGGCAAAAAGCCCAAAAGTCAAATCATTGAGTGGCAAAATGAGCAGGCAAAGGAAACAAAGCAGACAGAAGATTCCAACATTACACTCCTATTTTGGGGATAAGAAGGAGCAAGGCATGGAACAGGAGGAAATCAGTGAAGTCAGAATTCCTGCACCAAAAGCTTCAAAGGAAAATACAAGCTGGGTACAGGCCATAGAGGACCGTAAGAAGCAGATAAGAGAAGTGGAGGAAAAATTGGGAAGAGAAATGAGAACAATGCAAGAAAATTATGAAATGAGAATCAACAGCCTGACTGAAAAAAATAATACCTTAAAAAACAGACTGACTCAAATGGCAAAGGAGGCTCAAAAAGGCAATGAGGAGAAGAATGCCTTAAAAAGTCGAATTTGCTAGATGGAAAAAGAATCTCAAAAGCTCACTGAGGAGAATCATTGCTTCAGAATTAGATTGGAGCAAATGGAAGCTAATGACTTTATGAGAAATCAAGATGCTGTTAAACAGGTCCAAACAAATGAAAGAATAGCAGGCAATGTGAAATATCTCATGGGAAAAACCACTGACCTGGAAAATAGATCCAGGAGAGATAATTTAAAAATTATTGGACTGCCTGAGAGCCATGACCAAAGTAAGAGCCTGGAAAGCATCCTCCAGGAAGTTCTCAAAGAAAACTGCCCTGATGTTTTAGAACGATAGGGCAAAATAGAGGTTGAAAGAATCCACCGATCACCTCCTGAAAAAGATCCCAAAAAGAAAACTCCTAGGAATATTATAGCCAGGTTCCAGAATTCCCAGATTAAGGAGAGAATATTACAAGCAGCCAGGAAGAAACAATTTGAATATTGTGGAGACACAATCAGGATAACACAGGATCTTGCAGCTTCTACACTGAGGGATTGAAGGGCCTGGAATGTGATATTCCAGAGGTCAAGGGAGCTGGGATTAAAACCAAGAGTCACCTACCCAGCAAAACTGAGTATCATGTTTCAGGGGAAAATATGGTCATTCAGTGGAATACAGGACTTTCAAGCATTCTTGCTGAAAAAAACCAGAGTTGAATAGAAAATTTGACATTCAGATACAAGAAGCAAGAGAAGCATGAGAAGGTAAACAGGGAAAAGAAATCATAAGGAACTTATCAAAGTTGAACTATTTTTTTTTTTGGAGTAATTGGGGTTGAGTGGCTTGTTTGGGGTTTCATGGCCGGTTGTTGTTTCTGGGTGTGGTGCTGGATGTCTGGGCCCGGATTTGATCCGGATCGTCCCGGCACTGGGGCCGGTGCTCTTGCTTGCTGAGCCACCTGGCCAAAGTTGAACTATTAACATTCCTACATGGAAAAACAATAATTGTAACTTATGAAACTTTTCTCAGTAGTTGAAGGGTTTAGAAATATATATATATATCTTTAAATGAGGGTATGCGGGCATATAAAAACATATGTGAATGTGTGTATATATGTTTACATGTATACATAGATAGAGGGCACGGGACCAATTTAACAGGAAGGGATGATACTTAAAAGGTGAAATTAAGAGGTGAGAGGAATATAATGAGAGGAGATGGGGAGAGACAGAGTGGGGCAAACTATCTCATACAGAAGAAGCAAGGGAAAATGGTTACAATGGAGGGGAAGAATAGGAAGGCAAAAGTGAATGTGTCAACCTTATTCCTATTGAATCTGGCTTTAGGAGGGAGGGAAATACACACTAAACAGGGGATCTCACCCTCCAGGAGAATAGGGGGGGAAGGGGATGTGAGGGGGGATGATGGAAGGGAGGGCAGGCTTTGGGGGAGGGAAGTTGGAAGCACCCACTTTTGAAAAGGGGCAGGATCAAAGTATAGAATAGAACAAGTGGGATGTGGGATAGGAGGGAGAGAAATATAGTCAGTGTTCTACAATACATCTTCTATGTTATTTTTTTGCATTAGCCGCACATGTTCAACCTATACTGAACTGCTTGTCTCCCCAGTGGGGATGGGTGGCAGGGGGGTAAGGGAATGAATCTGGAATTGAAAGTTTTAAAATCAAATATTCAAATATATGTATATATATATATAAAAGAAAACATTCATTAATTGTATTAGAATTTTTGCCTCAAGAAAAAAAAATTTTCATTTTTATTATATTAGCTAGACCCAGCCACGCGTAATTGATGTCTTTTCAATTAGTTAGATCTGACATTATTTGTGTGATAAGTGTTTTGTAGTTGTTTTCATATAGGTCTTGGGATTGTTTTGGCAGTTAGATCCCCAATAATTTTATAATGCCCACAGTAACTTTACATGGCATTTCTCTTTCTCTCTCTTGCTGTTGAATTTCATTAGAAATATACAGGAATGCTGAGGATTTATGTGTGTTCATTTTATATCCTGCAACTTTGCCAAATTTATTTATTGTCTCAAGTAGCTTTTTACTTGATTCTCTAGGATTCTGTAAGTATATCATCATATCATCTGCAAAGAGTGATAGCTTGGTCTCTTCTTTGCCTAATTTGAGTCCTTTGATTTCTCTTTCTTCTCTAATTGCTACAGCTAACATTTCTAGTACCAGATTGAATAAGAGGGGTGATAGTGGACATCCTTATTTCACCCCTGATCTTATGGGAAATGCTTCTAGTTTCTCCCCATTACATATAATACTTGCTGATGGCTTTAAATATATGCTACCTATTATTTTCAGGAAGGCTCCATTTATTCCTATACTTTCTAGTGTTTTTAATAGGAATGGATGTTGTATTTTGTCAAAAGTCTTTTCTGTATCTGTTGAGATAATCATAAGTTTTTTGCTAGTTTTATTGTTGATATAATCAATTATAATGATGGTTTTCCTAATATTAAACCATTCCTGCATTCCTGGAATAAATCCTACCTGGTCAAAATATGCTATTCTTGTGATAAGTTGCTGTAGTCTTTTTGCTAATACTTTATTACAATTTTTTGCCTCTATATTCATGAGGGAAATGGGCCTATAATTTTCTTTCAATGTTTTATGTCTTCCTGATTTTGGTATCAGTACCATATTTGTTTCATAAAAAGAATTTGGTAGGACTCCTTCTTCACTAATTTTCCCAAATAATTTGTAGAGTATTGGAAACAATTGTTCTTTAAATGTTTGATAGAATTGACTAATGAATCCATCTGGCCCTGGAGATTTCTTCCAGGGAGTTCTCTGATGACTTGTTCGATTTCTTTTTCTGATATGGGGTTATTTTAAAAATTTACTTCCTCTTCAGGTAATCTGGGCAACTTATATTTTGTAAATATTCATCCATTTCACTAAGATTGTCAAATTTATGTGCATAAAACTGGGCAAAATAATTCCTAATTATATTTTTAATTTCCTCTTTATTGGTGGTAGATTCACCATTTTCCTTTTTGATACTCATAATTTGGCTTTCTTCCTTTTTTATCATAGTGACTAAGGATCTATCAATTTTATTGTTTTTTTTTTTTTATAAAACCAGCTCTTATTTAATTTAATGGTTTTCTTAATTTCAATGTTATTAATCTCACCTTTGGTTTTCATTATATCTAATTTAGTATTTAATTGCAGGTTTTCAATTTGTTCTTTTTCTAGCATTTTCAATTGCATGCCCAATTCATTGACCTGCCTTTTCTCTAATTTATTCAGGTATGCACTCAGGGATAAACAATTTCCCCTAAGAACTGCCTTTGCCACATTCCACAAATTTTGGTGTGTTTTCTCATTGTTGTATTCTCTGGAATGAAGTTACTGATTGTTTCTATGATTTCTTGTTTGACCCACTCATTTTTTAAGATTAAATTGTTTAGTTTCAAATTAGTTTTTAGTCTGTCTTTCCATGGCACTTCATTGCATATGATTTTTATTGCATCATGATCTGACTATGATGCATTTATTATTTCTGCCTTTCTGCCCTGAAATGTGAGGCTTTTATGTGCTAGTACATATTTGATTTCTGTGTATGTGGCATGTACTGCTTAGAAAAAGGTATATTCCTCTTTATCCCCATTCAGTTTTCTCCAGAGATCTATCATACCTACCCTATCTATAATTCTATTCACTTCCTTGATTACTTTCTTGTTTATTTTGAGGTTGAATTTATCAAGCTCAGAGAGGGGGAGATTAAATTCTCCCACTAGTAATTTTTTGGTATCTTTTTCTTCTTCTGATTCCCTTACCATCTTCTCTAGGAGTTTGGATGCATATATGTTAAGTGATGATATTGCTTCGTTCTCAATGGTGCCTTTTAGCAAGATGGAGTTTTCTTCCTTATCTCTTTTTATTAGATCAAAATTGCTTTTGATTTATCTGAGATAAGGAATACTAACCTTGCTTTTTTTTTTTTTACTTTAGCCGAAGCATGGTATATTTTGGTATATTTTACTCCAGCCGTTTACCTTTACTCTGTGTGTATCTCTCATTTCAGATGTGTTTCTTGTAAACAGCATATTGTAGGATTATGGTTTTTAATCCATTCTGCTATCTGCCTCCATTTTATGGGAGATTTCATTCCATTCACATACACAGTTATGATTATTTTTTTTTCTTTGCCTCCATCCTATTCCCTCTCCTGTTTATGCTCATATTTTTTCTCCCCTTCTCCCTTCCCCTCCTTAATAGTTTTCCTTTTGACTACCACCTCCCTCAGTATTCCCTTATCAGACACCCTCCCTTTCCCTCCCCTTCCCCCTTATTTCTTTCCTCTTTTCTAACCACTCCCCCTTTCATAACCCTTTCCCCTCCCAATGTCTGTAGGATATTTTTATACTTAATGAAGTATGTTATTTCTTCTTTGCTCCAAGAGTGACAGGAAGAAATTTCATATGAAGCTCCTCTCCCTCTCCTCTTTCCCTCTATTATTATATGTTTTACGTCTCTTCTCCATAGAGTCCTATGCCTAACTGTTGTGTTATTCCTTCCCTGTACCAGAACCAGTGAGGTAAAAGCTCATATAATACTCATCTCCCTCCCTTCTTTCCCTCTGCTATATTGTTTTTATGCCTCTTTGTGTGGCACAGTTTACCCTTTTCCACTTCATTCATTCCTCTACTTCCATTGCAGTACCTTTGTAGCCCTTAATAAGATGATTTTTAATTGTCATTTTTTGTAATTTATACTCATATCCTCTACTTCTCTATAAACAGTTTGCTCTTATTAAATAACAGGGTGTGTGTGTGTGTGTGTGTGTGTTTGTGTGTGCATATGTGTGTGTGTTTTACTTGTTTACCTTTCTATGTCTCTGTTGTGTTTCATAATTGGAGGTTGAATTTTTCATTTAGCTCTAGCTTTTTCATCAGGAAGGTCTGGAAATCTGTTTTATCATTGAATAACTATCTCATATTGACTAAAGGTCTATCAATTGTATTGGTTTTTTCATAATACCATTCTTAGTTTTATTTATTAATTCAATAGTTTTCTTGTATTCAATTATATTAATCTCTCATTTTGTTTTCATTATTTCTAATTTAGTATTTAATTAAGGATTTACTATTAGTTATTTTTCTAGCTTTTTCAGTTGCATGCCAAATTTATTGACCTCCATTTTCTTTATTTTATTTATGTATGCATTCAGGGATATAAACTTCCCCTAAGAACTGCTTTTGCTGTATCCTACAAGTTTTGATATGTTGCCTCATTATTGTCATTCTCTTGATTGAAGTTAGTTATTTTTCCTATATTTTTTTGTTTGACCCACTCATTCTTTGGGATTAAGTTATTTAGTTTCCAATTAGTTTTTAATCCATCCTTCCATGGCCCTTTATTACATTTAATTTTTATTGCACCATGATCTGAGAAGGAAACATTTAATATTTCTGCCTTTCTGCACTGAATTGTGATGTTTTTATTTCTTAGTACATGGTAAATTTTTGTATATGTGCCATGTACCACTGAGAAGAAAGTATATCCCTTTTTATCCCCATTCAATTTTCTCTAGAGTTCTACCATATCTATCTTCTCTAAGATTCTATTTACTTCCTTAACTTCTTTCTTGCTTATTTTGAGGTTAGATTTATCTTGCTCAGAAAGGGGGAGATTGAAGTCCCCCACTAGTAGAGCTTTGCTATTTATTTATTCCTCTATCATCCTTAACTTTTCCTTTAGGTATCTGGATGCTGTACTGCTTTGTACATACATGTTTACTAATGATATTGCTTCATTTTCGATGGAGGCTTTACCAGGATATAGTTTCCTTCTTTATCTCTTTTAATTAGATCTATTTTTGCTTTGTCTGAGATAAGGATTCCTACCCCTGTTTTTTTTTTTACTTTAGCTGAGACATGATATATTTTACTCCAGCCTTTTACCTTGACCCTCTGTGTATTCTCCTGTTTCAAATGTGTTTCTTGGAAACAGTGTATTGTAAGATTTTGTTTTTTAATCCATTCTCTATCCACCTCCATTTTATGGGAGAGTCCATCTCATTCACATTCACAGTTATTATTACTATCTCTATCTGGCCCTCCATCCTATTCCCTCCACTGTTTTTGCTTTTATTTTTCCCCTTCTCTCTTCCCCTACTTAAAAGTTTTCCTTTTGACCCCTGCCTCCCTCAGTATTTCCCTTCTTATCAGAACCCTTCCCTTTTCCTACCTTTTCCCATTACTATTTTTTCCTTCTCTTCTAAATACATGCTCTTAGCCCTTCCCCCCCTCCTATTGCCTATAGGGCATTATAGATTTTATAGTTAATGTAGTTATTTCTTCCTCAAACCAAGTTTGACAAAAATAAATCTCATGCAATGGTCCTCTCCCTCTCATCTTTCCCTCTATTATAAGTTTTATGTCTCTTCTTGATAGAGTCCTATACTTAATTGATTATGTTATTCCCTCCTTGCACCAGAACCAGTGAGGGGAAAATTCATATTATATGCTCATCTTCCTCCCTTCTTTACCTCTCCTATAATGATTTTATATCTCTTTGTATAGCATAATTTACCATTTTCTGCTTCATTCTTTCCTCTTCTTCTATTGCATCCCCTTTGTAGCCCTTAATAACATTTTTTAATAATTATTTTATGAAATTTAACCAATACCCTCTATTTATCTATATCTCTTTTAGATGTTGCCATAGGTATAGAATTCATGATATTAACAAGTATCAGCTTCTCATATAGGGATGTAAACAGTTGTTCTTATTAAATAACAAGTTATGTCTGTGTGTGTATTTGTGTGTGTGTTTTCCTTTTTACCTTTCTATGTCTCTCTTGAGTCTTGTAATTGGAAGGTGAATTTTCCATTGAGTTCTGGCTTTTTCATCAGGAAGGTCTGGAAGTCTGTTATGTTGTTAAATGACCATCCCCTTGCCTGGAAGATCACTCTCAGTTTTTCTGGATAGGTGATCCTTGATTGTAAATCCAGGCTCTTTTCCTTGCAAAAAGTCATATTCCAATTCCTCTGATCTTTCACTGTAGAAGCTGCCAGATCCTGTGTGATCCTCAATGTGTTTCCATGTTATTTGAATTGTTTCTTTCTGTCTGCTAATAGTATTTTCTCCTTTGCCTGATAGTTCTGGAATTTGGCCACAACATTTCATGGACTTTTCAATTTGGGATCTCTTTCAGGAGGTGTCTGGTGGATTCTCTCTCTATTTTTTCTCTGGTTCTAGGATCTTAGGGCAGTTTTCCTTGATGGGCTTTTGGAAAATGTTGTTCAGGCTCAGTTTTTCATCATGATTTTCCAGTAGACCAATAATTCTCAGATTATCTCTCCTGGATCTGTTTACTAGCTCAGTTATTTTTCCATTGAGATATGTTACCTCTTTTTCTAATTTTTCTTTCTTGATGTTTTGTTTGACTAATTCTTGGTGCCTCATGGCGTTATTAGCTTCAATTTGTTTGATTCTAATTGTTAGCAAATTATTTTCCTTATTTAGTTTTTGAAGCTCCTTTTCCATATGTTCAAATTTCATTTTTAGTTTACACATTTTTCTTTTTAAGGAGCTGTTTTCTCCATTGTAATGCTTTTCTAATTTCAGAATTTTGATTTAAAATAATTATTCATTTTATCTTCTACCTCTCTAATTTGGTTCCCTGTTGAGGCTTCAACTGTGGGTGTGGAGTCAATACTGTCTCCTTCTGAATTTGGTTGCTTCCTCTCACAATAATAGGATTCTAGAGTCTTTATCTTTGCAGTCTGTTTTTTTTTTATCCATTTTGAGGCAGGGCCTTAGCCATGCCCTTTCTCTAGGGTTCCCAAGCCTTCACTGTTTAAAATTTTGTTCTGGGGTAATAATTACTGTGTTTTCAGGGTCAGAGGGGGGATTGGTGCAGCCAGGGTTGGCTTTGCCATACTGGAAGTTCAGATAAGTGTTTTAAAATTTCCAGGCTGTGTTTCGGTAGTGCCAGGAGTAGCTGTTGCCACTGGTATGTGACCTGCATTGGTCTATTACCCATCTCTGTCTGATGCCAGCCCTATATTGATAGGCCTGGGAATGGCGGATCTACTTGCTGCCATGTTGACCAGACCTGGTGGGTTTGCGATGCTTGAAATTCACATCTAAATTCCTTCAAAGAACTCACGCATAGGAAAGAAGCAGATATTAGAATGGATGAGGAGTCAGAATCCAACAATATGTTCTTGAGAAAAACACTTTAAACTGAGAGAAGCATAGAGAATTAAAATAAGGGGGTATAGCAGTATCTATTATGTTTCAGCTGACGTAAAAATGGCAAAGGTACCAAATATTACCTCAGAGAAAGCAAAAGAAAAAAGCATGACCTAATTAAAAGAAATAAGCAGACAAATTACATTTTGATAAAAGGACATCATAGAGAATGGAATAATATCAATGCCTAACATATGAGTACCAATTGTCATAGCATTCAAATTCTTAAAGAAAAAAAAATAAAGTATAAGAAGAAATAGATGGTGAAACTATACTAGTGAGGTAACTCAACTTTCCACTGCCTGAGCAAGATAATTTAATGATAAAATTAATGGGAAGGAAACTAAGAAGATAGAGAGAAATTTAGAAAGTTAACCTTTGGAGAAATTTAATGGAAATTAAAATGAATATGCCCTTTTCTCCATTGTACATTGTATCTTCTCAAAAATTAATTATATATTAGGCCATAAAAATATCACAAATACAGAAAAGCATAAATATTAAATAAACTTTTTCAGAATCAAATGCAGTAAAATAGTATTCACTAAAAACCTGTTGATATATATATGCATAAATATATACATATATATATATATTAATTGGAAATTAAATAATTTAATCCCAAAGATTGAGTTAGCGAAAAAAAAATCATGGAAACAATAATTTCCTTTAAGAGAATCACAACCAAGATACAACATGCCAAAATTTGTGGGATGCAGCCAAAGCAGTAGTGAGGGGAAAATTTATATCTACATATGTATACATCAATAAAAGAGAGAAAAAATAGATAAATAAATTGGACAAACAACTAAAAACAACTAGAACAAAACACATTAAAAATCACCAATTCAATTCCAGAATAGAAATATTGAATATCAAAGGAGAAACAGTACAGGATTTAAACTCTATCACAAAATGGTAATCACCATAACAATTTCATAGTGACTCAAAAATAATTAGGAATTAATCTCATTACTATGTAAACTATATGAAAAAATAGTAAAAAAATTCTTATCAATTTCCTTTTATTATACAGATATGCTTTGTTACATAAACCAGGGAGAACAAAAACATAGAAAGAAAATTATATATCAACTTATTTAATGAATATGAATGCAAAAAATTAAAGAAAATATTAGCAAAATACTATGAAGATCACAAAATATGACTAGGTAGACTTCATACCAACAATGTATGACTAGATCAGTATTAGGAAACAGTAAGCATAATTGACCATATTAATAACTAAAAAACAAAAAAAAGTCATTATATCAATAGATGTTGAAATACTTGACAAAATGCAGCACTCATTCTTATTAAAAATAATGGAGAGCACTGGAATAAATAGAACTTTTGTTAATGTGAAACAAAGCACAACCATATGGGATCTTTTGCAAAAAGATATCACCCATTCCAACTTCAAAAGCATTCAAGATATCTTCTATGCAAAAATAGCTTAAATAACCATGTTCAACAAGATAATGAGGAATATTAATTGATATGTATGTTACATATATGTAATATATATACACACACATATCACATATCACACACTCATATATGCTGATTACCAAAGGAATTCCTTCTAGTGTGGTCCTTCCAATGCCCCTGTGTGTTTATTACATTTCTGCTGATGTCTTCATACTTTGAAGCATTATAAAATCTTACAGAAGTGATTTTTAAATTTTAACAATGTAAATATTATTTTATTTTCCCCCCCATTGCATTGTAAAGAAAAAAAATTCAGCATTCATTTTTACAGGATTTAGAGTTCCAAATTTTTCTCCCTTCTTCTCTATACTCCCCTTTTCTGAAAAAAAAAGATAGGTAGTTTGATATAATCTACATATGTGCTATCATGTAAATCATATTTCCATATTTTTCACAGCTGTGGAAGAAAAAACAGGTTAAAGGGAATAAAACCATGTGAAAGTATAAAGTAAGGTAAAAATGATTTGATCTGCATTTTGACTCCCACAGTTCTTTATCTGAATAGGGATAGCATTTTCCTTCATGAGTTCCTTGTATTTGATCATTGTGTTGCTGAGAAGAGCTGCATGATTCATAGCTGACTATCACATGATGTTGTTTATACTGTGTACAATGTTTTTCAGCGTGTGCTCATTTCACTTTACATCAGTTTGTACAAGTATTTCCATTTTTTTTCCTAAAATCTGCCTGATCATCATTTCCTATTGTACAATACTATTCCATTACATTCATATCCTATAGCCTGTTTAGCCATTCCCCAATCTATGGACATCCCCTCAATTGCCAATAGGGATAGAGACATAGTACAGGTATTGCTGGATCAAAGGTTATGTACAATTTAAAGCCTTTTGGGCAGTGTTCCAAATTGTTCCTAATAATGGTTGGATCAGTTAATACCTCCACCTACAGAGTATTAGGGTCCCAATTTTCTCAATCCTCTCCAACATTAATAATTTTACTTTTTTGTCATATTAGCTGATCTGATTGTTGTGAGATGGTATTTAAGAGTTTTTTCTAATTTACATTTCTCTAATCAAAAATGATTTGTAACATTTCTTCATATACTTACAAATAGCTCTGATTTCTTCATCAGAAAACAGCCTGTTCCTATCCTTTCACTGTTTACCAATTAGGGAATGGGTTTTATTCTCACAAATTTGACTCAGTTCATTATACATCTGAGAAATGAGGTCTTTATTAGAGACATTTGCTCTAAAGATCATTTTTCAACTTTCTGTTTTCTTTCTGATCTTGATTTCATTGGTTTTGTTTATACAAAATGTTTCAATTTAATATGATCAAAAGTATCTCTTCCACATTTCACAATGCTGTCTACCTCTTTTTTTGGTCATGATTTCTTCCCCTCCCCATAGATTTGACATGTAGTGTATTCCTTGCTCTTCCAATTGTATTGCTTCATTGTTTTTGGTACCTTTTAGTAAGATATAGTTTTAGTAATATGTAGTTTCTTAGGGGCAGCTAGGTGGCATAGTGAATAGAACATTGACTGTGGAGTCAGGAGGACCTGAGTTCAAATTTGGCCTCAAACACATGACACTTTAACTGTGTGACCTTGGACAAGTCACTTAACCCCAATTGTCTTGCCTTCCCCCTCCAAAAAATATAATTTCTTTCATTATCTCTTTTAATTAGTTCTCTTTTTCTTTACTTTGTCTCATCAGGATTGCTACTCTTTCTTTAGTTCTTTGTTTCTTTGTTTCTCTTTGTTTCTTTCTTTCTATTTTTTTACTTCAACTGAAGAATAGTAGATGATGCTCCAGTTCCTTCACTTTACCCTGTGTCTCTCTCTGCTTTAAGTGTGTTTCTTGAAAGCAACATATTTTAGGATTCTGTTTTTTAATCTACTCTGGCATCCATTTCTGTTTCATGGGAAAGTTCATCCCATTCACATGCTGTCACCAGCATCTAGACATAATGGCCCTGAGAATAGTCGCATCCCCTAGACGAATGACCTTTATTCTTTCCCCATTCCCTCACAGCACCCTTTCCCCTTCAGCCTTAAGACAGTGAAACAACTCCTTTGGTGAACAGGCTCTCCTTCACAAGCTGCTTACCAACTGTCATCTAAAAGGAAGGAAACGCATCCTAGGTAAAATAGTAATTCCCCTCAGGAAAAGAAGGGAGGCATAATATGCCATGCAAGTCAAACCATTGTCACTACATCAACCACCACCTCCCCAAGAGCCCTAGGACTTGAAATATTCCTGATATTACTCTAGTTACTACTGTCCTAGACCCTAAAAGTCATTATTTGAGATATTAATCAATTTTCCCAACATGCTTAAAACTAACAATACTGCTAACTGATTGCACCTGATAAGCTAAGTCCATGAACCTAAGGAAGGGGCAGTTCCTCTCTTCCTATATCCTCATTCCAGACCCACTAGTTCCAGTCCAGCTCCCAGAACCATCATACCAGAAACCAGGAACCAATACTTGTAAAAAGTCATCTGAAAACTGCTTCTGTAAATGCTACAATCCCACCTCTAAAGCAACCACATTTATTGAAGATCTTGAAAAATAAAAAAGTTCTTGCCACCAGTCTTTGACACTTAACAAATGGCTCATCATAAGTGAGTATAATTTTATCACTAAAAATTACATAAAAGAATATGCATTACCCACTATTCTGCCACTGTAGGTAGAATAAAGACCTTGCAGTGTGACCCAGGTGAATTCTCTTATTTGTTTTCTGCACTGAAAAGCAAGCTCCTTGAAATCAAGGATTTTCTTATTTTTCTAACTGAGGCTAGCAGTGTATAAACACATAGTAAGGATTTTTTAAATGTGTTGTTTTTGTTCATTTACAATTTCATAGAAAGGTTGATTGTGTGTTTTATTATTGTTGTTGTTATTCTCTTTCTCGGCACAGGGCCTGACACGTAGAAAAAATGCTTATAGATTGAAGCTGTTATTGTTGAGCACTGCATATGTAAGGTGGCTCCACCTGACAGTTATTTCTGGGTGGTAGAAACTTTTATGAAAAGCACATAAGTTATAACAATTGCTAGTTATTGCCTCCTCATATTTGACTCTTTTAGTGGTCTAATTCACCTCAATTCATAGTCATTGATATGGATTGTGTTACCTTGTGATTTTTTTAAAGTTCTAAAATACACTGTTCTTGGAGTTGTGGCTGACCTAACACTCTTTTAATCACTACAAGAATTTCATGGATCTGCCAACATACAGGGTTTCGGCTCACTGGTCCATGCAGATATTGTCTGTATGTCATGAAAAGCATGGAAGAGGGAACATGGAAGCTTTGTTACTTAACATACTGGATCATAGCCCCTTGTTTGAAGTGGAGCAATTTGAGACTCTATGTTTACTTGGTAAATGGTGAAAATATGAAAAGAAATAAATTGATTATTATACTTCACCCAAATCTTCCTCTCAGACATTTAAACTCCTCTTTTTTCATATGGAATATTTATTTATTTTTACTTATGTAGTTGTCAAACCTTCTCTGATGAAATAATAATTCATTTCAAGCTTCTAGCCTTCTTGAGGTTATTTATAATTTTACTGGGGACAGATGGCATTACTTTTTCTAACTTTTTTAATTTGAAAAGTTTATCAAAATATTTTGTTTTTATATATTCTGTATATACCAGTATAATTCTCTTCTCCCCCTTCCTGGATAGTTGTATCTCATAAAAAAGATTAAGAAAGAAAAAAGGAGAAAAATTCAGTCAAATCAATCCAGGCCTTAAATAAGTGTTTTTCCTTGTTAGTTCCCCAACTCTGGAAAGAAGATAGAGAAGCAATTTTTTTTGGATTTGGGACTTGAATTTAGAGGAACTAGTGCTATAGAAATTGTGTTAGATTCTGAGCCAAATTTCTAACTTTTCCTCACAGACTGAGATGTTATAGGGAGAATTATGCTCCAAAGGGCTTTACTCTGAGGTAAAATGTATTCATGATTGTTCCTGTACACTACCCCTCTATAATTGAAGAAGTCCTTAGACCTTATATTCAGGAGAAAAGGGCAACCTGTGCTCATTCATACAGTTTTAAAGATACAGACAATTCTGGCTATGAAACCTATGTAAAAAGGCTACTCCCAGTAGTGTCCATGCATCTGACAGGTTTGCAGAAGTAGGTCAAGAGTGTCTAAAATGTGAGTGACTTAATTTTAGGTGGTCTAGGCATGTGCCAGACCTCCCTTACACTAGATTGGTGGTGTAATGGTAAAAATGACACAAAATACCTATATACAAATAACTTGTGAATACAGGACAAATTATTTTAAGTTTGTATTTCTATTGCTAAGCACAGTGAGTTCCAAATAACAGAATACTAATAAATGATTTTTTTGTTGATTTAATCTGAACCAACTCAGTCTTTCAATGGTATTTAAAGCTGATATCAGTCTTTTTATACCTTACCTTAAAGGGAAGATTAATGTGAGAATTTCATGAGAGCTGTTGGGAGTGATAATTTGGTGGGAAGTGGTAGAGTGGAAAGATTGTAAAGAATGTTGACACTTTTATAATCATGCTCCAAAGATGGCTTATTACATTGTCTTCCTATATATGGAATTGATAGGGTTTATTCATTTGAAACAAATTAAGGAATCCAACCCCAGGATTTTGGAGATCTTTTCTCCTTTGCCTTTAACAAAGTATTCTGTCAGTATCTCTTCTTTAATTTTACAATTTGAAAATCAAGAAACAACCTCAATTTGACATACCATTCTTGGCAAAATCCTGCTGTTGATGCAAGAAATTTTCATAGGCACAGTAATTGCCATATGTTGGGTTTTAGGGATGTAACATTGAACAATTTAGCACTGAACTTAAAATAATTTTCCCAATATCTTTTAGATATGAAAATAAGAGATGTAAAATTCAATAATAAAATTGAAATGGATTTTTTAAGAAATTTATTTTTAAGAAAATCACAAATTATAGAAAATACTCAATATTCCTGAGTTGAATATTTCTGAAATGTAGTAATGATTATAAAACCCAAGTAAAAATGGTGGGATACTTTTGTTCATTTGGATATAATATGATATCTGTAGTTGACTAAGTCTATACACAATTCAAAAATACCTGGATAAAAAAGTGAAGACAATTCAATATTTGTGGATTTATTTATGCAAGGTGCCAAACACACAAACATCTATAAATTTTTGTTGGATTA
The DNA here is from genome assembly GCF_028583685.1 of Petaurus breviceps papuanus. NCBI lineage: Eukaryota > Metazoa > Chordata > Mammalia > Diprotodontia > Petauridae > Petaurus > Petaurus breviceps. The sequence goes on along the minus strand of NW_027187359.1, from coordinate 19,207,112 downwards.
ACTTTTTGTCTACGTTTCCATTGGTTAGTAGGCATAGCCCTTGTTTACTTTGCTCTTCAGTACTATTTATTGACAGAAATCCTCCTCTGAAGTCTGGATATAATCTAATTATACAACTAAAAATCACTTCCCTGCTTCTTTCCTTATTCTAATCTAGTAACAACAATAAATGTTCTCTACCTGTATCAAAGAAATACCATGATGATGCTTCTGATGCATTGTGAAATCATTGTAAGAAGTTCTTGACAAATTCTAAGTAGAAATATTATAAGCTGTCTGATTCTTCCATTCAAGGGTAAGGACATTATTAAGAAAGAAGAGCTATCTTGTGCATTTTAATTGAATAAGACCAAATTTAATTCAATTCAACATGCATTCCGAATGTTCTTAGCATATCAACCTTTCAAGACCTGATTTATATTTCAATTTGTGTGCAACATGTTTTACACCAACCTCATATGAACAGATTTATACATTTTAAGTTAGTTAATACAATACAATAGGAAGTTTCAATAATTTATTGTCACCTGATGTAAATTATTATATATTTATGCACACATCACCTATCAACCAGAGGGAAGACTTCAAAGAAGCTTCTATAGGCTTATGTCATTAACATATTACTGAAATGAGTTTATGAGATAACCTAATTGTCTCCTTAAAAATCAAGGAGACAACTGTCCAGTGGGGTATAAGTTATGGAAGAGGAAGTAACTGAAACAGGACAGGGAGAGGAAAACATAGAATCAGTAAACACTCATCAATACATGAGAGAAGAGAGGGAGTTGAAGATGGTTCCCAATGTGAATACCAATAAATAAGGTATAGTTAAGTAGGATACTCTCTTGTATATATTATGTATTGGGGTGGGGGGCAGAATCTTATATATGTGTGTTTCCAAATCTAGTGACTAACATTAGTACAGGATATGTGGCTACATTATTGAATTGACCTAACACAAGACTGAATAATTTGTTCTTTTTTTCTTCTGTTTCTGGTGACTTTTATCTGCTACATCCAGAGGGTGAAGATCATAGATTATGCACAGCATTGACACTATGAACTGAACTTGTGAGAAGGTAAAGACTTCATCCACCTGCTCTTTCACTTTTACTCTGGCTTCCATGTGAGTTTGACTGGCTGTACTATGTTTCCCACATTCCTGACTCTAAGGTCAGCATGGTTTTATTCCTCAGATCTAGTGAAAATCAACTCCGGTATAAGAAAGTGAGGAGAACAGATAATATAGAACATAAACAAATACCACTAATCCCCTAAAAGATATTATTTTACCTCTATAAAGTAAATGAATTGTTCATGTTGAGACAATCTAAATTTAAGCATTTTGTTAATTCATATTAAAAGTTTTTCCAGAAATTAGAAAAAAAATTGAGATGGTATTATGACTATTAATCTCTATTCTCATAAGATATCATAATAATCAACATTAATAATTTTAAAGTTTTCAAACATTTATATTTTATTTGATCCTGACAATCACCTTGCAAAGGTAAATAGTATTATCCCAATTTTATCAATAAGCAAACTAAAGTTAATTTAAGTGGCTTGGTTAGGGTCATATAGCTAATAAATATCTAAGGTACTGTCTTTCCCACTATATTAAATTCAGTTTTATACATGAAGTCATATAGGTAGCTGTGATAATTATGATAATGATAATAATGATGATCCACCAATTTAAGGAATTGAATTATTAATTAATCAAAGTCATCAGTATAATATCTAAAATACATTATATGACATGGAAATATTATGCTGTAGTGAATAATGTTTGGAGTTTGGAGTAAGTTCTTACAACCTCTGACACCTAACAGCTAGATGAATCATTTTTAATGCCTCATACTACTCTCTAAATCTTGTCTAACATGTTCTAGGTAGTTTGGGATCTGCCTCTGTGGACAGTTTCCCACAAATGTCAAACAAACAAAACCTAACTCCTTTGTATCCAGTGCCCTCACATTTCTAAAGAAATGGTTTGTATCACTATAACATCCTTTCCATATCAATATTGCTGCACTCAAACATGAAGTTTGTGGAGCTGACTTGGGAAAAAATATTAAAACAAAATTGAAAGATAACCTTTTCATAACTATATGTCCTATTCCACAGTGAATTATCTGATGAAAATTTCTATCTACAAAATGAAATAGAGAATTAATTTGGTTGGAATCCCTATAAATTTGTGAAATTCTTGCAAAGTAGAGTAATGTAAGGCAGCTAAAATAGTATTTATAACTTAGTAAACTTCTCCTCACATTATATTATATCATATAGACTTAAATAAAATCTTCAATTTTGTCACTCTGCCTTAAGGAAGGTAAGATGTACAGTAAATCCTAATAGCTTACCGTAAGCATATGTATCTTCCTATAAATTTTCTCAATTTTAATGGTGGTATTGGGTTAACTGAAGCTTACTGTTTTTCAGACCAGTATCTGCTTTATGGATTCTCTCTGGCTTACCTTGAATATTGTAAATGATGGTCACCATTTTGAGAGTCTCACCCCAACCCCATCAATCAAGTAGATCCAGAGGAATCATGCAAATATTGCAGTCCATCGCAGGAATAAAGGAAATTTAAGTAAACATGACATTATATGACTTAAAGTACATAGGCTTTTCACATGATATATCCCTTGCTTTTATTAGCATTTCATTAAAGAATTGAAGAAATATAATGTCACTGAGTCAATTAGCTAAAAATCCAGTGGCCATTGTGATGTTTTTGGTGATAACTGTAAAATAGATTTCTCCATGTGTTTCTATCTTCAGTGTATGTTCTAAAATTTTTTCCTCAACTTTTTCTTTCCTTTTTAGTAATAAATAGACACAGTAGAGTTGGTCAACTTCCTCACTGTAAGGAATAGCTTAAAAGTACTACCCAGAAAATCTATATTTGGAAATGAAGATGGCCTAGTCATTCAGCAAGAGACCAAAAGAAAATGAATATTCAGGAAATGCTCAAAAATGGAGATGAAGATCCCAGTGTTTTGGATAAATCCTCCATGGAGAATTTGTGGGAAGGAATGTACAAATATAACATAAGTTCAGAACATCCCTTTCTGTTACATAAAATATTGGGGGAATATCCCAATTGATGCCCTCACACCTGGCCAGATGGACAGAACTTTACTTTGCATTTTTTTCATCCCCATTTCCTCCTTAGCAACTGTGCAATGGGTATGAAACCTAAGAGCTTAAAAGAAGTGCCTATAGCTAAATAGGATGTCATCAAGGATCCACTTATTGTTTCAAGTTATTTCTTTTTTTTTTTCCAATTAGTTTTTATTCTGTCTTTCCATGACCCTTTATTGAATATAATTTTTATTGCATCATGATCTGAGAAGGATACATTTAAAATTTCTGCTTTACTGCATAGAATTGTGAGGTTTTCATGCCCTAGAATGTGGTCAATTTTTGAGTATGTGCCATGAACCGCTGAGAATAAAGTATATTCCTTTTTATCCCCATTCAGTTTTCTCCAGAGATCTAACATACCTATCCTCTCTAAAATCCTATTCACCTCCTTAACTTCTTTCTTGTTTATTTTGAGGTTAGATATATCAAGTTCAGAAAGGGAGAGATTAAGGTCTCGCACTAGTATAGTTTTGGTTTCTATTTCATCCTCTAATTCCTTTACCTTCTCTTCTAGGAATTTGGATGCTATACCACTTGGTGCATATATCTTAAGTAGTGATATTGCTTCATTCTTGATGGTGCCTTTTAACAGGATATAGTTTCCTTCCTTATCTCTTTCAATTAGGTCAATTTTTACTTTTGCTTTATCTGAGATAAGGATTGCTACTCCTGCTTTTTTTACTTTAGCTGAGGCATGGCATATTTTACTCCAGCCTTTTACCTTTACCCTGTGTGTATCCTTCTGTTTCAGATGTGTTTTTTGTAAACAGCATATTGTAGGATTATGGTTTCTAATATATTCTGCTGTCCATCTCTGTTTTATGGGAGATTTCATTCCATTCACATTTACACTTATGATTGTTATCTGTTTCTTTCCCTCCATCTTATTCCCGCCCCTGTTAATGTTCATAGTTTTCCCCCCTTCTCCCTTCCCCCCATTGATAGTTTTTCCTTTGGACCACCACCTCCCTCAGAATTCCTTTATCAGCCCCCCTCCCTTTATCTCCCCTTTCCCCTTACTTCTTCCCTTCCTACTAGCACCCCCCCTTCATAGCCCTTTCCCCTTCCTACTGCCTGTAGGATATTTTTATACTCAATGAAGTATGTCATTTCTTCTTTGCACCGAGAGTTACAGGAACAAATCTTATGCAAAGCTCCTCTCCCTCCCTTCTTTCCCTCTGAAATGATACTTTTTCAGTTCTTCTCCATAGAGTCCTATGCTTAACTGGTTGTTATTCCCTCCTTGCACCAGAACCAATGAGGGAAAAGCTCATATGGTTCCCATCTCCCTCCCTTCATTTCCTCTGCTATAAAGTTTTTATGCCTATTGGTGTGGCATAATTTACCCTTTTCCACTCATTCTTTCCCTTTCTTCCTTTGCAGTCCCTTTGTAGCCCTTAATAAGATTTTTTAAATCATAATTTTGTGCATTTTATACTCATACCCTCTACTTGTCTATAACCAGTTTGCTCTTATCAAATAGCAGGGTGTGTGTGTGTTTTCCTTGTTTACCTTTCTATGTCACTGATGCATCTTGTAATTGGAGTTTGAATTTTCCACTGAGTTCTGGCTTTTTTATCAAGAAGATCTGGAATTCTGTTATATCATTGAATGACCATCTCTTTACCTGGAAGAATATGCTCAGTCTCGCTGGGTATGTAATTCTTGGTTGTAATCCGAGCTCTTTTGCCTTCTGGAAAATTGTATTCCTCTGCCTCCAATCTTTCAGGGTAGAGGCTGCCAAATCCTGTGAGATCCTCACTGTGGACCCTTGATATTTGAATCGTTGCTTTCTGCCTGCTTGTAATGCCAAGCAAAGGCAACTTCCCAAGGTTCAAAATACCAGCATAGGTGCTCTCCATTTTATTCAGTGACAAATTGAGAACAGAGAGAATCAACATATAGCATAATTCAAAAGACAGCATTTACCAAGTGTGATTTAATCAAACACTACCCCACCCCTGTACATTACATTCATTTAATAAATCACAAAGTCCCTCTTCTAAATACAACTCCACCCCCTAGGCTGTACCTTCATTTAGTCCATCACAAAGCCCCTCTTCTCAAATGGAGCTTAGTTTCCAATTATAAGTAAAGTACATTCATTTGTTCAATCACAGAACACAAAAAGGTCAAAAGTTCCCCACCCCTAGATCACAATTGAATCTACCCCAGAGTTAAAACAAGCTTAAGCACAGCACTTAATACCCAAATGGAGGTCTTTTCTTCATCTTGACATGAGGCAAGTTCTCAGCAATCTTTGTTCCTGGGGAGACAAAGCTTAGTAAGGCCACAAGATACATTGCAAGTCTCTTCATTAATTCATTCCCTGTCTGCAGAACAGTCCTAGGACCCCTGAAAACATTAGCAAAACCCTCTTCTAGGATTTCTGTAAACATACAACAAGAAAATCCTTCTTCGGGGCTTCTGAACCAACAGCAAGGTTCCAAGAATTCTGCCACAACAGGACTGTCCTTCACCAGTGGACAGAATTCACTCTCTTTCTGCAGAACAGTCTCTGGAGCCCTGAACCAACAGCAAGGTTCCAAGGCCTCTGCAACAACAGGACTGTCTTTCACCAGTGGACATATCTGGCAAACCAACATAAAAACAGACAGACAAAGTACCAGCAAAACAGCCATGTCTCCTCAGTCCCTGGCAGCTCTGGGTGGCAGCTCTCAAAAGTCTTGGGCAATTGAAAGTGGCCCTCAGCAATCCTCTCAGTCTCTCTCTGCCTCCAAAGGTGCTGCTTCCAAAAAGTTCTTCTGCCTTTCTCTTTTCTTGTGTCTCTTTAAATTTATGTCACCAGCTCCTCCTAGTTCAGCCCTCTATTTTTTGAAGTCAACAAGTCCATCCCATAAGTGGGATTCACAAACTCTGGGTTTTAACACAAGCAAACCAAAAACCAAGCCAATACAGGGGGATCTTTGAATTCAATTACTATGACACCACTTGAAGTATTTTCTCTTTTATCTGGTAGTTCTGGAGATTGGCCACAACATTTCGAGGACTTTCCAGTTTGGGATCTCTTTCAGCAGGTATCTGGTGGATTCTCTCGATTTCTATTTTACCCCAGCTTCTAATATCTCAGGACAGTTTTCCTTAACAAGCTCTTGGAGAATGTTGTCCAGGCTCATTTTTTCATCATGATTTTCTGGTATTCCTATGAATCTCAGATTATCTCTCCTGGATCTGTTTTCCAGGTCAGTTATTTTTCCTTTGAGGTATTTTACCTCTTTTTCTAATTTTAATTCTTGTTGCTTTGTTTGACTAATTCTTGGTTCCTAATAGAGTTATTGGGTTTTGCCCTGGGGCAAGAGTTACTACGTTTTCAGGGTAAGAGGGGGGGTTTGGAGCAAGTGAGGTTCACTCTGTCATCCTGGTCTTTGGAGGTCCTGAAAAGGGCTTTTTTCTTTCTTTTTTTTTAATTTCTGGGCTATAAAGTGGTAGCCCCAGGAGTATTTGCTGTCCAGGACAGGGGCCCCTGTATTTGATTCTTACCTTGCTCTTTCCAGTCCCAGCCCTTTGGTGATAAGCCTGGTAGTGGCCCTTGTGGTTGGTGAGAACTCAAATTATTTCTTGTATAGTACAAAGGATGATGGATCTATATTCAGAAGATATATGTTTAAATCATGGTTCTAATACTTGTGTAACTACTTGTATTTGTTTTGGCAAATCTGTTTACCTCAGATTCTTGCTCTGTAATATGTGACTAGTCTCAACAATATCCAATATATTGGATATCACAATAAAAGTGATTTTTTCCAAAGCAATTACTAATTTCTAAATTGCTAAATCTGCTTGCTTTTTCTCAGTCCTCAGCCCTCTTGATTTTTCTTTATCATTCATATAATTTACCAATCACTGAACCTAGATACTCTCTTGCATTTTGGTGACATCTTTTCTTCCTGGTTATCCCACCTGATTAACTTCTCACTGCTTCTGAAGTTCCTATCCTGAATCATAATCCTGCCACACACTTTCTTCAGAACAAATTCCTGGATGATTTTCTCTATTTCTTCTCAGTGATCTTATGTGCTCTTACTGGGTCAAGTATTATCTCTAAGAATATATTTTCTAAATGTTCATTTCCAGTCCTTATATTTCTCATGATTTCTAATACTTTACTATCAACAGCGTACTGGGCATCTCTAAGGTCTCCCACAGTCATTCTAAACTCAACATATATCAAATAGAATTTATTCCCCAAAGTCACTCTTCCTAAGTTCCCTATTTTTGTCAAAAGTAACATATTGACATCTAAACACCCAAATTTATAAACTAGGGAAAGGAAAGTGAATAAGCATTTCTATAACACTTCTATATACCATGTACTGTGATAAACACTTACAAATATTATCTCATTTTATTTTCATGAGTACCTTGGGAGATAGGTGCTATTGTTATCTTCCATTTTTAGTTGAGGGGACTGAAAAAGAGAGGTTAAGTAACTTTCCCAGAGATATTATTGAATTTGCAAATCTCCGTTCCTTTTGATTTTACATTACTTGTCAAGCTTTGTCCACTCTATCTTCTCAACATCCCTCATATCAGTCCTTTTCTCCCTATTCACATTGGAAGGCCCCAAACTTAATCACTTTGAGATTATGTTACTAATTTACTAATTAGATTACTTGATTGAAATCCTCCTTCCCTTTTAATCTAGCTTTACCTAGCTGTAAAACTGATATTCTTAAACCATAGAATTGATTGCACCACTTGCTTGCTCAAAAAATTTCTGTGATTACATATTAGGAAAAAAAAATACAACTGCCACTTTTTTTGTCACTGCAAACCCTTCATAAAATGGGTAAAGCCTATGTTTTCAGACTGGTTTCATATTACACTCCCTCTTATACTCTATGTTCCAAACACAATAGTTTACTCACTATTCCTTATATAAGAAATTCCATCTGCTCCATTTTTGTACAGACTTTTCTACATGTCTAGAATGTCCTTTCCCTTCTCACTTCTGCCTCTTAGAATTCCGAGTTCCCTTCAAGGCTTGGTTTATGTGTCACTTCCTATACAAGACCTTTCTTGATATCCCAATTTTGAATATTCTTCCATTAAACTATTTGATATTTACCTTATATATAAATTACAATTATTTACTTGCTTCCATGTCATGGCTATTCTCAAGACCTGTAAACACACTAAACACTGAAATTTAGTAGCTATGTGACTAAGAGAAAGTAATTGAACTTTTCTGAGTGCAATGCTTTTATTAAAATTTCCAAAATGCTAACAATAATTTCTCTAGTTTCTTTGAAGTATTATTGTGAGAGAATTTTGTCATTCTTTAAGTGCTATATAAATGTTTCCTTAGTATTATCAAAAATTAAAGCAAAGGGAAGTGACTGATTTTCTTTAATTCAGTAGCAAAATGACAGAAACAAAATTATTGTTGCTGACTATTAGACCCATGTTTTTCCAGCAAATTCAGCATCAACAAAGAATGAGGGACTGGTAATAAAAATGAGCAGAAAGAAAATGTTGGCATTGTCCTTGAAAAATGTACTGAATGGGGTATACAGTTAGTACTTTGTTGAGACTTGGCAGAACAAGGCGAGGTGTTAGTCTCCAAAGCATACCAGTTTACTTCTAGCTGTGAAAAGCTTGCACCAAAGAATATTCTTCCTGGGATGATTTCCTCAATATTCTGCAATATAATCAAAAGAAGAGTTTGTATTTTTGTGACAATATGTTTATAATTATAAACTGGACACAAATACTTTCAATAGACACCTGTTTGACTGTAGTCCCATCTGTTATTTTGGGATTTTGTCAAGAATGTATCAACATATACTGTGTTAATATTAATTGCCAACATTATATTCTTCAAACTTATTTAATGTTCATATTAACCTTAGCTCTTTCTGTTCCCATTGAGAATTAATTAGTACTCCTACTATTCACTTTGATAGTGATAAAAATGAGATAAAAAGATATTCTCTTTGAAATGGAGAATTGTCCATGACAATCATGTAAAATTAGATACCCAGCCATTACTTATGAATGCTTTGAAAGTGTAAAATATCATGACGATCTTTTAAAAGTCATTATGATCCTTTGATTGCCCTGTGATTTTTCTAATTGAAGTACAATTATAGAGACCACAAGTGGTTTATATCTTCTTATTCTTTGTGATTTTATGACTTAAAATCCTCCACAGGGAGTCCACTCAACATCAGGTCAACATAGTTTAGAGCCAGATAGGATCTTTAAGGTTAAGGTTTCCCATTTCTTCATTTTATCTATAGTAAACCTGAAGCCTAAAAATATTGTCTGGACTTCAATAACGGAACACAGGTAATAATTAATAGAGTTAGGATTCCATCTCAATTTCTCTAACTCCAAATTCAGAATTCTTTCTGCAGTAGATAGTACTGTAGACACTGTTTTATAAATCTTAATATTTCATTAGTATCAATGAAGTATAGAAGTTTTCTGTCTTATATCCACTCATGGTCTTATATGAGTGATTCCTGCTTCTGGTCATAAATATCTGTGATAATCTTTCTGTAATTTATTCTTCAAAATTCTTCATTGGTAATATATCCTACTTACCCTGTTTATCACCATTGACCTTTGGGGACTCAAAATGTTACGTATGGTTTTGTTTAAAGAGTATTTAATTTAGAGCCGGAGGTTTTAGGTTCAAAACATATTTCTTCCATTGGCCTATGTGACCTTCATTAAGTTATTTAATCTCTTGGGCCTTAGTTTTTTAATCTGTAAAATGAGAAAACCTCTGAATTTAATTTTAACTCTCAGTTTATGATTCTATGATCTATGATTAAGAGCTGTACAATATTCCCGTAATTTATTGTTTTCAAAGGAATGGATTTTTGTTTTGTGGAAGCTGAAAGTAATTAATCATACAATTTATCAAATACAATTGAGCCTACTTTCTTTTTTTGCCCCATTTTATATAGGCCCACTTCATTGGTGATATTCAGTGTATTTTTAAAGATGCAAACTGGAAGATCATTGTTATATTAAATTATTAATTTAATAGTTAATCAACTATCAATTACTAATCAACTATTCAATCTAATAAATAATCATTAGATTATTTGTTAATAATCAACCAATTATTAATTAACTAATCAACTAATTAATGATTCCTGATTATCTCAGGAGTACACATTCTCTATTGGCTTTATTTACCTCTGTGATTATTAAGCCAAAATTTTTGCTTTTTTGGAGGGGGGAAGGCAGGGCAATTGGGGTTAATGACTTGCCCAAGGTCACATGGCTAGTAAGTATTAAGTATCTGAGGCAGGATTTTAACTTAGGTCTTCTTGGATCCAGGACTGGTACTCTATTCACTGTACCACATAGCTGCCCCAGCCAAACTCTTTTGAGTGTTCATAAATGTGACTTAGGATGTTCTGCAACATTATGGGGTTTGACATAATCCACATGATGGATTACCACAAGGAGAACTGTCTGGAGATCCTTAATATCTTTGAAAATTGTTTTCCAATTTGAACTCTATGCTGGACATCCACAATGAAAATAGAATAGTGCCTGACAAAAATTATGTTAATATTTTATTCTTCAATTTTTGTTGATAACCACCATCATTGGGTACACACACACACACACACACACACACACACACACACACACACACACA
>NW_027187359.1:19179025-19196298 GCF_028583685.1 Petaurus breviceps papuanus | reverse complement strand
ACACACACACACACACACACACACACACACACACACACACACACACAAACACAGACATTTTTCATAGACACCTTTCCAGGAGAAAATCTGTTTCTTTGCTCCTGTTCAGCTCTCTAACCTTGGAAATTCATATAGATGTCTGCTCCTTTATATTGTCCTTGCTTTCACCTTTTCATCTTTGCCCCTTCACAACTTCATTTCCATTTATACCTAGTCATCATGTGCTTGTGATATTCCCTCATTAAAATCAGAGAACATTGTGAGAATTCAGTCTCATCCACTTGTCATCAGGGGCAAGTCTTAGGGTCTCTCTCCTCATGGGAAACTGGTTTTAGATCAGACAGGTATATACATACCTGTTGCATGACTCCCTGGGAAGTGTAAGCTTCCCTAAACCTGACCCTCATTACAATAATAATTCAACTTTCAATCATATCTTATGATTTATAAAGTATTTACCTCACAACAAGTTTATTAGAGAATTAATATAAATATTACTCTTGCAAGTAATGTGCCTTTACAGATTGTTCTGAAAGCATCCTGCTTATCATTTCTAATTGAATAATTGTATTCCATTATATTCATATACCACAACTTGTTTAGTCATTCTTCAATTGATAGGTATTCCTTCAATTCTTTGCTACCACAAAAAGAGTTGCTATGGATATTTTTCTATGTGTGTGCATAGATGCACACACATATGACTGTGTGTATGTATATATATATATATACACACACACCTATACATATGTATATATACATATATCTATATATACATATATCTATATGTCCTTTTCTCTTTTGTTTTGATCTCTTTCAGATGTAGATCTAATAGTGGTATTGTTGGATCAAAGGTTATACACCATTTTTTTTTAACACTTTGGGTATAGTTTCAAATTGCTCTCCAGAATGGTTAGATCAGTTCACAACTCTAACAACTGTGCCTTAGTGTCCCAGTTTTCACAAATCCCCTCTAACATTACCATTTTCCTTTTCTTTCATATTAGCAAGTTTGAGAAGTGTAAAGTGCTACCTCAGAGTTGTCTTAATTTGCATTTCTCTAATCAATAATAATTTAGAGCACTTCTCTATAACCATTAATAACTTTAATTTCATCTTAAGGATGATTGTTCATATCTTTTGACCTTTTATCAATTAGGGAATGACTTCTTATAAATTTAGCTGAATCCTCTGTACATTTGAAAAATAAGACCTTTATAAGAGAAATTTGTAAAAAAAAAATTGTTTACCAGATTTCTTCTTTCCTCCTAATCTTGGTTGCATTCGTTTTGTTTGTGTAAACCCTTTTTAATATAATAAAATCAAAATGATCCATTTTCCATCTAATAATGCTTTCCATCTTATCTGGTCATAAATTCTTCCCTTCTTCATTGTTCTGACATGTAATTTTTCCTTGCTATCCTAATCTGTTTATTGTATCTAAATCATTTACCTATTTTGATTTTATCATCATATACAGTGAAAGATGTTTCCCAAATCTAGTTTCTTCCATTCTGTTTTCCCAGAAAATCTTGACAAGTAATGTTTGAATCTTTGAGTTTCTCAAAATGTAGATTGCTATTGTCATTTACTATAGTGTTGTATGTACTTTATCTATTCCACTCATCTGACATTCTACTTCTAAGATTGTACTGTATTTTTTTGGTGGTTACTGCTTGATAATAGAGTTGGAGATGTAGTATGACTATGCCACCTTCCTTTACATTGTTATTTTCATTAATTCTTTTGACATGCTTGACCTTTTGTTCATAAAGATGAATTTTGTTTTTTTGTAACCTATAAAATAATTTTAATAGCTTGATTCATATGACACTAAATATATTATTTAATTTAAGTAGAATTTTAATTTTTTACTATATTGGTTTAGCCTATCAATAAGCAAATGATATGTTTTCCCAATGTTTAGTTCTGACTTTATTTATATAGAAACTGTTCAGTAATTGTGTTTATATATTTACTGGATTTGTTTTGGCAAGTAGACGCCCAAGTATTTTTTGTTGTCTAGCATTGTTTTAGACATAATTTCTCTCTAATTTAATATTTAATTTCCCAAACTACATATAAAATAATTTTTACATCCATTCCTTATAACTTACAATTACAAATTCTCCCCCTCCTCTCTTCCATCATTGAGAAGGCCAGCAATTTGACACAGGTTATTAATATACAATCTTGCAAAACATATTTCTGTATTAGTCACATTGTGAAAGAAAACACGGACCAAATCAGAACAAGAATAAAGTAAAAACAAAAGCATGTTCAGAGCTGCATTTAAACTCTATCAGTTCTTTCTCTGAAAATGGATAACATTTTTCTTCAGAAGTACTTAGAAATTGACTTAGATCATTGTATTTCTGAGAATAGCTAAGTTATTAGCAACTAATTATCATACAATATTGATGTTACTTTACACATTGCTCTCATGGTTCTGCTAACTTCATTTTGCAACTGTTCACATAATTTTTTCTTGTATTTGAAAACCAAAGTTTCGATTTAGCTTTGATCTTTTGATAAGGAATGGTTGAAAATGCTGTGTGTAACTGAATATCCATTTACCCATGAAAAATTATACGGGGTAGGTGATTCTTGGTTGGCATCATATCTCCTTCAGCATTCAGTATATCACATTCCAAACACTCTCATCTTTTAATAATGTAGAAGCTGTAAAATCTTGTGTTATTATGATTATATTAGTTTTTTAATTTAAATATTAATTATATTAATATTTAAATATTTCTTTCTGACTACTTGCAATATTTTTCCCTTGACCTGGGAGCTCTGGAATTTGGTTATGATATTCCTGGGGGTTTTCTCATTGGGGTCCCTTCCAGGAGGTGATTGGTGGATTTTTTTTTAAATTTCCATTTTACTCTCTGCTTCTAAAATACCAGGGCAGTTTTCCTTGATCAATTCTTGAAAGATGATATCCCTGCTTTTTTTGAGCATACCTTTTAGGTAGTCCAATAATTCTTATTTTTTTTATCTTGGATCCATTTTTAAGGTCAGTTGTTTGTCCCAATGAGATATTTGACATTTTCTTCTATTTTTCATGCCTTTGACTTTGTATTATTGCTTCTTAATATCTTAGAGAGTCATTAACTTCCACTTGCCAAGTTCTAATTTTTAAAGAATATTTTCGTCATTGAACTTTTGTACCTCATTTTCCATTTGAACAATTTGACATTTTAAGGAGTTCTTTTCTTCAATGGATTTTTGCTTATTTTTATGCATGTGGACAATCTGCTTTTCACAGTATTCTTGTCTTCACTGTATTGTTGTGTCTCTTTTTACTATTTTACCTATTCAGTTTTTTATGGTTTTATTTTCTCTAGAATTTTCTGGAGCTTCTTCACCTATTTATTCTTCTTTATAATTTTCTTTTGTCAATGTTATTTCTTTTCCCAATTTTTTCTTTACCACTGTTATTTGATTTTTGAGACCCCCTTTAGCTTTCCCATGGCCTGAGACTAATTCACATTTTCCTTTAAGGCTTTGAATATGGCTGTTTTGATTGTGTTGTCTTAGTTTGTGTTTTTATCTTCCCTATCACATAGTAACTTTCTATGGTCACAATCATTTTTTTTTCTTTGCTCATTTTTCCAACCTATTTCTGGAATTCTAGGTTTATTTTAAAATTGAGTTCTGCTCCTAAATTGCAGAAAGTTGCTTCTTTTAGACCTAGTTCTAGAGGTCTTTTAGATTTCAGTTCTTCCATGGTAGTATGATCTAAGGAAAGATGTATTTACTACTATCCTGGCCTTTATTCTGGTCTGTGAGTGACCACAAACACTATTTTCTATACTGGAACTGTGAATAGGGTCCCTGGTCCACTGTGGTTGCAAGTTCTGGTGTGATAATCCTCACCCCAGGATTTCAACAGAAGACTGCCACCCAGATCTGAATATAGATAATGCAACAGAGTCCTGCACCCAGTGCCAGCAAAGGGACTCCCTTAATCTCCTGATTTGTTATCTGACTGCCATACTAGGATGAAAGTAGGATGAAATCTCTAGAAGCAGCTGCTACTGGGCACTGATTAAATTGCTTCTCATGGTCTGTTGTTGATTTTTATTAACTGCCTGTACTGGCACTCCAACTCTCTCCTCCCTACTCTCACCCTGATGTGACCATTTCTGCCTACATTCTAAGTTGTACTGGGCTAGAACAATTTCATTTCATTGTTTTGTAGGTTCTGTCACTCCATATTTTGTTTTGAGGTGTTAAAGGTGTTTGGATGGGAGTTTGGGTTCCTGCTTTTTTTCCATCTATTGCCCTAGATGGATTTTCTCTCTCTATCTCTTGCTGCTGGGCTTTGTTGATAATATATAGAAATGTATATAGAAATATACAGAAGCCCTGGAACCTTACTGGAGGCCCTAAAAAAGGATTTTCTTGTTGTATGTTTACAGAAGTACTGGAGGGAGGTTTCAGAGGCCCTGGGACTATGCTGACAATTTGTGTTGAGTTGTCAGACTTTGTTTGTGGGTCTGTGTTGATTTCACAGGCAGATAGTGAATTGAGGGTTGATGCCTGTGATGCTATTGTGGCTCTATTAAGCTTTGTTTTCCCAGAAACAGGAACTGTGAAGGGCATGAGGTGGATTGAACACTGTGAACTTCAATATGGAATGGGAACTGGATGTTGAACTGGACAAGGAACTTGACAAGGAACTGGATGAGGAGCTGAGAGCTGTCTATCTTTGAATCCAGGTGACAGTTGGGTAGATTGAGACAAAAGCTGGGACCATGGAAGAGCAACCATGGAATCTGAGAGGCAGGCTTGAGTCAAGATGAAAAGACTTCTCCTTGGATACTTAATGGTGACAGAGAAGATCATGATTTATTGTAGCCTAGGGTGGGAGAACTTTGTAGTCTTGTACATTTTACCTTTTAAGGATGATTAAAAAGTAATCTCAGGGGGGCAGAGTCAAGATGGCAGAGTAGAAGCACAACCTCTCCGCGGCCCAGCTTCCACCTTCCCCAATCCACGTAACAAAAGGGGACTCTAAACAAACTTTGCAGGTGCAGAACCCACAAAATGACACAGAGCAACTAACCTCCCACTGAGGACAGCCCGGCAGGCTAGCAGGAATCTAGACCAGCGCTCTAGTAGCTGAGCCCAGCCCCCACCAAGGCTTTAGCCCCAGGGTAGGCCTGACCAGCCACTGGCCAGAGGGACTCCAGATCAGCAGCAGCAGTGTCAGTTTCCAGATTTATCGACACATAGATGTGAAGGACAAAGTGAGAGACCAGTGCAGTCTGGACTTTGGGACCAGTAAGTGGGAGTGGGTGGATTTTACCCTTGGGGCGAGAGGCACTGAGACACCAGGCACAGCCAGCCAGTGCCATGTGGCAGCTTCAGCTCCTGGTCTGCAGAGTATAGGGGGACCAAGCACCAGTCTGAGGGGTAATCGATTTTGCTTTAACCTGCTTGGATCTGGATTGCAGTCTAGGGTGGAGGTCCTGGGGTGTGCATCCAGCTTGCCAGAGCATGTGGAGACCTCAGAGAGGGCACCCAGGAGCTGAGAAAACCCAAGTGTTTGGGACGAAAACTCCCCTGTCTGGTGGCAGAGTCCTACTGTAGCAAAATGCCCAGAAGTCAAGTAATTGAGTGGCAAAATGAGCAGGCAAAGGAAACAAAACAGACAGAAGATTGCAACATTACACTCCAATTTTGGGGACAAAAAGGAGCAAAGAATGGAACAGGAGGAAGACAGTGAAGTCAGAACTCCTGCACCAGCATTTGGTGCTTCAAAGGAAAATACAAGCTGGTTACAGGCCATAGAGGACCTTAAGAAGCAGATAAGAGAAGTAAAGGAAAAATTGGGAAGAGATATGAGAACAACACAAGAAAATTATGAAATGAAAGTCAACAGCCCGACTGAGGAAAATAATGCCTTAAAAAAACAGACTGACTCAAATGGCAAAGGAGTCTCAAAAAGGCAATGAGGAGAAGAATGCCTTAAAAAGCCAAATTTGCCAGATGGAAAAAGAATCTCAAAAGCTCAATGAGGAGAATCATTGCTTCAGAATTAGATTGGAGCAAATGAAAGCTAATGACTTTCTGAGAAATCAAGATGCTGTTAAACAGATCCAAACAAATGAAAGAATAGAAGGCAATGTGAAATATCTCATGGGAAAACCACTGACCTGGAAAACAGATGCAGGAGAAATAATTTAAAAATTATTGTACTACCTGAAATCCATGACCAAAGTAAGAACCTAGAAATCATCCTCCAGTAAGTTCTCAATGAAAAATGCCCTGATATTTTAGTACTAGAGGGCAAAATATAGGTTAAAAGAATCCACCAATCACCTCCTGAAAAAGATCCCAAAAAGAAACTCTTGGGAATATTATAGCCAGGTTCCAGAATTCCCAGATTAAGGAGAGAATATTACAAGCAGCCAGGAAGAAACAATTTGAATATTGTGGAAACACAATCAGGATAACCCAGGATCTTGCAGCTTTTACACTGAGGGATTGAAGGGCTTGGAGTAAGATGTTCCAGAGGTCAAAGGACCTGGGATTAAAACCAAGAGTCACCTACTCAGCAAAACTGAGTATCATGTTTCAGGGGAAAATATGGTCATTCAGTGGAATAGAGGACTTTCAAGCATTCTTGCTGAAAAAAACAGAGTTGAATAGAAAATTTGACATTCAGATACAAGAAGCAAGGGAAGCATGAGAAGGTAAACAGGGAAAAGAAATCATAAGTATCTTATCAATGTTGAACTATTAAAATTCCTACATGGAAAAACAATAATTGTAACTTATGAAACTTTTCTCAGTAGTTGAAGGGATTAGAAATATATATGCCTATATATAAGGGTATATGGGCATATATAAAGTAGAGAATAGAACAAATGGGAGGTGGGATAAGTGGGAGGCAAATATAGTCAGTCTTTTACAATATATCTACCGTGTTATTGTTTTGCATTAGCCACACATGTATAACCTATACTGAACTGCTTATCTTCCCAGTAAGTGTGGGTGACAAGGAAGGGAGGGAATGAATCTGGAATTGAAAGTTTTAAAATCAAATGTTCATATATATATGTGTGTGTGTGTGTGTGTGTGTGTATGTATACTATTATTAATACCATCTTACATGTAATTGGGAAATAAGATATATAGGCACTGAGGCATAGAGATCCACTGGAAAAGTTGAAAGAGGTATGGAAGAAAATATGGGAGAGACCAGATTGGAGGAGGGTATATCTTGTTGGACTGCTACTTTGGGGAGGTGGGTAGGGGAAAATTGGGGAGAAAATGTGTAACTCAAAATCTGGCAAAAACGAGTGATGTAAATTAGAAGTTAATAAAGATTTAAAAAAAATTAAAAAGTAATCTCAGGGGTGGCCAGGTGAGGCAGTGAGTAAGAGCACTGGCCCCAGTGTCAGGAGACCTGGGATCAGTTCTGGCCTCAGATACCCACACAAAAATAACTGGCCATGGAACCTTGAGCAAGTTACTTAACCCCAATTGCTTTTAAAAAACAAAACAAAACAAAACAAAACAAAAAATTTCCAATAAAGAAGAAAGAAGACTTTTAGACTGAGAGATTGACAATGTGACCTAGGGTTGAAGAACTTTGACCTTTGTACTTTGTGTCCCTTAAAGAGCCTTGCTCCTTAAAGGTGATTGAGTTAAGGACTCACTGAATGATATCCTTTGCTTAAAACTATGTGGCCACTTTGGTGATAAGTTGTTATGTTATAACATTGTGACTGCTGTACTTTGGTTTCTGTTTGCTTTAGTTTGCTGCTGAATAAATAGAGAGATCAGAACCTTAAAGGTGTTCATAGCAGCAGTCCTCTGGAAAGCTGCTCATGCTTGGCTTTACAAATAGTGATATTGAGCATCAATGCTTCACTGCTAATCTTATTGGGAAGGTTTTTAGCTTACCCTTATTTCAGATGTTTGCTGATTCTTTTAGATTTATACTATTCATCATTTTAAGAAAAGCTCCATTTATTCCTATGTTCACTGTTGTTTTTAATAAGAATGTGTGTTGTATTTTGTCAAAAACTTTTTCTGCATCTATAAATAACCATATGGTTTTTGTTGGCTTTGTTATTGATATGGTTTCTTATGTTGATAGTTTTCCTTAGATTGAACCAACTTTGCATTCCTTATATAAATTCTACCTGGTCATAGTATATGATTTTCATAATATACTCCTGTAATCTCATTGCTAGCATTTTATTTTAATATTTGCATTGATATTTACTCGGGAAATTGGTGTATAGATTCTTTCTCTGCTTTCAGTCTTCCTAGTTTAGGTAGCATCATCATATTTGTTTCATAAAAAGAATTTGGTAGGATTCTTTCTTTACCTATTTTTCCAAATAGTTTATATAATACTACAATTAATTGTTCTCTATAAGTTGAGTAGAATTGAATTGTGAATCCATTTTGCCTTGGGAAATTTTCTTAGGAAGTTCATTGATGACTTGTTCAAATTTTTCTAAGATGGGTCATTTAAGCATTCTATTTCCTCTTCTTTTAATCTGAATAATTTATATTATAAATATCTATACATTTCACTTAGATGGTCAGATTTGTTGGCATATAATTAGGCAAAATGACTCAATAATTTCTTTGATTAATTTTTCATTGATGGTGAATTAGTACTTTTCATTTTTGATACTGGTAATTTTGTTTTCTTCCTTCTTTTTTAATAAAACTACCCAATGTTCTTTTTATTGTAGTTTTCATAAAGCCATTTCCTACTTTTACTTTTTAATTCCATGGTTTCCTTACTTTCATTTTTTTACTTCTTTTTAAATTTTTAGGAATTCCAATTTGATGTTTAATTGATTTTAGATTTATTCTTTTTGTAGTTCTTTTAGTTGAAAATCCAATGCTTTCTCCTTTTATTGATGTAAGCATTTAAAGATATAAAAATTCCCTAACTACTGCTTTGGCCACATCTCATAAATTTTGGTATGTTGTATGATTGTCATCATTCTGTTTAGAGAAATTATTGTTTTTTCTGCTTTACACTTTGAGCTACTCATTCATTAGGATTAGATTATTTACTTGAAAATTAATTTCAAATCTGTCTTTTCATGGCCCTTTATTGAATGTGATTTTTATTATATTATGAACTATTAGGCATGCATTTAATATTTCTGCCTTTATGTATTTGATAGTGAATTTTTTATGTGTAGAGACATAGATAATTTTTGTGAAGGTGCCATGAATTACTGAAAGATTATTATATCCTCATTCAACTTTCTCCCCAGGTCTGAAATTTTCTAAAATCCTATTCACCTCTTAAACTTCTTTTTTGTTTACTTTTTAGTTAGATTTATTGAGTTTTGAGAGAGGAAATTTGAGGTTCCCCAGTAGTAGAGTTTTACTGTTTCCTCTTGTAACTCATTTAACTTCTTTAGAAATTTGGATTCTATACCATGTAGCATATAGCCTATTGCTGTTGCTATTACTATTGTTATTGCTTTTTTTGTCTATGGTACCTTTTAGCAAGACATAATTTCCTTCCTTATATCTTTTAATTAAATCTATTTTGCTTTTGCTTTGTCTAAGATCATGATTGCTACACCTACTTTTTTTTTTCTTCAGCTGAAGCATAATAGATTCTCTTCCAGTTCCTTACTTTTATTCTGTGTTTCTTCCTGCTTCAGATGTGTTTCTTGTAAACAACATATAATAGGATTCTGGTTTTTAATCTACTCTGCTATCTGTTTCTGTTTTATTATTAGTTCTTCCCATTCCCATTCCCAGTTATGGTTAGTAACTGTATTTCCCACCATCCTGTTGTTCTACTGTTTATCCCCCCTTTCTGTGTTTATCTCTCTCTCTTCATCTGCCTGTCTTTCTTTCTCTGCCTCCAATTCTTTGTCTCTCTCTCTCTCTCTCTCTCTCTCTCTCTCTCTCCTTTCAACCTTCCATCAGTGTTTTGCTTGTGTCTACCTCTTCCCAAAATCTTCCTTTCCTTCTGTTGGTGCCCTCCTTCTTTTAGCCCCCTCATAGTTCTCTGTAGGGAAAGATAGATTTTTATGCCCCAATGAGCACATATGTTATTCCCTATTTGAATCAATTCTGATGGGAGAAAGATTTAAGAGATGCCTGTACCCCCATCTTTCCCCCCACTATAATAGGTCTTTAACAACTTTTTAATTGAGATAATTTAATCTATTCTACCTCTTTCTTCCATCTTCTCTCAATAAGTCCTATTCCTTAACCCTTACTTTTTTATATTATCCCATGATACTTAACTCTCACCTATGCCCTCTAAGTATAATTCTTTTAACTGCTCTAATATGGATAAAGTTCCTTGGGATTAATCTACTATCTTTCTGTGTAGAGATACAAACAGTTGAACTTTATTGAATCCCTTATGTTTTCTTTTTCCTGTTTAACTTTTATTTATGCTTTTCTCGAGTAATATTTGAAATTCAAATATTCTGTTCAGCTCTGGTCTTTTCATTAGGAATGTTTTAAAGTACTTTATTTCAATAAATATCCATTTCTCCCCAAAGGTATGTGCTCAGATTCAGTGGGTAGATGCTTCTTGGTTGTAATCCCAGCTCCTCCACTCTCCAAAAATGTTATATTCCAAGCCCTCTGATCTTTTAATGTAGGAATTACTAAATCCTATGTAATACCATATATGGCTTCATGATTATCCAAATTATTTCTTCCTGGCTACTTTCTATATTTTATCCTTGATTTGGGGGTTCTGGAATTTGGTTATAATATTCCTGCAAATTTTAATTTTGGAATCTATTCTGTAAGGTGATTGGTGGATTCTTTTAGTTTCTCTTTTCCCCTATGGTTCTAGGATATCAGAGCAGTTTTCTTTGATAATTTCTTGAAACATTATTTCTGCACTCTTTTGATTATAGCTTTCAGATAGTTCAATATTTTTAAATGTTTTTCAGATGAGTAGATTTTCTAATAAGATATTTCATATTTTCTTCTATTTTTTCATTCTTTTGATTTTTTTTAACCAGTTCTTACTTACTTATGGAATCATTAGAATCCATTAACCCAATTTTAATTTTTGAGAATTTATTTTCTTCATTTAGCTTTCCTACCTCCTTTTCCACTTGTCCAATTTTATTTGTTAAGAACTTGTTATATATATGCACACACATATATATATACACACACATATATATATATATGTTCCATTTTTTCTTTACCAAGCTGTTCACTTTTTTCAAGATTCTCTTGCATAACTCAAATTTCTTTCCCACTTTTTATTCTACTTCTGTCGTTATATTTTTGAAAACCTATTGGGGCTCTTCAAGGAACTCCCTTTAAGTCTGGGATCAATTCACACTTTTCTTTGAGACTTTGCATGAAGATTTTTTGAATTTTTTTTGTCCTCTTCTGACTTTGGGTTTTCATCTTCTCCATCACCATAGTAACTTTCCATGGTCAGTTTCTTTTTTGCTATTGTTTATTTTCTAGCCTATTTGTAACTTTTAAAGTTGGTCCCTGCTCGTGAGGTGGAGGAGGCACTTTACCAAGCTTCTTGAACTGGAAGCCTGGATCCTGGTCCCTGACATTCTGTGGCAATGGCCTCTGTGCTGGGACCATGGGACTGCCTTGCTGAGTTATGCCAGAACTCAAGGCCTCTGCTGGCTTTCCTGCATATCAACTGCACTGTGCTGTACTTTTCCCTTTCCCCAAGTGTAAAGCCATGCACAAGCAGCTTTTCCAGAGGACTGCTGCTGTGAACAGCTTGAAGGTTCTGATCACATATTATGTTGAACTCTCTATTCATTTAGCAGTAAACTGAAGCAAAACATTCACAGAAAACAAAGTACAGAATTCACAATGTTATAACATAAAAACTTATCCCTAAAGTCGTCACATAGATTTCACCAAATTGACTACTTAGTTTTAAACAAAAGATATCATTCAGTAAGTCCTTAACACAAACTATAAAGGTAAAAGTTCTCCACTCCAGGTCACATTGTCTTAATCTCTCAGTCAAAAAGTTTTCTTTCTTCTTGGTTGGAGATTAGTTTCTAATCATCCCTAACTCAATCATCCTTAAGAGGTATGAGGCATAAGAATACAAAGTTCTACCACCCCTAGGCTACAGTAAATCATGATCTTCTCAGTCAGCATTGAGTACCCAAGGAGAGATCTTTTCATCTTGACTCAAGGCTGCCTCTTAGATTCCATGGTTCCTCTTCCATGGTCCCAGATTTTGTCTGAATTTACCCAATTGTCACCTAGATTCACAGGTAGGCAGCTCTCAGCTCCTCCTGCAGCTCCTCATTTAGCATCTTGTCCAGCTCCTCATCCAGTTCCTAATCCAGGTCCATATTGAAGCTCACAGTGTCCAATCCATTACAAGGCCATATTTGAACTTATATCTTCCTGACTTCAGGCCCAGTGCTCTATTCATTATACTACCTGGCTGCCTCAGAATGATGAATGAGAAGTATTGGTGACTGATAATCACACTCATCTTGAGGAGAACAATCAACCAAGGCAAGGTCTTCACTGTAATACATTATGAAAATCCTCAAGAAATCTCTGATTTGGGGCATCCAGGTGGCAGTGAGTAAGAGCACCAGCCCCAGAGTGGGGATGACTTGGGATGGAATCAGGGCTCTGATACTTAGTACCACACCCAGAAACAAGTGGCTGTGTAACCTTGAGCAAGTTACTTAACCTTAATTGCTTTAAAAAAAATCTCAGATTTTATGTCTCACATTTCTATTCTGAATCTCAGGTTTTTTCATCTTTAAAATGAGATGATTGGACTTGATCTCTAAGGCACATTCCATCTCTATCTATGAATGAATATGTTAAGTGGATAATTCTCTCTTGTAATTACTCAAGTCATTGATCATTTCAAAATGACTTTTTATAAATCTGTACAGCCATTTGGAGAAAATAATTATATGAAAGAAGATAAGAGAATGCTGTTGTTTATGCCAGCAGTGGATAATTGGTACATATAAAAAACTTGTATAGTTGGGGGCCTTCTAATTTTTTCAAATGGACCAGCAAATATTTCTTATGGAAAAAAAATTCCTACATGTAATAATTTCTTTACAAGTGCATTTTGAATTTCATTGGAGGCATTGTTTTTAAAATCTTAAGAAAAAACTCCCCAGAATATTGCTACATGTATTTTCTATGAATTTACTTTCCACCTATGCATTTTGAACTGCATTACATATGAAGAGTTCTGCGGGAAGCATCTATTTAAAAGCCACACCATGTATGATGCCTGCAGAGTAAGATCACTCTAAACATCTGAATTTGACATGTGCTGATTTTTGATGCTCTTCCACTTCATAGTGACTCAGAAAGACTCATGAGGAGTTAATTATTGTTTTACTGTTTACACTTACATGTGAAATGCATTCCCTGTTCACAGAAGAACTTGCATTTTTCATTACTAGCACATCTCATTGTATTACTGTGACTAGAATAATGATATACCTAAATAAGGAAACAGTAGAAAGTTGCAGGAAAGTTAAATTAGCTTTTTTTTAAGCTGGAAAAATGACCATCATCATACACAGATGACTTTTTAGGTGATAAACTGTCACATCTTATATATTCTTTTGATTCAATTGTTTTGTTAGTGTTCATTTTTCATCTGGGTCTGAGAGATAATTGATTATATTCTTTGCTAATGAGATATTACTTGCACATCTGAAAATCATAATCTTATCAACTTTAGGACCTTAGAGAGACCTTGGAGTTATTCTGATGATTACAAATGTCACAGAAAAAGGGTCTGTTAAGTAATCACAAGTCACAACTTTCAATTGAATCTAATGACATTGTACTACTGCATGACATTTATTTTTGAGATTTTCTAAATAAATTGTATTTGGACTGATTCCTGCACATGAAAATTTTCATTGACAAGTAATGCTCATGTTCTCAAAAATTTGTAATGATAGACTGAACTTTTACTTAGGCAGAATATTGGTCTAAATGGGCCTAATTTTCTATGATTTCAACATTATTATCTATTGAAGGAATAAGATAAAGAAATTCTCATTCTTTTACAAAATGTTTTGGCCTTCTAAGAAAAAAAAATATGATGAGCTATGGGGAATTTGGGCCACTGTTGGTGCTATGGTCAACTCCTCATTAATGTTTCAAGTATAAAGCTTTGAGTCAGGTATCAGTAAAGAGAAGGGCTTTACAATTGGGGAAAGAGGAAAGGATTTTGAGAGAACTGGAGAGATATAAAGATTAAATCAAACTTCAAACTCAGTTTAGGAGCAAGATATGAAACAAATACAAATAGTAATACAAGGTAATTGCCTAAGTGATTGCTTTTTTTTTTTTTTAATCTGCATGGGGATTTACCAGTGTGGAGACTTCATTTGCCTATGCAGATTGATAATTCATCTATAATTCATAGTATTAGAGAGTGATATCAGTCATTAAGAAGTTAAGTGAAGGTTAACTTGTCACTCATACTGTAGCCAACAAGAGGCAGAGGCAGAACTTAATTCCTAGACTGGTCCTTTATCTACTACTTAAGCCCCTTCCTTACAATTTATTGACATTGTCAAATAAGGCAGGGAGATAGAAAAAAAATGTTGACTGAGAAGAGGTTCCCTGGAGATAGGTATAAAGCAGGCAGCGATGATAATTTCAAAGATCATTTTCCACAGAGCAATAATGGCACACATATATGCATATAAGTACACATATATGTATATGTATGGAGAGTTGGAGAGAGAGAGAGAGAAAGAGAGATAAAATCAAGTATATTGTTTTCCCCTTGAGAATAATCATATTTTATAGGTAGAGGCTGTATCATTTTTATCCTTTAATCATTTGTGCCTGGCAAACTGTCTGACACACAGTAGGAACTTTCACATTTGATTGTCTGTTTCTTGACACTCATGAAGTTCTGGGCCTTGAAGTATAGGGCAAAAGAAGAGTGCTGGAGAGCAGGATGCTAGAAGATTTTCCATGTCCCTAGGTAAAGTGGAAATTGAACATCAATTATCATTATTAACAATAAAGAACACTGTGAAGTAGACAAAGATTTTATACACATTTTATAGATAAGGAAGCCAATATTCTAGGAAATTGGGGGAGCAGTAGAGTGGTACAGTAGAGTGCCAGACCTGAAGTCAGAAATAATTAACTTTGCGAGTTCAATTATTGCCTCAGATGCTAGTTATTTGGCCCTAGCAAGTCATTCAACCATGTTTGTCTTAGTTCCTCATCTTTTAAATGAACTGAAGAAGGGAATGGCAAATGACTCCAGTATCTTTGCCAAGAAAATTCCAAGTGGGGTCATGAAGAGTCAGACTAGACTGAAATGACTGAACAATTCAAAGATATTAAGGGACTAGTCCATAGCTAGCAAGCACCAGAGTTAGGATAATTCCTGTTAAATTGGAGGGGATTATATAGGTGGATGCAGAATTTTAAGCAGCTAATCATACTGGATAAAAGTCACTGTAGAATAGACCCTGTGTTTGAAGGGTTTTATAATGAAATTAAGAGAAACTGGATAATAGCCGTAAGTCACAACATAGTCAAGCAAAGAATTATTCTTATTATTTGAAGCAGGGAAGGAAGAAAATAACATGTGATCACAGAAAGTCTGGGAATACTAGAAAGGAAGGAATGACCCAAGTAGTAGAAAAGAGTTGGGCAGGTAAGAGTTTACGTGCTTCCAAGAACCAGGGGAGGTTGTGACATTTTTCTTAGAAGTGGAGTCCTATTTTTCCTGGGGCTTTGCAAACTTCTTCGAATCCTACTCTTCAGTTTTCTCCTTTTGTCCCACCCCTCCAGGCTCAGAGCTTCATGGAAACCCAAAACTACCTTATTGCATTGCCATTGAGCCTTGGCATTGTATTTGGCAATGAATGGTCATAGCTAATGTCACTATAATAAATGTAGAACATTTTTTTCATAATCCCTGCACTGTTATGGAGATACTAGAATGCAAAAATCTTTTTCTATTGGGGTAGCTATCTTCCTACCTCTCTGCCCATTCCTTCTGATTTTCATTCACTCTATAATCATCTATATTGCACTTCTTTGATCCTCTTCACTGTATATTTCCTTTCAGAGACTGAATTATATCTCATGGGTTCAGGTATCTTTATACAAGTAACCCTCAGTTATATGTATTGAGCTTTAGTCTCCCTGTCTATTTAACTTCCTTCTCACATCATCATCTTCCTGTTAGATCCATTCACCTAGATGTTATGGTGGCATCTCAAACTTAACATGCCCATAATGAAATTCATTAAGTTGGCCCACATCCCTAACAAAGACTTCAGTGAAGAGATTTAACACAAGTAAGGGAAGGAGAAGAGTGAGGTTTGGTGGGGATGAGTTTATTTAGGGCTTGGCCACATTGGTGAAGAAGAATATAGTAATTTCCTATTTTAATTAATCATTATTGCTAGCTAGGATCTCAGCTTAGTTGTTTCTAAAATCCTTAACAGGATTTTAAAAGACCCAATTGTCCTTTCATAGGTATAACTCTATAATCACTTAAATTAGGCAGTCATGTAAATCAAACATTTTCCACTCCCCCTAACCCAGGATAAGTTTATGTTTGTATTATCGTACTTATTTCAATAGTCAAGACTAAAATCATTCCCATACTACTTAATAGAAGTAAGTTATGGAGCAGGATGGACTAGCAGGTTGTTTATTTGTTTGTTTTTGAGGGTAGAAGCTTAAGATTAAATACCTGATAATAAGTTGTTGGGTTTTTAATCATTACAATTTCCCTTTCTGGAGAGCTGCTTGAAAGGTGGTTTTTGATATCTGTCAGTTCAAGACACTGTGTGCTCTGTAGTAAAATTGAGAGCAGGAAGAAAGGAAACTAGTTCAGAGTTTTTTAATTGCTAATTTTATTTACTAACTCCACTTATTTTTTTTAATTTCCAAAGTATTTTGAGATTGTAATTCAGAAATGCTGCCTTGTTCTCTGAACCCTTTTATTTTATTATTTTCTTGAAAAGTTTTTCTAAGTCCTCTAATGTGCCAAGGCATATGTAATGTAATACCAAGCAAAGGCAACTTCCCAGGTTCAAAATACCAGCATAGGTGCTCTCTATTTTATTCAGTAACAAACCCAGAACAGAGAAGATCAAAACATGACATCATTCAAAATACAGCATTTACTAAGTGTGATTAAATCATCTCCAAGGCCTACCCCACCCCAGGACTTTCCAATCATTCAATCAATTACAAAGTCTCTGTTCCAAATACTTCTCCACCCCTAGGCTATACCTTAATTAAGTCCACCACAA
>NW_027187359.1:19111335-19178625 GCF_028583685.1 Petaurus breviceps papuanus | reverse complement strand
AACAACAGCACTGTCCTTCACCAGTGGACAGTATTCATTCTGTCTGCCGGACAGTCTCCAGACCCCTGCAACAACAGTACTGTCCCTCACCAGTGGACAGTATTCACTCTCAGTACTGTCCCTCACCAGTGGACAGTATTCATTCTCTGTCTGCAGGACAGTCTCAGGCCTTCTTAACCAAATGCCAGGTTCCAGGACTTCTTCAACAGGACAGTCTTTCACCAGTGGACAAATCTGGCAAAATAACATCAAAACAGACAGACAAAGTACCAGCAAAACAGCCATGTCTCCTCAGTCCTTGGCAGCTCAGGGGGCAGGTCTCAAAAGTCCAGGGCAATTCAAAGCGGCCACCAGCAATTCCCTTAGTCTCTCTCCACGAGGTGCTGCTTCCAAAAAGAACTTCCGCCTCTCTCTTGTCTCTCCAAATCTATGTAACTATTGTTTATTCTGGAGAAGATGATTACAAAATTGTACCCTTAACTCATTTATTCTACCGTGAATGAGGCTACGATAGTCTGGTTATTGTCTCTTTGCTTTTTCTTGATTTTTTGTTTGTTCACCTTGTTTGTTAGATTTGTTTCCACAGGCTTGGTACCCTCCATCTGTAGATGTCTGATAGCTTAAGCTGGATGTCACCCCCTGTCTGCAACTGTGATGTGTCACCCTTGGACCTGGCATCAAGCATATTAAGAACTGACCTCTCAAATGGGACCCCTAAGGACAGGGACAGCTCTACATCCGATTTCAGCAGCAAGTAGCCATAGAAGAAGAGATCTTCACCCCTTACCACAAGATTTTGGGGCCCCATTTGTTCGGGGTGGGGGGAATGATGGGGAGCTTGTGCTCAAGCGCCACCCTAAAATATGGTTTTCTGTGTTTATTGTGTGCTATTCTTGTTATATTGTTGTGAAATTTTGTTGACACCAGTTATTCCTACTGTATTTTTGTCAAGTAAGGGACATGAAAGATCTTGGGGCCGAATGTAAGGGTTATGGGATTTAAAGATCTTCCATGCCCCGTTGGACTTGCTGACGTAGCAGGAAGGGGCGGAGCAAGAGGAAGCGGAAGCCAAGCTAGCGTTCCTTCGGTGGCTGGCGGTGGTGGTGACCGCGGCAGCAGCAGAGGCAGTGGCAGCGCGAAGCCCTTTTTGAGTTAGAACTGCTAAGGACTTTCTGCTAAGGACTCCTGCTGAGGACTGCCAGGGGCCGGAGCTGCTGGGAGCGCTCTTCCAGGACGCTGGGTGGTTGCTGTGAGTGGGGAGAGGAGGACCTTTGCCTGAGGTAGCCTGTTCTGTTTTAAAGGCTTGAAAATGTGGGTGCTTTCTACTTTATCTACCTGTGCCAATGTCATAACTACTCTGATGGCTTTCACTTTCTGGTTTTGGGACTCAGTCTTTTGGTATCTTAATAAATTTTCTAGTTTATTTCCTCATATGGCAAACATGACGTATTTTCTAATGGATAATGATATCAGCATATTTGTAATCTCTATAGGCATTGTGAATATGGCATTGCTGATACAGCATACTAAGAAAGACAGAAAATTGAGAGGTAGAGGTCAGGATGCTAATGTAGATGTACATACTGAGCCCTTTGCCATCTGGCCTGAGTATTGTGACTTTTAGTCCCTAAGCATTTTATTCATTGAAAATATAGTATGATACACAAAAGGCTTTTTATAAATAAGAAATGAAGAACATTCTAATTCTCCATCACCATGTTTTGTGAAAATGTCTTAGATTACAACATGATCTTTTTGAAATATTGAAGCCCTTAGGAGAGCATACTTGGAAAAACAAGAAATCTCCTATGTAGTTATGAATAAAGAACTAAATATAGCAGTATAAGATTAGAATTATAAGATTCACAATATTACAATTCACATTTTCTGTTGAATTATAAGATTCTTCCAACTGGCTTAGTTTCCTATATCCAACTTCAACCATCTGTAGAGCTTATGTTAAAATGTTCTGGACTGATAATTGTCTCAGGAAATCACTGTGATCCGGAGCACTACTCTCCTATGTAATTTGTTCTTGTTGTTTGTTGTGGTGGTGGTGTTTCTCACCCACCCCATATGCTCTCAGGTTAGACTATTGTTTCTATGGAACATTTAAATAATACCTCTGATGATTTCTGTATGTGGGTAAGATTCATGGTTAAAAAGTTACACAAATTATCTGAGCTCAGTTTCCTCTTTTGCAATATGTAGATAAAATACATAAATATCCCCCTCTCAGGGTACTTGTGATGTTCAAATGAGTATATAGATATATATGTATCACTATGTGCATGTCATTATCATCATCCTCATCATCAATATCATAATTATTATCCTGGATATGTGATTACATGGATATAGGATTTCTTATCAATATGTATTCTGTTATTTTATATTCCTCAAGTATCACCCTAGTCATTAAGAGGATAACTGACTCATCCACAGTAATAGTCCATGTCAGAAGGATGTCTTAAAAAGAGATAAAGGTTCAATGTATAAATTTGAACATCAACTCCATTGAGACTATAATTAAAACTCATGAGCTAATGAAAGCCTGAAGATAGAGTCTGTAGAGAGAAGAGAAGAAAATCCATTTGGGACTCTGGACATGCCAAATAAAAGTAAAGGATCACAGATGATGATCTAGAGAAGGATAATGGTCAGAGAGGAAAAATAATTATTACGTGAGCCTAGGAAGGAGAGAGTATCTGAGTAGACTATGAGAACTAGAAGTCAGAAGAATAAGAAGAAGCGGATGCTGTAAGTGCAGAAACATTTTTGTTCTAGGAACTTCATATTGAAAGATAGGATGAATATTACATAGTAGTCCCCAGGGGGTGGCAGGTTTGATTCAGATGAAGAGTTCTAAGGATGGGAGAAGATATGGATATATATTTTAAGGCAATAGCAAAGGAGTCAGTGGATGAAATATATATTAAAGATGAGAAAAAGATACAGACCAAGGGAGGGAGGGTGATGGAAATAAAGAGACAGAGAGTCAGAGAGAGACAGAGAGACAGAGAATTAAAAGGACAAGCTTTTAGAAGAGAAAATAGATTTGATTGAGGAAAGACAGGTTGTTTTTTTCAGGGAGAGAGGTCACTTCAATTTCTACCACTTTCTAACTTTGGGGCAAAAGGAAAAGGGAAAGAGACATGATGTCTGAAAAGATATAAATTGTAGAAGTAGGAAGAAGAAACCTCTGAGAAAAGATGGCTTTTCTTGATTGTGGGGGAGAGGATTCTGAGAAGATGGTAGAGTGGGTCAGAAAGTTCCAAGCTCTAAAGATTTTCCCTTACAAAAGAGATAAAATAGCACTTAGGTGTGTGTGTGTGTGTGTGTGTGTGTGTGTGTGTGTGTGTGTGTGAGTGTATGTGTGTGCATGTTTGTGTCAAAGTAAATAAGAATAGGGGAATACCAGGGATTTTCCTGGGACAATTGGAGAAGATCATAAGAAAAATCCCAGAATGAGGTTAGGTCCCTGTGAAGAACAGACACCTCCAGACTAGAGTCTGCATGAACAACAATTGGCAAGCCCTGGGGTTAGTTGATTTGAGAGATTGCCTTGACCCCGGACACGGGAACTTTTGTCCTTGGGATAGTAAGGGGAGTTGGGTATCTGAGCCAGGAAAGGAGGAGGGAACCTCTGCTGACAAGGAATGCCAGACCCAGCTGTGCTGGAGAGAAGTGGGGTTGAGAAGGAACCAGCACACACCTAGTGAGTGCAGAAGCAGTGGGGCAGAATGCCCCTGCCTGTGGGCACTTACAAGGCGCTAGAGGTTTGACTTTGGTTCCATGTTAGAGGGGAGAACTGAAGATTAGGGAAAAGAGACACCATCCTCCGTCTCTGAGGGTGATTACAAAAATTAAGCTATTATTACAAAAAATGCACAGGCAAAGGAGAAAGATGCCAACCATAGAAAGTTATTATGGAAATAGAGAAGACCAGGGTACAAATTCAGAGGAGGATACTAAAGAAAAGAAACCCTCTTTTACCCCAAAGAGTAATATTAAATGGTCACCTGCCCAAAAATAGTGCATATAAGAACTTTAAAAAGACTTTAAAAATTAAATGAGAGAGCTGGAGGAAAAACTAAAAAAAGAGAATAATACAAGAAAAATAAGAAGATAATGAAAAGAAAGTCCAATTAGAAAGGTGATCCAGAATCTTAAGGAAGAAAATGACACTTTAAAAATTAGAATTGGGCAAAGCCAAGCCATTGAAGTTTTATGAGATCAAGAAATAATTAAAATATGAAGATGAAAAAAGAGAAGAGAAAGTGAAACATCTTATAAGAAAAAAAAACTGATCTGGAGAACAGATCAAGAAGAGAAAACATAAGAATAATCAGATTGCCTGAAAGCTATGATCAAAAAAAGAATATAGACACAATCATATAAGAAATGATTAAAGAAAATTGTCCAGAAATATGAGGAAAACTCATAAAAATATTATAGTCAAATTCAGGAACCCACAGGTCAATGATAAAATATTAAAAACAAAGAAAAAATAATTTAAATGTGATGGTGCCACAAAAAGAACCACACAAGGCTTAGCAACAGAGACTAAAAGACTGCATGTCTTAGAATGTTGTATGTCAAAGAGCTGAAGAACTGAGCCTCTGACTGAAAAATCTAATACCCATAAAAATTAAGCATAATTATGAATGAAAAAATGGACATTTGATCAAATGTCAGACTTTCAAGACTGTTAACATAAAAATAAGCAGAGCTAAGATGTTGGAGTTAAAAGAGGAACTCACCTTGGCACCCACTCCAAACACCTCCAATACCTTTAAAATATGACTCTAAACAAATATTAGAGCTACAGAACCCACAAAGTGATGGAGAGAAACAAAGGTTGCCTGGCAGGCTGACAGGAAGTGTCTATTGCACCATCTGGGAACCAAGCACAGTACCACATGAACTGCCCACTACCAGACTGGCCAGAGCATACTTCAGGATAGTGAATCACTATCAACTATGGTGGTTTCCAGACTTCTCAACCCATAAATTCCAAAGAGAAAGTAAAAGGTCAGTGGGAACTCTGTTGGAACAGGAGGGGAAAGAAGAACATGGTGCAGCTCCTGTCCCTGGGGCAAGAGGTGGAGGAAGCGTAGCGACTATAGCTGCCACCACATGGCTGCCTCCAGAGCTCCTGGCCTGCAGATCATAGGGGGCGAAGCAACCATACAGAGAGTGATTGCTCTTGCTTTGACCTGCTTGGATCGTGGTCATGGGTGGTGGTCCCGGTGTGTGTGGCCACTGTACCAGAGCTTGGGGTATCTGAAGAAAGGGTGTCCTTCTCATAGCTCTGACACCATCTGCAAAAACCCCTGTGGTTTGTGACATAGCACTCTGCAATCTGGAAGCAAAGTTCTACCATGGAAAAGAGCTCAAGTCAAGTAATTGGCTGGTAAGATGAGCAAATAGAGGAAGCACAATCAGACCATAGAATCCTTTCTTGGGGACAAAAAGGATCAAAACATGGAACCAGAAGGAGTCAATGAAGTCAAACTCCTACATCAAAAGCTTCCAAAATATGAATTGCTTACAGACCATGGAGGAGCTCAAGAAGGATTTTAAAATCAAGTAAGAGAAGTTGAGGAAAAATTGGAAAGAGGAATGAGAATGATGCAAGAAAATCATGAAAAGTGAGTCAACAGACTGCTATGGGAGACCTAAAAAATACTGAAGAAAATAACACTTTGAAAAATAGACTAACTTGGGGTGGTTAGGTTGCACAGTGAATAGAGCACTGGCCCTGGAGTCAGGAAGACCTGAATTCATTCTGGCCTCAGACGCTTCACACACACACACACACACACACACACACACACACACACACAAGCTGTGTGAACTTGGGCAAGTCACAACCCCAATTACCATCCAAAAAAGTAAAAAAAGAATAGTCGAACTCAAATGACAAAAGAGACCCAAAAAGTCAATGAGGAGAAGAATGTCTTAAACAGCAGATTTGGCCAGATGTAAAATGGATTTCAAAAACTCACTGAAGAGAATGATTTCTTCAAAGTTAGATTGGAGCAAATATAAAGATTTGATTTTAAAACTTTGAATTCTACATTCATTCCCTTCCTCCCTTGTCACCCACCCTTACTGGGAAGATGAACAATTCAGTATAGGTTGTACATGTGTAGCTAATGCAAAACAATAATATCGTAGATATATTGTAAAAGACTGACTATATTTCCCTCCCTCCTATCCCACCTCCCATTTGTTCTATTCTCTACTTTAATCCCTTCCCTTTTCAAAAGTGGATGCTTCCAACTTCCCTTTCCCCCAGCCTGCCCTCCCTTCCATCATCCCCTCTCTGATCCCCTTCCCTCCTATTCTCCTGGAGGGTGAAATAACCTATTTAGTGTGTATTTCATTCCCTCCAATATTCAATATTTTGAATATTCAATATTCAAATTCAATGAGAATGAGGTTGATCCATTCCGTTTTGCCTTCCTATTCTTCCCCTTCATTGTAACCATTTTCCATTGCCTCTTCTTTATGAGATAGTTTACCCCATTCTGCCTCTCCCCATATCCTCTAATTATATTCCTCTCACCTCTTAATTTCACCTTTTGAGTATCATCCCTTCCTGTTAAATTGGTCCTTTGCCCTCTATCTATGTATACCTGTAAACATATATACACACATTCACATATGTATTCATATGCCCATTTACCTTCACATATAGGCATATATATAGACATATATATGTGTGTGTGTGTGTTTATACATATATATATTTCTATTCCTTCAAATATTTTCATACTGACAAATGTTTCATCAGTTACAATTATTGTTTTTCCATGTAGGAATGCTAATAGTTCAACTTTGATAACTTCCTTATGATTTCTTTTCCCTGTTTACCTTCTCATGCTTCTCTTGCTTCTTGTAGCTGAATGTCAAATTTTCTATTCAACTCTGGTTTTTTCAGCAAGAATGCTTGAAAGTCCTCTATTCCATTGAATGACCATATTTTCCCCTGAAACATGATACTCAGGTTTGCTGGGTAGGTGATTCTTGGTTTAATCCCAGCTCCTTTGAGCTACAGATTATCATATTCCAAGCCCTTCGATCCCTCAGTGTAGAAGCTACCAGATTTCGGTTATCCTGATTATGTTTCCACAATATTCAATTTGTTTCTTCTAATATTCTCCCCTTAATCGGGGAATTCTGGAATCTGGTTATAATATTCCCAGGAGTTTTCTTTTTGGGATCTTTTTCAGGAAGTAATTGGTGGATTCTTTTAACCTCTATTCTGCCCTCTGGTTCTAAAACATCAGGGCAGTTTTCTTTGAGAACTTTCTGGAGGATGATTTCTAGGTTCTTACTTTGATTATAGCTTTAAGTTAGTCCTATAATTTTTAAATTATCTCTCCTGGATCTATTTTCCAAGTCAGTGGTTTTTCCTATGAGATATTTCACATTGCCTTCTATTCTTTCATTTGTTTGGATCTGTTTAACAGCATCTTGATTTCTCCTAAAGTCATTAGCTTCCATTTGCTCCAATCTAATTCTGAAGCAATGATTCTCCTCATTGAGCTTTTGAGATACTTTTTCCATCTGGCAAATTTGTCTTTTTAAGGCATTCTTCTCCTCATTGCCTTTTTGACCCTCTTTTGCCATTTGAATTAGTCTATTTTTAAGGTGTTATTTTCCTCAGTCAGGCTGTTGACTTTCATTTCATAATTTTCTTGCATTGTTCTCATTTCTCTTCCCAATTTTTCCTCCATTTCTCTTATCTGCTTCTTAAGGTCCTCTATGGCCTGTAACCAGCTTGCATTTTCCTTTGAAGTTTTTGCTGCAGGAGTTCTGACTTCACTGTCTTCCTCCTGTTCCATGCTTTGATCCTTTTTGTCCCCAAAATAGAAGCCTCATGTTGGAATCTTCTGTCTGCTTTGTTTCTTTGCCTGGATTTTGCTCCTCAGTCACTTGACCCCTGGGCTTTTTGCCACAGTAGGACTCTGCCACCAGACAGAGGAGCTTTCATCCCAAACGCTGTGGTTTTTTCAGCTGCTGGAAGTATTAAATGGGTGCCCTTTCTGAGGCATCCACATGCTCTGGCAACCTGGACACATGCCCCAGGACCCCCACCCTAGAGTGCAATCCAGATCCAAGCAGGTTAATTCAACAACAATAACCTCTCAGACAGGTCACTTGGTCCTCCTACACTCTGCAGGCCAGGAACTGAAGCTGCCAGGTGGCACTGGCTGGCTGTTCCAGGGGGCTTAGCAGCTTCTCACCATGGGGGGCAAAAGTAAATGCACTCCCACTTACTGGGTCCCAAATTCCAGACTGCACTGACCTCTCACTTTGTTCTTTGCATCTATGTGTTGATAATTCTGGAAAAGGCCACAGTTGCTCCTGACCTGGAGTCCCTCCAGCCAGGGGCTGGTCAGGCCTGCCTTGGGGCTAAAACCTGTGTTTCACTCTCCCAGAGCACTTTGCTGGCTGATTCTTGCTGGCCTGCCAGGCTTTCCTCAGTGGAAACCCTCTTGTTAGCTTCTCTGTGTCATTTTGTGGGTTCTGCAGCTCCAAAGTTTGTTCAGAGTCCCCTTTATACATTGATTGGGGAAGGTGGAAGCCAGAGGCCCTCAGAGGTCTTGCCTCTACTATACCATCTTGACTCTGCCCCTCCCCCCATGAATTCTTGATGAAAAAAACAGAAGAGAAAATTTGACTTTCAAATACAATAAGCAAAAGAACCATGAGAAGGTAAACAGGAAAAAGAAATCATAAGAAACTTATTAAAGTTGAACTATTTAAATTCCTACATGGAAAAACTATAATTGTGACTCATGAGACTTATCTCAGTATGAAGAGAGTTGAAGGGAATATATACACACATATGCATATGTTTATGTAAGTGTGTGTATATGTGTATACATGTATACCTAGACTGAGGGCACACAATAGGTTGAACATAAAGGGCTGATATCTAAAAAATAAAATTAATAGGTAAAAGAAGAATATATTGGGAGAAGGAGAAAGGGAGAGAGAGAATAGGGTAAATTATCTCATATAAAAATTGCAAGAGAAAACTGTTACAATGGAGGGGAAGAGCAGAAAAGTGAAAGGGAATGAGTTAATGTTACTCTCATTGAATTTGGCTTAAGGAGGGAATAGCATACACACTCATTTGGGTATCTAACCCTGCAGGAAAGTAGGGGGGAAAGTGATAAGAGGGGGTAATAGAAGGTAGGGCAGATTGGGGGAGAGGCTAATTAGAAGCATATATGTTTGAAAAGTGACAGGGTCAAAATAGAAAATAGAATAAGTGGCAGGAAGGATAGGATGGAGGGAAATATAGTTAGTCTTTCACAATATAACTGCATTGGAAACATTTTGTGTAACTACATATGTACAACCTATATTGAATTTCTTATCTTCCCAGTGGGGCTGGGTGAGGAGGGAAGAAGGGAAAGAATCTGGAAATCAAAGTTTTAAAAACAAATGTTTAAAAAATTGGGTTTTTTTTACATGAAAATGGGAAATAAGATATACATGCATTGGGGTATAGAAATCCATCCTGCCCTACTAGAAATTTAGAGGGGGTATGTGGGAGGATATAAGAGAGAAAAGATTGGGGGCAGGGGTATTCAGTAGGATTTCTATCTTGGGGTTGAGTGTATATGCGAAAGATGGGGAGAAAATTTATAACTCAAAATCTTGTGGAAATGAATATTGAAAACTGAAAATAAATAAAAAAACAAAAAGCACAAAGATCCCAAATCAGATTGCAAATGTGAATATAACCCTCTTGTACTATGTGACCAAGACCAAATGCCTACCCACTCTGTCCCTGTTTGCTGATTATAGTTGAAGCAGCACTTCCCATCATTTGTTGCAAAGCTGAAGATTTTATAACCACAAGCATTCCTCAAAATTCTAGAATTCCAGGAGTTGGAAAACAATTTCTCACCAATGTATACCCTTGACACTGAAAGAGATTCTGTTGGATCTCCCTCAGCCTCCTTTGACTGAACCCAAACTTCACAAATCCCTTTATTTAAAGGGTTTGTTTCATAAAACTTCGACTCATGCAAATGGCCTTATCCAAGGCCCTAGAGGGTCACCACATGTGGCCTTGAGATCACAGGTTCCCCACCACTGGGACTCCAACTTATTTGAATAACAGCTTAGTTTTGTGAAAGGGATGGCTTGATTGACATATAAAGACGCTTTTGAGAGGAAATTTGTCACATGGATAGGGGGCCATCTTTTTTTTTCTTTTTCTTTTTTTGAGGGGGGAAGGCAGGGCAGTTGGGGTTGGGTGACTTGCCTAATGTCACACAGCTAGTGTGTTGAGTGTCTGAGGTCGGATTTGGACTCTGTTCCTCCTGATTCCAGGGCCAGTGTTCTATTCACTGCACCATCTAGCTGCCCCTAGGACCAGCTTTTCAAGGAGGAAGACAGAAATATTGTTTCAGACTCATATTGACCATGTTGCCAAAAGCAAGTAACTTCTCATTGCCTCCAGGGAATTTTCTAAGAGTGTAAGATGAAAATTAGTTACTGATGGGCAGTAGAAGAGAGTATGTCTACACTGAGACCTCTCTGTAAGGTAAAGTCACAAGTCTAGACAAACAACAGCAACAAACAGCTCTGTACTCTCGTGTTTGCCCTCAAGCAGATCTTCCATATGTTCTTAACAACTTACTTCAAGAAACTTTCCCTTGACTCCCCTAGACAGACATGATTTTTTCCCTTTATTGATTACTTAGTCCATTGTATTCCTCTTAAATACTTAAAAAATTCTAATTTGTAATATATTTATCTACACATTTTTTTACTTACTACCTTATAAACCATTGAGGGCAGGAACAATCTTATTTGCCATTGTAATTTGCTCAGTGCCAAGCACATTGTATACATAATTATAATGTTTAATGAAGTACATAAATGTTTGATGATTCAATGACAATTGAACAAATGCATGAATGAATAGTGGATGAATGAAGGAATTTATTTGCCATTCTCTATTACATATAGTATATTACATGTAATATTTTTATGCAGATATATCTCTATATAATATATGTCATATTTACTTTTATCCTAATACTAACCCATAGTTTAAAGTTCAACTGAAATGCCAATTTACCTGAAAAAAATCTTCCCTAATTGTCTCTTTGGTGAGACTTAGCTGTTAACTTCATAAAGTATTTTGTTTTATAACACTACAATACATTTATTAAATAAGGTTTTATATTAAAAAAATAAAATGAAAATTAAATATGAAGTTAATAGAACATTTGATGTACAGGAACTGAGAGAAACATAAGGTACTTACCAAAGACTGATTATAGGGGATTCAATAAGGACAGATTGTTTAACTTTTATATACAAAAAATGTAAAATGTAGGTCCAAGATTTTTATTAGTAATTGGGCAGTTCTAAAGAAAGATTGGGATAGACCTGAGTATAATATGATTTTAAAAAAGAAAACCATTTAGGAACAGCTAAAAAGAGTCATTATTTTATACACATTATGTGCAAGAGGAAGAATTTATATGGAAGAATCAGATTAGGGCAGAGGTCTGATAGCTCTGGTAATGTACTTTCATTGAAAATGGGTTCAAGAGGGAACAATACATATTTGTCCAGAAGAGTATAAAAGTCTTCTAAATTCAGAAGAAATAAAATGACAAGGGAATAGGCAGAGGGGAGAGGAAAAGGGAGGGATCTCAAGAGAGGAAGGTGAAGGAATAGGTTATAGGGGGCTATAGAAAGGTGTTTAGATTTATAGGAATAGCAGGATAGGGGAACCATCCTGGGAAGGTGTAGGCTAAGTAATAGGAGGGCAAGATAGAAGATAGAGGAGTCAGGAGGGATAGGAAATGAGATATGCACAAATATAAAAACAAAGATCAGGAATAGAATTTTTTAGGGAAAGTATATGTATATGTATTTTTGTATATGTGTGTATTTATATATCTATATAGAAATATATCTGCACTTAATTGTAGCCTTGTGGGGGCAGGGGAAGGAAGGGTAAAACAGAACAAAGTGAAAAGTACACAAGAGAACAAAATAAAACAGAAGGAAGCAAAGAAAAGCTGGGCAGCTCTTAGCACAACATGTAGTATTTATCAAAAAGGCTTTCTTCAGATGAAAATTTATCGTTACATATTTTGAATCCCTTCCTATGTTCTCCTATGCACATTACATGCTTTTATTTTCTTTTCTTACTTTCTATTTAAGTTCCAATATTAAAGTATGTGATATTTTTTTATCTATTCTATATCTGTGTTCTGTTGTTTGAGTCTACAATAAAATTTTAAAAAAAGGAACTTGAATACATACTGTGGGGTATGTTACAGGGAATCAAGGAGGAAAAAATGATAGTTTTGAAAGCACAACTGATGTACCATAAGGGAGTGGAGGGAAAGGAACAACAATTTATTAAGTGCCTATCAGGTGCTAGATATTGCACAAATTTTATATAATTTGATCCTCATAACAACCCTGGGAACTACTACCTTGCTGCTGCTGCTGCTGCTGCTACTACTACTACTACTACTACTATGAATTTATGGAACACTACAGTTTACAACATGATTTATATGCATCCTCTCATTTAATCCTCAAAAAACCTCTGTAGGGTGGGTATGGAGGTGTGGGGAAGAGAGTAAAGAGAAAAGTAGACAAGGTCATGTGTTGTAGATATCTGAACCCAAGTAGCCAAGAAAGTCCTAATACCCAATGACTTGAATTGGAGCTTAAAGGATAACAAAGTTAATGACAAATTAAGAAGTAAATCTTGTTTAAGGTAAAGGCCCTACATCAAGTCAGAAAAGGAGCTGAGACTCGGAAACATTTCCTTTGTGAGAAAGCTTTTTTATTTAATTATTAAATTTTATTTTTAATTTATGGAATAAAACACATATTTCCTTAGTGTAGTACAATAAAACAGATGATTACACATTAAATTGCAAATCTACTATGTACAACTTGCTATTTCTTTCAAATAAACACCAAAATTATATATAAATTTTTTCTTCCCTTCCCTTACCTTCATGGCTACCATTAGACACAAAGATAAACATTTATTTCTGTTAAAAATATTTGAATATATTGGTTTAAATTGATTTTTCCTTAAATTGATTAAAAAACCAATTTATTCAAAACCATCAGCAAGAATTATTTGTAATAGGGATAAACTAGAAGCCTTCCCAATAAGGTCAAGTGTATGAAAGTTTCAAAGCTTAGAGTAACATCTTCCAGAAGTATTAACTCTATCCACTAAATTCTATGTAGTATTTAGGACTGATAAACAAACATATTGTCTTCCTTATCTGAATGCAAACTCCTCAAGGATAGGGCCTATTCAACTTCTTTGTATGTATAACACTTAGTACTATGTACTTGTCACATAGTAAGGGTTTAATAAAGGCTTATTAATTTATTGGTTAAATAAGGCATAAAACTATGGGCATAAAGGCATAAAACTTTGTGACTGATCTTTTTGCCATCTGCATGCTCAAAAACTTGCTTACATTTCTCCCATCTGATTTTTTGCAGCCACCACACCTGATGTTAAGCTTGGGTTCTTGTACTCAGCATAACCCTTAGGAGAGGAGAAAGACTTTGGCTCTTTTCTCTTAAGCTGAAAACAATACTAAACCATATTTTCTGGAACTTAATTAAACATTTTACTGATTAGCACTGCAGGGATACAGGTGACTAGAATGGAAGTTTTATAGAGTTCATATCAATGAAAGTATTGCATTGTATTCAAGACTGAAGCCTTATCAGTTCTTAGTTCCCATTATCTTGACTGAATAATTTTTTTCTGCATAATCTAGTCTACAGTTGATCCCAACATGAATTGAAAATCTTTTTTTTTTTCTCTGCCTCTCATTTTTTCTATACCTCTACCTTTTTTAGAGGACAAAAGTGTTCAGGTACCTTCTTTGTTTCTGCCTCTGCCACCTATCCCAATTAGAACAAGAACATTCCAGAAATGACATAGGTAATAATAGGTGATAATCGGTCCTCTTCAGACTAGAACAGAATTTATTTACCCAAAAGTGGGACTTCTTTCTTCACAGGCCCCATATTATACCTCTTTCAACAATTAACAAAATGGTGAGTTAATTATTTTCTTTCCCATCCTATTAGTAAGGGTGATTAACTGAGTTCATTACTGAGTTATTTGCCATGAATAAATACTAATAACTTTAAAATTCTGCAGCATGATTGACTTTTACCTTTTGTACTAGGCAATATTTACTGCTAACAAGGAAATAATTAAAGAAAAACTGATCATGAGTGTTATTATAGTTTATTGTCCTATTTATTCACAGTTACTAGCCATAGGCACAAGACATAAATCACAATCTCTATTGATTGACTATTTTGGCTAATATCTGCTGGAATAAAAACTACTTTGAAAATTCTCCCTGTTATCTTAATCTTGGATTTGGATATAGCCTAAGGATATGATACTTTTGATTTTTCATACTCCATCATTATGGAAGTTATTTGGGTTGCAGAATTATATTAATAAACATCTAGACACTTAAGAACTGATGGGCTCTTTACATTGACATTGCAGGTGCTTTGAAATCTGATTCCACCATATTTTTTTCTAGATTTAACTCATGCCGCATTTTCTCAGATGTTTTATGTTTCAGTTAAACTCAATTATATAATATCCTTTCAGCATTTGTCATGAATTTGCTTCTTCATAGCACTCGCTGGTCATGTTCTTGTATTTGTATAAAAATCCCTGCACCTCCAAATTCTTCCATTTGGTAACCTAACCACCCCTCAATGGCTAGTTTAAATGTTATTCTATCTAGCAAGTGTTTCAAGATTTCTCAGTGGGATTTTTTTTTCTCTGTCTAATAACAAAATATGTTATGCTCTTCTTAACAAATTATAATAAAGATGGAAATAGGGATAGAAATTGGACTTCTGATTTAATTGGTGTGGAAGCTAACTCCTATTTGAGAAGAATCTCTTTGTTGGTGCAGTTTGCCATATACTCTGTAACTTATAGTCTTATGCTTTCCTAAAACACTGACAGGTTAAATGACTCATCTAGGGACACATAGCCAGTATGTGGTCAGAGGTAAACATGAGCCCAAATATTCCTGCCTCTATCCACTACCTAATGTTGCTTCTTATAAAATTCTGTCATCTACCCCAAGTTGTGTATTTTCAGCTTATTGTAGTCTAATTGAAATGAGCATTTATATAAATGACCCTTCTCATTCTACTATATTGTAAATTCCCTGAAAACAGAAGCAGCACCTTTGAATTTCCCCTAAGGTTTAGCTCAGTACATTGCACATAGTATACTACTATGGGTAAAGGCTGACTGGATGACTGCCTGAATCCAAGAATAAATAAATTGGATAGCCCATCTTAGAGAAATAGGTGTAGATCAACTCGAATATTCCTTAGCTAAAAGTCAATATCTACCTAAGAGTACTCTGGCCTTAGGGCTGCTAACTTAGAGAAATATGTTTTAGGGTCACCACAAAATATCTTTGCCCCAGATTCCTCTATCTCTTGTTCATCCTTATATATTACTTCTCCATATATTTGATGCCACACTGAGCATATTACATCCACATGAATACTCAAAAACACCTCTTTTATTCAACTGATTTTTTGACTAAATGCAATGTTATAGTTTTTCCCATTTAAAGTTATGCTTTTATCACTTGAGAAATGTCACCCTAAGAATACATCCTGACAGATGATTGAGAGCTCTAGTCTGAAGAAACACAGAAAGCAAATGTACTCTCCAGGGAATAGTAAATTAGAAAGATTGGATTCATTAGAAGGCACATAAGTTTTTGTGATCCATCTGTTAGGAGTACCTCTCCTTACTAGAGAGGCTTGATTTATCATAAAATCACATCAATGAATTCAGGAACAGGAAATATTAAAAGTGTGCATTGCAGCAAAAACTCTGGTGCTGAGAAAATGAAGTTAAGAATATGATTGTGATGCGTAAGAAAGAATGAAGGAGTATAAAACACCATAGATATTAATGCCAGGATTCCTTCAGTTTGACAGCAAGGAAATAAAAAGCACCTACTTTAAAATGAATAGACATGGTGCATCATACATTTCTTGTTTAACCCAGCTAAGGTCAAAACAGAATGACATATCCATCTCAGAAGCATTAGAGAGTTTCTTGGATCTGCTCTCCCATAAATGTAGGAAAATAGAGGTGAGTAAATGAATTTTACTATGAAGGGAGTAAACTATCCAGATCTTCCACAACAGTGATTGCATTCTTTAGTATTCCTTTGGTAACATAACAGAATAGGCCCTGCCATTTGTCCCCCTATTATGGGGATCTGAACCTAGAAGCTTGTCACAGAGGTAAAATTGAAAATGGAGAGACAGATTAATTA
This sequence comes from Petaurus breviceps papuanus, assembly GCF_028583685.1. Taxonomy (NCBI): domain Eukaryota; kingdom Metazoa; phylum Chordata; class Mammalia; order Diprotodontia; family Petauridae; genus Petaurus; species Petaurus breviceps. The sequence goes on along the minus strand of NW_027187359.1, from coordinate 19,162,231 downwards.
AATTGTTTGGGAAAACTAAATTATCTTTTCAGGAAGGTATATAGAAAATAGCAATGTACCTAGAGTATGAATATATGAATGTAAAATCCCAGTTTGTTCCATAAACTTACTTGTTATTTTAAAGGCCCTTTACATTCATGATCCCAGTTTTATCATCTGTATAATGAAAGACCAAGAACATATGTCGTATGAGGATTAGGTATGAAAACTTACTTCTAAGTAATTAAAAGTTGATCTTGTGGGGAAAGGACAATACTTCTTGCTTGCCCTCAAAAGACACAACTTTGAGGAATGGAGAATTCTATGTCCTTCATGCCCCCTTTCAATCCCTGCTCAACTGAAGACACCTAGAATCCATCTTTTATATTTATATCCAGTTTTATTGCTACCCTGCCTTGGATAATTTGGGAGTCACCAATTCTATTCTTTCTGGTGAGTTGGAACATCACTAGGCTTTATTCTCTGCCCTGCTACTAACCCTAAGGTTCTCCAGAATTTACCATCTACCCTGCTTCTACATTCTGTAGAGACCAGACTTACTTACATAGCCTAAGCATTCCTTGACCTTGACATTAGTCTTGCTTTTGCCATCCTAGAAGTTTTGGGCCTTTTCTTCAATCTTGAATTTGTATTGTTGTTGTTCTGAACTGTCTCCCCCAATTACAATGTGAGCTACTTGAGACTTGGGATTCTTTAAATTTATCTGTTTCTATCCCCGGCATTTACCACAATGCTTAACCTATTGCCAAAACTTAACAAATGTTTTTCACATATTCAATCATTCATTCTTCCATTTTTTCCTCCCTTTTAAAGAGTCAAACATGCATTTGATAAAGAAAAACTTTCTAACAATTGGAAGTTTCTGAAAAAGAAATCAGGGAGTACTCTGATTCTCCCTCAGTTGTCTGAAAACACTTCAGTTCGTAACAATGGGAATCATTGTTGTTGTTGTCATTTTGTGACTGGATTGGAGTTAATAACCATTGAGATCACTTTATTCTCTTAAATTTTGTGATTCTATGATTCTGTAAGACTTTTGTTCCCTAATATTTTGGGATTCTACTCAGAGTGCAAAATTATGGGGAAATTAATATGTAAAGTTTTAAAACATTCAATGCATAGACATAACTCTCTTATTACTATTATTATTTAGCTTGTTAATATACTTTAGCAAATTGTTGACAATTTAACTAGGTTCTTAGTGAAGTTTGTGTGGCAATATCAAAATTGAAAGCAGTAGAGAAGATTGATATTTTAAACCTATTATTGCACTAACTTTCTAACAATCTGTTTGCAGACAAAGTACTTTGTCAACCTTAAACCACCATGTAAAGGTAAGTTAACTGCTAGAGAATCAATAATGAAATGAGAAAATATTAAAGTGTAGTGCCCAAAATGTTGCATCCTTTTATGCCAATTTACCACAGCTGTTGTTGAAGTAGAAGATTTTTTTGTTCAATCGTTTCAATCATGTGTGACTCTTTGTGACCCCCATTTAGGATTTTCTTGGCAAAAATACTGGAGTGTTTTGCCATTTCCTTCTCCAAATCATTTTATACGTGAGAAACTGAGGCCAACAGGGTTTAAATGAGTTGGCTGGGGTCACACAACTTGTAAGTATCTGAAGTCAAAATGATCTCAAATCTTTCTGACTCTAGGCCCAGTGTTCTATCCAGTGTTCTGCCTAGCTGCCTGGAGGTAGAAGGGGCCCCCTTAGAATCAAGGACCATTTTTTTTCTTTTTATATGTTTTATGAATTTATTTGTCAAAATACTTTCACATATTACAGCCCTCTTAATATTAACAAGCCTTTTGTTCCTTGGTTAAGCTTTTCCTTAAATAACAGGTGCAATCTGTCCCCAGAACCATATTGGAAGTATTTCTTGGTTGCTAGCATTTATCAGACCTTGTGCTCTAGCACCACGGCATTCAAGAGCTTATCGTCACACGCATAGCATTACAAATGCTTAAAGGAAGCTCAGACATCATCTCTTATAATGCATTCTTTTTTTTTCCAGATAAGGACATCAAGGCAAAGGCAGTTAAGTTACTTGTCCAAGACTATATAAGTAGTGAAAAATATAGAATTACATTGCTTGTCTTCTGAATATAGAGCCAATACTTTTTCTGCTATGCCATGGTAGCTTGCCTGATGGAAGGCCTTGAAAGAAATCTTTTGGCCTTGAAAGAAATCTTTTTTGAAAAAGTAAATTCAGTGGCAATAAATGTTCTATATATTATCTGATAACATGAACAAAGCAAACATTGGATTGATTGAATGTTTCAATTTTAAATTCCTTTAATTGGTATTATACAGATAACTTCAAAGAACTATTGAAACTTTAAAAAATGGAGTCACCTTGATTAATATTAATGGACTCTATAAAAGCATAACTTTTATGTGAATTGCTACAAGAGACATTTTTTATTTCTATAGGAACAATGTTTGAAATAGTAAGGAGGCTTCTGCTCATGAGAGTTAATGATGTAAGTTATCAAGTCCTAACTTCAGTGCTGTCTACCATACAAATTATGTTTCCATGTACATAAAAATGTTGGGAATGAGGAGGTTTTTAGGGCAATTTTCTATAACAGGACACATCTTCATTGTCATGCATCTAGAGTAAAAGTATGCATTTGCATGCATAAAATCTTTCTGCATTATTTATTTACTGATTTAATTAAAGCATATGACCAGGAAAGAACAAGGCTCGATGTACATATTATTTCTCCTTCAAATACCCTAATCTCTCATATCCTCACCCTACTCACTTACCAAGAGCTAGTCCTCCACCCTACCTCAACCACACAAAAAGATGGTCATATTTGTCTTGACATAACCTGCAAATACACTAACTCAATATTCAAGAATTCTGAAATCTCCTTATGCAGGGATAATATATTGGTTTTCCACTTCTACCCTCTGCCTTCTCTTATAAAACTTTACTGTTTTGAGAAAGATAAATTTATTAGTTATTTTTAGAATTATTTTCATTTTTTTTGGAGGCAATCAATGACTTACCCAGAGTGACATAGCTAATAAGAGTCTGAGACCAGATTTAAACTCAGGTTGTCCTGACTCCAGGGCTGGTGTGCTATCTATGATGCCATCTAGTTACCCTGGCATTCATTTAACAAAAATTGAGTTCTGAATTATCTCCTTCATTCCTGCCTTTCCCTTACCCATTAAGAAAGCAAGAAATGTGATGTCACTTATGCATATAGAATCATGCAAAATAGCATTTCCATATTAGCCATGTAGCGAAAAAAAAGCAACAAAAGCAAAATAAAAAAAAAATTGTTTCAATTTGCACTCAGTCTCCATCATTTCTCTTTCTTGGGGTGGAGAATATTTTTATCATAAGCCTTCATGAATTGTCTTGGATCATTTTATTGACCAGAATAGCTAAGTCTTTCACAGTTGATCATTCTTATAATACTGCTCTTACTCTGTATGATATCCTCCTTTTTCTGGTCATTTCACTTTGCCTGAGTTCATATACATCTTTTCAGGTTTTTCTGAAACCATCCTGATTATCATTTATTATAGCACAATAATATTCTATCAAAATCACATGCCACAATTTGTTCAGTCATTCCCAACATAATGGGAATCCCCTAAATTTCTAATTCTTTGTGCTCATAAAAGGAGCTTCTATAAAAATCATAGACACAAATGTATATCTAGATAGATGGATACAGATATATCCTTTTTCCTTTTATCTCTTTGGGCATAGACCTAGCTGTGGTATTGCTGAGTCAAAGGGTATGCAAAGTTTTAAAGCCCTTTTCACAGAGTTCCAAATTCTTTTCCAGAATGGTTCACAACTCCACCAACAATTCATTTGTGTCCTAATTTTTCCACATCCCTTCCAATATTTATCATTTTTTATTTACTGTCATGTTATAAAATCTGAGAAGAGTGAAGTAGCACCTCAGAGTTGTTTTAATTTTTATTCCCCTAATAAATTGTGATTTAGAGCAGTTTTATAGGACTATAGCTAGCTTTGATTTCTTCTTCTGAGACTGCCTCTTCATATCTTTTGACCATTTATTAATTGGAGAAAGACTTGTACTTTTATTAATTTAAATCACTCCCCTATATATTTGGGAAATGATGCCTTTGTCAGAGAAACTTGCAATATTTTCCCCTCAGATTCATGCTTTTCTTCTAAACTTAACTGCATTGGTTTTCTTCATGCAATGCCTTTTTAATTTAATGCAATCAAAACTGTCCATTTTACTTCCTGTGATCTTCTCTATCTTCTGTTTTTTTCATAATCTCTTCCCTGATTCTTAGTTCTGAGAGGTAAAATTTTCCATTCTCCCTTATTTTGTTTTTGATATAACCCTTTATGTCTAAACTATTTGCCCATTTTGACTTTATCTTGGTAACAATATGAAATGTTGGTCTATACCTAGTTTCTGTCAAATTACTTTTCAGTTTTCACAGAAATTTTTGTCACATAGTGAGTTCATAATCCTACTCTTTATTGACACTATGACCTTCCATTTCTTGAACTCTATATTCTCTCCTTGGCTATTTGCCCTACACCAGGCACTCTCTTCTCTTTCCCAAATCCTGACCCCCTTGGTCAAACATTTAAACTTTATCTTTTCCTTCACTCTTGAATTCCTAACCCCCTTATGTAATTGTAATAAAATTTAAAGATCCCTTTGTATTGCAAAACGAAGAGGGACTTAGCACCTAGTTCAAATTAAACCTCTGTTAAAGAAACATAAAGTGTCAACTCCTGTTGCTGAAAAGGGAGGAGCAATACTGTATATAAGAAAAAAGATTCAGAGAGGGAGAGTCAGAACTCCTTGGGATAAGCTTCTTTTTTTTTTTTTAAACAATTGGGGTTAAGTAACTTGTTCAATGTTACACAGCCAGTTATTTCTGGGTATGGTACTAAGTATCTGAGCCCGGATTCAATCCCCAGTTTTCACTGGGGCCAGTGCTCTTACTCACTGTGCTACCTGGCCACCCCAGGGATAAACTTCTTGGAGGCAGAAACAGCTGCTGCTGAGGAGGCTCAAGAGGAAAGGCCTAGATTGTAGAGCATGATTTTGATTTTGGGAACCTGGGTGAAATGCTTTTGATACTGTGAACAAGCTGGAGCTTCAGTGGAAAGCTACAAGCTTCTCCTGAGAGCTGCCAAGGACTGAGGAAGTGTGACTGTGATACTGCTACTTTGCATGAACCTGTTTGTGACTTTCTTAAGCCTTGACTTGCTGGGAAGAGAGACTGTGAAGGAGTTAAGGTGGACTGGACATGGTGAGCTTCAGCATGGAACAGGAACAGCATGGAGAGCTGAACAAGGAACTGGGAGCTGTCTGCCTTTGAACCCTGTTGACAGTTTGGTGAATCTAGGCAGGAGCTGTGACCATAGAAGGGGATCCAGGGAATCTGAGAGACTACCCCAAGTCAAACTAAAAGAAGACTTTACTTGGATACTGTGTATTGACAGAGAAGATTGTAACTTCTTTGTGACTGAGGGGTGGATGGCCTGATTTTGTACTACCCCTTAAGAGAGTGTTGCAAAGTGACTGATATTGTAACTTAGTGTGCCCCATGAGTGGAGAACTTTGGCAAGCCTCCTTAAGGATGATTGAATCATGGAGTTGATTGAATTACTAAGTGATTAATTGACTCAATCATTATACTTTGTTCAAAACTGTGTGACCACTGTGGTGAAAAGTATATGGCCATTTCTGTGATAAGTTGTTGTGAATACTGTATTTTGATTATCTGTGATAAGTTGTAACATTGTGAATGCTGTACCTTGATTTACTGTGAATGTTTTGCTCTGATTTGTTATTGAATGGAGTCTTCCCTATATTATGTAATAAGAACGTTAAAAGCTGTCCACGGTAGCATTCTTCTGGAAAGTTGCTCATACTTGGCTTTACACCTTATCATATCATCGATTATGCTCTGCCAAGCTACAGTCTTGTATCACTGCCACTATTTGTTGCCTTTGATCCCACTCACATGCTGAATGGAGGCAGGAAAAAATCATGTAACTCTACTAACTGGGTCCACTTGAAATTTGTATTATATAACCTCAACTGGGCCCATGCTGCTGCTAGGCATTTCTACAGTACCTCTCAAATCAATGCATTATTCAGCTTTCCACAAAAGCTTTCCCCAAGCTTTTCATCTTTTTTCAATGTGCATGTTACAATCTCCTTCTCCCAACTGAAAATCTTGTCTCATTTTTTTATAGAAAAATAAAATTGAGACCATTAACTACATTTCCCCCTCTTCCTTATTTCCTTTCACTCAGGTGCTTTCTGCCACTTTCTCCTCCTTCATTGTCTGCTCACATGATACAATAGTCTTTCTCTTCCCTCCCCAATTTGTTATTTATTTTTAATGTTGTTGTTGGTTTTTTTTTTTTTTTGAGTTCCAGATTCAGGATTTTTCATATTGCTGTTTTCAGAGCTACCTCTGGTAGGTGGCAAATTTTTAGTACTTCTAGGGTGATGCTATCAGCTTCTGTGGATTTAACCACCATTTCTATCATTATTTCTATGTTGTTGATTTTCAAGTCAACCCTTCCTGCTCCGATTTCTCTCCTGCATATCCAATCTCATCTCACCAACTGCCTTTCCGATATCTTGAATTGGATGTCTAGTACACAGCTTAAACTCTATGTCTAAAACAGAGCTAATTATCTTTCCCTTTAAAAATTCCCCTCTCCTACCTTCCTTATTATGTCCTCTTTATCTCTCCAGTCTGCAACCTAGGGGTCAACCCAGATTCTCTACTATCTCTAATCCCTTATATTCAAGTCATTGCCATGTTTTATAGATTTTAACTTTGCCACATCTTTCAAAAATACTCCCTTTTCTCTTCTGATACTACCATCACTCTAGTGTAAGCCTTCATTTTCTCACATCTGGAATACTGAAATAGTCTGCTGATGTCTGCCTGCCTCAATTCTCTCTTTAGTCCAATCTATTGTCCATTCATCCACTGGAACGATTTTTCTAAAATGCAGGTAGAATCATGTCACCCCAAGACTTAATGAACTCCAGTGGTTTCTTGTACTTTTAAGGAGCAACTATTTTAAAAGTTCTGTTTTGAATTCAGAGATCTTCATAAACTAGCCCCCTACTACTTTTCTAGTCTTCTTAGACTTTACTCACCATCACATACTCTTTGATCCAGTGATCCTGGCTGTTCCACAAATAAGACATTCCATCTCTCAGTTCTATTCATAGTGTCTGACTGTTCCCCATGCCCAAAATACTATCTTCCCTCATCCCTGAATACTGACCTATATGACTTCCTTTAAGTCCCAAATACATTCGCAACTTCTATAGTAAGACTTTTTCAACACCTCTTACTACCAATGCCTTATATCTCAAATTATTTTCTCTTTATTACCTATATAGCTTGCTTTGCATATATTTCTCTGCATGTTATCATCCCTATTACATCATATGCTCCTTGGGGCATGGAATATATTTTGCCATTTTTTGTATCACTATCACTTAGCATAGTTTCTAGTCCATGTAGGTACTTAATAAATATGCATTTATGGATTGAGTCTTCAGTTAGGGGACATGAGGAGTGGGAGTTCCTCTAATGAGAGCCTTTCCACTCATAGCATTAAAATTATGTAAATATCTATGACTGATAGGACTGTGGAACCAGCTCTGATCAATGTAATATGAAACAACAGTATCAAATAATGTATAAAACAGAAAAAAAATGATGCTGACTTAGAGTTGATCAGTCATGGAGGATGCCCTTGAAGAATCCAAACACTCATCAAAGTCCAAGAAGAGTATTTTATATCTATAATATGACATGATATTCCAAATACTTCTATTTGAAGATGATGTTGTGCTGACTGACCTGGGCCCAAAGAATAGTACAGGTCTTTGTAAATTAAATTGACTATCACTTATAAATGGATGAATATAACTTCACATCTGTGAACATTTCTTATATCATGTAGTTGAATAGGGTAATCCATGAGTTACTACATCAGTATATAATATCTTGGAGAGGAAAGCAGATGGAAAATTTCTTGGTCCATAATTCCATAGTACAATGAGTAGATAAGACTATATTATATTTAATAAATTTCTTAGTTCACTAATAATAATAATAGCTAGAAATTATATAGTGCTTTAAATTTTGTGGAGCACTTTATATACTTTTTTCATTTGATCTTCACAGCAATCCTCTGAGGTAGATGCTATTTTATTCATTTTGCAGACTAGGAAACTGACACAAGGATAGGTTAAGTTAATTTCTGAGGAAAAATTTCAATTCATGTTTTCCTTACACCAGTGGAAGCACAACATTCTATATTTTGAACCATTCAGCTTTCTAATCCCAATTATCACAAGTTGCTCATTTTGGTGGAAAACTGCATTTTCAACATTAATATGTGCTGATATAGAGGTGGTGTAGCACGCTTGATAAGTCTGGTCATGGAATAAAAAATACCTGGGTTAAAATTTTGCCTATAACTCTTACTAGATATTTGACACTGGACAATTTATTTAACCTCTGTGTTCCTCAGGCAACTTCCTTAGATCTACCTACTAGGTAGGCTGTGATTTTTTTTTACTGGTGTTGAGAGTCAACTTTTCTCTGAAAAAAATCCTTTTTATTGTTCAGTCATTTCTGTAGAGCCCAACACTTTGTGAGCCCATTTGGGGTTTTCTTGGCAAACATACTAGAGTGATTTGCCATTTCCTTCTCCAACCCATTTTACAGATGAGAAAACTGAGACAAGCAGAGTTAAGTGACTTGCCAAGGTCACATATTTGTTAAGTATCTGAGGTCAAATTTGAACTCAGGTCTTCCTGACTCCTGACACAGTGCTTTATCCACTGGATCACCTAGCTGCCCTTGAGAATTCCTTAGTTAAATAATAGATCCTTCTGTTGATAATGTGTTTCCTTGGTCATTCCCTATGGTTGCAAATCATTGAACATCATGTTCTCAGAATAATAAAATTTGTGGGTAACTGAAATAACACTGGGATAAAGAGGGGAAACAACCCCACTCTGAGAATAAATTGGTTATTGTTTATTATCAGCAATAGAATTTGCATAAGAAATACTGAAAAAAAGTATCAGTCAGGATACACACACACACACACACACACACACACACACACACACACACACATATATATATATATATATATATATATAAAACTAGAAGGGGTAGGTGTGTCAAGAATTTATTGAGAATAAGGAACAATAAAGGGGTTATACTTTGTGTCACATTGGATACATCCTCAGTGGAGGATTTCTAGGGATTGGATTTTATAGAGTGAAAATGTAAAAACAAAAGTTGTATTTTATGTGAGTGAAGGGAATACATATTAATGGCAATAGTTTTTCAGCCCTTCCCTTTTCTCTTAAACATGCTAAGTTCAGAGATCTTGGGGATCTGGCAGTAAGAGGTAGAAGAATCATGATATTCAACCCATCAAGTGTGGGGGAATCAAGGTGATGGTTGTTTGGAATTTACAAGAGATCATTCAGTGAAAGAATGTGGATCGATCAGAGCAGCATCATGAGGGGTATGCCTGCATAGTCACTAACATACATACAGAAGTCTGCATGATGATTTTTCTTTGAAATTCACATGGTTTCCCATGTCAAATCCACAGCATGTATATTTTACATGATTCAGTTTTAAATTCTGTTGACATTACTAATATTTACATAATCTTTTGTCAAACAATAGCAACACTATCACTACCACCAACAAAAAAAATTAAACATGTTCTGACATTGTTATTTTTCTATTTTGAAATTGAATTCCACATCTTAGAACTTTCAAATCAGTTACTATTGGCAGACCATGAGGTAAATAATTATGAAATATGCCTCCACATGGCTTGATAATAAGATTGTCATTGAGGGAATAAACAATTTCTATCTTTAAAATCTATTTTTTAAAGAAGTAGCACACAGACCATTTTAATTATCTATTAATTTAAAAGCAGATGACTCCTGAAAGATGTTTGCAATAAAATTCTGATCTGTCAGCAAATGGGGAAAGTGATTTTTTTTTTCCATTTTGTATAGCACTTTTATAGAATCACTGCAATTCCCTATTTTGCATGATAAAAGCATCATAATGGCAAGAGTGAGATATTTAGATAAGATAGTTTGAACTGTTTATGATTCTAAAATTGAATAGATGTTATAAAAACAAAGGAACAAGGACACAGCTCTATTATCTCTTTCCGCCAGGATTATGATGATGAGGATTTAATGGGCCTTCCTCCCTTCTGGAGAATCAGGCTTTAGCAGCTCTTAGCTTTTTCCAGTCTGGATTTCTATGATTGTTGTAGTGTCCAGGGGCTTGAGCCTTAAGCTCCCAAAACATTGGATCTGTTTTCTGAACTTCTCTATGTACTTGGAAAAGTGCCAGAAATACTCATAGCTAAAGTCTTTTACATACAGAGGACCTGACTCTGCAGGCTGGTTTAAAAAAAAAAAAAAAGGATTGCCCCCAACTTTCCTGGTGACAGAATCCTGCCACTCTGCCACCACCCCCAAGTGGTCGTATAATATTTATTTGAATACCTCCAATTAAGAAGAATCCAGCACCTCTAAAGGCATTCCATTCTATTCTTCCTGAGTTCAAGTAGGCAATCAAAATTTGACCTTTTATACTTTACTTCCTTTTCCATAGTTATATCTTTTGAGGCTGGAGAAAAATAAAAGAAAGTCTCTTTTCCATGTGATATTACTTTAAATACTTGAAGTCTTAAATATTTAAATACTTTAAAGACTTAAGATAAAACCCTTTTCTACCCCATTTCTCCTCCTTCCCAGAATAAATAGTATCCACAGGTTATTCAAACATTCCTCACTTGGTATAATCTTGAGAATCTTTACTATCTATGTTACTGTCCTCTAGAAGCTTTTAAGTTTATTACTTTCCCTTCTAAAATGATTCACAGGATTGAAAATAATAATAAGATGATGGTGCTGGTATTGTGTATAATATTGTTGCAACCCTGTTAACCTTTGTTTTCCTAGAAACAGAAGCTGCTGGCAGGAGCCCCTGGAGCCTACTTTCAGGCAGAAGCAGAAAGAGCTTAGAGTAGAGCAGTCCCCATGAACTGAGACAGGGAGCAGGAACAGAGAACTGCCTGCATGTGAACCCAGGGAAGAGCTGAGAGTTGTTGGCCCACAGATGAAGAACTGTGCAGTCTGGAAGTCAGCCTCAAGTCAAGATGAGAGAGGACTTGGACACTGTGGATTGATTGAGGAGATTGTGGCTTACTGTGACCTAGGCGTGGATGGTGTTTGTATTTTCTGCTACCCCTTAAGGATGTGTTGTGTTAGGGGAGACCCTAGCCTGGGACCCCCTAACTGTGTAAACAAGTATTTTGGGGAATGTTACTGAACACAATGCTGTATCTATGTACCATATGATACACACACACACACACACACATCATCATCATCATCATCATCCTTCCAGTTACTCAGGTTTAAAGCTTTAGTGTCTTCTTTCACCCCTCAGTCTCCTATTCTGAATATATTCAGTCTGTTTTCAAACCTTGCCATTTCTACCTTTACAATATCTCTTACATAAGATTCCTTCATTCTACTTATGTAGGCATGATTCCTCTTCTCTGCTCTATTCTAAAAGCCTTTTAGTTGCTCTCCCTGCCTCAAGTCTATCTCTATAGCAATGTATCCTCCACTTAGTTGCAAAGGAAATTTTCTAAAGTTTTGGTCTAACTTCCTATTAAATATAAGCCCCAGAATCTCTCTGTTGCCTCTAGGATAAAATATAAAGTCTGTTTTGCATGTAGAGCTCTGTACCTATTCTCTTCCAACTTTTTCACCATTCTTATATTTTACTCCCTCTCACCAACTCTACCACAGTAACAGTGTTATATTTACATTTTCTTGAAATGACACTTTATGTAGTATTTCCATGCCTTTGTACTGGCTTTCCCCTACTCTTGGGATATTCTGCCCCTCAATTTCTAGCCTTGTAGATTTTCTGGCCTACTTTAAGATTCAACTAGGTCTTTCATGAAGCCTTCACATATTTCATTTCTGAATTATATTCCTTTGAACAGGCTGTTCCCCACATCTGTAAAAATGTTCCTCCCCATTTCTGTCTCATAGGGCCCATTGCCACTTTTTCAAGACCAATCACAGATTCTACCTCCTCTAAGCCTATCTCAATGCTCTGGGGTGTTACTGTTACCCCTAAAGTTACTTTGTACTTTTTAATTTTCCAACAAGTTGTGATAGTAATGGCAATTAAAGATTCCCCTGTATTGGCTTGGTTTTCAAACTGATTGTGTTAAAACCCAGAGCTTGTTAATCCCACCTGTGGGATGGACTTTTTGATGTGAAAAGAAAGTCCTTAACTGGGAGGAGCTGGTGACCTAGATTTGGAGACACAAGAGAGAGGCAGAAGACCTTTTTTTTTTTTTGGAAGCAGCACCTCGTGGAGAGAGAGAGACTAAGAGAATTGCTGGTGGCCGCTTTGAATTGCCCTGGACTTTTGAGACCTGCCCCTTGAGCTGCCAAGGACTGAGGAGACATGGCTGTTTTGCTGGTACTCTGTCTGTCTGTTTTGATGTTGTTTTGCCAGATTTGTCCACTGGTGAAAGACAGTCCTTTTGTTGAAGAAGTCCTGGAACCTGGCTGTTCGCTAAGAAGCCCTGAGACTGTCCTGCAGACAGAGAGTGAATACTGTCCACTGGTGAGGGACAGTGCTGTTGTTGCAGGGGTCTGGAGACTGTCCTGCAGACAGAATGAATACTGTCCACTGGTGAAGGACAGTGCTGTTGTTGCAGGGGTCTGGGAGCCTTTCTGTTGGTTCAGAAGCCCTGAAGAAGGATTTTCTTGTTGTATGTTTACAGAAATCCTGGGAGAGGGCTTTGCTAATGTGTTCAGGGGTTCTAGGACTGTTCTACAGACAGAGGATGAATTCATGAAGGGACTGGCAATGTATCTTATGGCCTTGCTAAGCCTTGTCTCCCCAGGAACTAAGATTGCTGAGAACTTGCCTCGTGTCAAAATGAAGAAAAGACCTCCATTTGGGTATTAAGTGCTGTGTTTAAACTTGATGTAACTCTGGGGTAGATTCAATTGTGATCCAGGGGTGGGGAACTTTTGACCTTATGTTTGGAAACTAATCTCCATTTGAGAAGAGGGGCTTTGTGGTGGACTTAATTAAGGTATAGCCTAGGGGTGGAGAAGTATTTAGAACAGGGACTTTGTAATTGATTGAATGATTGGAAGGTCCTGGGGTGGGGTAGTACTTGGAGATTATTTAATCACACTTAGTAAATGCTGTATTTTGAATGATGTCATGTTTTGATCTTCTCTGTTCTTGGTTTGTCACTGAATAAAATGGAGAGCACCTATGCTGGTATTCTGAACCTTGGGAAGTTGCCTTCCTTGGCATTATATTACACAAGTGTGCATTATTCTAGTAAATTGTAAACTCCTTGAAATCCAGGAATGACTCAGTTTTATTGATATATGTGCCTCACTTGCCATAATTCCTGAAAGACAACAGGAATTTAATTAATGTTTCTTGAATTGAATTGAACATAAATGCATTTGTTTGATAAAATAAACACGAGATACTTCATCCTTGTTTTGCTAAAACTTGTTAAGATGATAGGCATAGAGCATCATTGGTTTGGAGCAATGGATTTGGAGTTATTGCACTTGATGTAGAATTTGTGCTTTGGCCACTTGACTACCTGAGTGACCTTGAGTAAGTCATTTAATTTTCCTAGCTCTTAGTTTGCCATTTGTAAAATAAGGAAGGTATATTAAAAAAAAGGTCTAAATTCAGTCCCTTAGCAAATAAAATTAATGATCCTTTGACTTATATCTGGAACTTTCCCCAGATCCTCCAGTTTTATATTCATTTTGAGGGGAAAAATAATATAGAAGAGAATCAACTTCTCAAACAAGCTTATATAGTAGAATTTTGAGATATCAAGTAAAAAAAAACCTGCTGCTCTCTTTCTAGGGGGAGTGAAGGTAGAAGTGGGTTGGCAGGTTTCTTTGTTTCTCCAGCAATAGTCAAGATGTGAGGTTTTGATAAGTAACATTATGGCATGGTTGTGAAAACACTGGAAACAGAATGAGGATTTGGGGGCTCTAATCTTACTCTGCTGGTTGTATGAACATTGGCTGGTCATTTACTCTTCTAGTGAGAGTATTACAGATGATAGCATCCTTAGAGCCAGAAGGGATATCACCTAGTTCAACCTTCAGTTCATGATTCCAAGATAAGTTAGGAAGTTGCTCAAGGTTATCTAAGAACTAAATAATAAAGTTAGGATTTGAATTCTGGTCCAATGACTCCAACATCAACACTCTTACTTCTGTGCTTTTATGTATTTCAGTTTCATTCTTAAATAAAATAATGGGGCATGGAGTAGATAATATCTAATGTTGCTACCAACTTTAAAATGCTCTTACTGTCCAAATTTTTAGTTAGATGACTCTAATTTACCCCTAGCACATTATCTTATCTTTCTCCCAGCTCCATATTCTCCATGCAACACATGCCTATTCCCTTTAACAATCTTGGAACTAAACAAAGCCATCCTGCTATGCTCAATTCAATCTCCAACTCTTTACCATTACCTCATATATCAATTTTCAAAAGTACATATCACCCTTCTTAATATAGATTAATTTAATAAATATATTTTCCTAATACAACTGACTGGAAAACTTCTATTCAGCCCTGAAACAAATGTTTCCTTTTCAATCAGTTTTAGTCATTTATTAAGTACCTATTACATGCCAAGCACTATGTTCACCACAGGGAATATGCACTGGAAATAGAAAGAAGAATAACTTATAGCCTCTAATGGAGAAATAACATGCCAACAAAAGTTTATAAATAAATGATTTGCAAGGATAAATGGTAAATTATTGAGAGAGACCACTAAAATTAATAGGAATGAGGAAAGGATTCTTGAATTGAATTCGAAGAATCCAATGGAAGTTTTGCCCCTTTGGCTCTTCAAGGTTTATTGGTATTTTAGGGACTTTTCATCTTACTGAATATGATGATGTCACTTCTTTGTGAAGCAACTAGTGGCACAGTAGATAAAGAACTGGCCCTAGAGTCAGAAAGGTCTGAATTCAAATTTGGCCTTAGACACATATTGGCTATGTGATTCTGGGAAGTCACTTAATCATTGTTTGCCTTCCTTTCAATTGTTAAATTGAAATCATAATAGCATCTGCTTCACACGGTTGTTGCTTATAACAGTTGAGATAACATGTGAAAAAATACTTAATGCATTGCTTGTCACATGGTAGGTATTATATAAATGCTTCTTTCCTTTAATTCTCTTCCCTCACCCAAATAACAGCAAGTTCAGATGTGCAAATCCTCAACACTAAGGATCAAAGATAAAGCCATGTTTCCCAGTGTATTTCCTCTTCAAATGCTCACTCTTATCTGACTTTGATGATTCTTAGGCTTTGGTTGCTAGGTGTAATGGGCGGAGCTATGAGAAATTATAAAACAGTTCCCAGGATGTTTGAGAAGACTCTTGATCTTCAGTTTGCATTAGGAAAGCTTTCCTCTTGTCCCATTTTTCTATTTCTCTCCTCCATACTTATCTAAGAAATGCTTAGTATGAATATAACATGAATTACTGTCATTCACATGAACTTCTGACTTCTAATTATCATGAAGCTTGAAAAAATGTAGATATTGGTAAATCTGTCACATTAACCTTGTTTTAAATTGCTAGGTACACAGTGAATACAGAACAAGGCCTAAAGCCAAGAAGTTTCATATTCATGAGTTCAAATCCCATTTCAGATACTTGCAAGCTATGTGATCCTGGGCTTAACCCTTACTTAACCCTGTTTGCCTCTATTCCTTCTTTGTAAAATAAGCTGGAGAAGAAAGTGGCAAAACACTCCAGTATCCTTGCTAAGAAAACCCCAAATGGGGTCATGAAGAGTTGGACATGACTGAAAAATGACTGAACAACAAGCTGCATTTGATCCCAAAACAGAACTTGACTTAAGTATCATCAATTCTCATCATCCCAACTGCTGTTCACCAGTTAAAATTCTTACTTGTTCAGTGCAGATGCTCGCTAGACAGGCTGAAGAAACAGTGATATCAGCAGTACTCTGAGTATGTTGCTATGGGTTTGACTGTCTTATCAATAGAAGAACTAGTTCCCACAATACTCTCATTTTACTTTGACCTCATATTTCTTAGGAACAATTGTGCTTTGAATTCTAGAAGTAAAATCTAATTCAATGACCCCATTGAAACAGGGGTTATAAGCAGGATAAGTAAAAAAGTGTTACCCCCAAATGAATCAATAAAAATAATAACAACTAAAATTTATAGATAGTACTTACTATGCACTAAGTGCTTTATAATTATTTTCTTATTTGAGACTCACAACACCCTGGGAGTTAAGTATTATTATTATCTCCTTGTTACAGATAAGGAAACAGGCAAAGTGAATTCAAGTGACTTGCCCCAGGTCATACAGCTAGTAATATTGGAGGGTGAATGTGAGCTCAAGGCTTCTGGACTCCAGGCCCTGTACTCTATCTGTTGAGTCATCTAGCTGTCCATAGAACAAGTAGCTTCATTTCTTAGCAAGAAAGGGAATGCTAAGCAATAGAGTCATAGAATGATTGCACTTGGTCAAGGGTCACCTTTTAATATCTATTTGCAAAAGCTTATTTGGGAAAAGTGTATATTAGGTATTTTCTATTGTCTAAATTAATTACAGGTTGATCAGTTCCAAGTGTTCTCTTTCTTCCTTCAGTCTGTCTCTTTGTGGTTAGTTCTTTCCCTCTTGGTACACCTAGCCTATTTCCTACATCTTCCATTGCTACAATTGCTGCTGCAGGTATCTGGGTAACTGATACACCATTGCTTAGGTGCCCCAGGAACGGACGATGCCAGCTGCCTTTTGAAATGTAACAAGATCCTGTATCAAGGAAAAAGAAGACACAGACAGATGGTAGCCCCACCCCAGACACAGACTTGACTAGGAAGCCATGATTTCACAGCTTGTTGCTTGGTGAATGGAAGTGTATACCCTCATTAGTCCTCCAGATCATAGGGTCATCTTTATACTCAAAGGCTGACAAGAAGAGAAAAACTAGAGGGGTGAAGATTGGGTATTTTTTCACAGAAGTATGATTCAATATACATTTGAATGAATCTTAATGGCCAAAGGGAAGCAAAGGGTGGGTATTGGTACCTGTTTGGGAAGGTGAAGGTGGGAGCAGAGAAAGATGCCTTTATTATGCATCCCCATTAAGATGCTACATTGAACCTGCTACTAAACCACATCATGTTGGACTAGGGTGTGAGGTAAATGAGAGTTCTAATTATACAACGGTGGAATAAAATAGGTTATGCATTTATACCAAATAAATCTTTGTAATTTAGAGATCTGAGTCTGATGAATGATGTTCTTTTAGGAATATCTTCTCTCCAATGGTATAAAAATATTCTTCCAGGATATTTTTAAAATGCTAATAATTGCAGCAGAAATGTTTTTTTTAATGAAAAATTATGTCCCAGGGATTCTTCATCATTTAATTTTCTTTTTATATTGGTTCTAATCATTGTATAATTATTTATAATTGACTAAATCCAAAATTACTTGACTTCGTTGCATGTAGAACTAAAGATTTATATGAATGCTGATTTCATTTTGATCAATACCCTTAGGATACATATATAGCACATTTTTAGAAAGGGTTTTAAATATTTTAATGCTCTAGCTTTTTGGTAGATCAATAAATTCCCTGTAGTTATATAATATTTGTTTAGAGTCTGTTTCATCAACCCTAACTATTTTTTTTCCCCACAGCTGCGTCTTCCATGAATATTTTATTTGGAAACTATATCTTTTGTAGGACAGCGTAAGATGATCTCCCATTATGCAAAATTAGTGCCATTTTCTTTTTCGTGAACATATGTTTAATGTGTTAAATCAAAAGCTTGGTGTTTTGTTAGCAATGTGTTTTGTGCATGTGTATATATGTACACACACATCCTCTACACTTATATATGTGTGCATGTATGTATGCATATGTGTTACATATTATATATACATGTATGTAAAATGTATATGTCTCTATTCTCATAGTAGTTTTCAAACTGTCAGTGATTTTTTCTATACATATCACATTTCTCATATGTTATGATGTTATAAAGATGAACAGTTTGATAAGATAAAAGTATACACAAATATTGCCTAAAATATCTTTTCATGCCTCAGCAAATTTTAATCCTAAAAAGAACTGAATTGCTGTGAAACCCTTTCTCTATCACAGGTTCTAAAATACCACATTATAAGAATGGGAAGCTATAGGTCAGAAATAATTTTAAAGTGCCAAGTAAAATCCTTGAATGACTATCCTTACTGTCTCTAACTGCCTTATCACTCTCCCACCCTCAAAAATAAAGAAAACATTTATATATTCAAATCCTTGTGATTTTATTTCCATTAATTCATTTTAATTTAATTCAATGTAATTCATATTGTGTGCAAGTCACTGTGCTATGTTTAAGAAATCAAAATAGATACAACATAAAATTTGGACAGTGGGTAGAAATTGATGAGAGATAATTTTATGTTTCATAGATAAAAAAAAACTTATTAACAATTAGATATATCAAGAAGTGGAATAGGCTGTCTTAAACATAGTGTGGTTCTTACTTTCTGTAGCTTTTTCAGTAGAGTTCAGATGGTCACTTATCAGTGACACTTTAGTCCTTTTCAGGTCATGGTTAAACTAGTTTAGGACTCTTAATCTTAGTGTGTGTGTGTGTGTGTGTGTGTGTGTGTGTGTGTGTGTGTGTGAGTGTGTGTGATGAACTCTTCTGGTAGTCTAGAGCAGTGGTGTCAGACCCAAATAGAAACAGTTTCCTGTGGATCATATAATGATCATATAATATAACAACAAGTTAACGTGATCTTTGTTGTGTATTTTTTAAAAAATTGTTAAACATTTCCTTCTTATATCTTTATATGATTCAGACCCATTCAGTTTTGTCAGTCCAGTCCAGGTTTCACGCTGTTGATTCAGTGAAAATCTATGAACCACTTCCCAGATTTATGTTTTTGCTTACATTCATCATTAAAGAGAAAATTCTACATTTTAGCAAAGGTATGCAAATTGAGGATATTAGATATATGCATATGTATTTTTTTCCCATTCAAGTTTACAATCCCAAGTTGAAATTTAGCTACAGACGTTTTTGTCAATGGATTGAAGGTTGACTAGGTCATTGCCATGATGGCTTCTAATCAAAATTCTGTGAAGAGCTAATTATGTTTGTTTAGACAATAAATACTTTAGGACTCAAGAGAAGAGAGATCACAATGGGCAGGAACAGCTAGGGAAGGGAATATGGAGAAGAGTAGTGAACTGCATCTTGAAGGATGATGGAATTTGGATTAGTGGAAGGGGCTATGAAAAAGGGAATTTTAAGTTGGAGGATGAATGGTGAAACAGTTTATCCTGTTTTTAGAGGACCAAATCCTTTTGGTCAATTGCAAAACAATAAGAGTGAGAAAGTCCTTAAGTCTTTGAATAATTGAATTCAACAAGCCTCACCGGATATAGACTCTATAACTGACACGATTTAATTTCCTGTGGTCTAAATATTTGCCATTTCATCATTGATTTCTCTGGAATGAGAACAAGCTTGTCCTTGTAGAATGAAATGGCAAGTACAGAAGTAGTTCACACCCTGTTTCAGCTATTGAATTAACACTGTGTTTCAGTTCAAGTTTCTTTTTATCCTTGTATCAAGTCTGTTAAGAAACAGATTGTGAACCACACAATTTGTGAACCCTAGAACTCATGAACTCCTGCAACAGGAAGGGGAGGAGCTAATGACCTTAAATAAGGAGAATTTCCAGGCTAGAGATGGCAGAACTGAGAAGAAGACTCTTGTGGTGGCAGAGTCAAGAAGGAGAAAACTTGTGGTATCTTGGCCCTCTGTTTTTCTGCTCTGTCTATGTTGATGTTTGTTTGTAATACATTGTACAAAAGCCCTGGAACCTTACTGGAAGCCCTAAAAGAGGATTTTCTCATTGTCTCTTTACAGAAGTCCTGGAGGGGGGTTTTGGAGGTCCTGAGACTTTGCTGATGATTTGTGCTGACCTCTTGTACCGTTTTTGTGGGTCTGTGTTGATTTCTATGTTGATGATTTGTGTTGAGTTCTCAGACCTTGTTGGTGGGTCTGAGTTGATTTCACAGGCAGATAGTGAATTTATGATTATGCCAGCAATGTATATGAATATTATTGTGGCTCTGTCAAACTTTGTCTTCCCAGAAACAGGAACTGTGAAGGACTTGAGGTGGACTGGACACTGTAAACTTCAATATGGAATGGGAACTGGGCAAAGAACTGGGCAAGGAGCTGGACAAGGAACTGGGAGCTGCCTGCCTTTGAACCCACATGACAGTTGGAGCTGGGAGCATGGGAAAGGAACCATGGAAGCTGAGAACCAGTCTTCAATCAAACTGAAAGAAGTTGTATGCTTTGTACTGACTGAGAAGATTATGATTTACTCTGACCTAGGGGTTGTGAACTTTGACTTTTGCACTTTGTGATTGAGTTAAGGATTTTGTGGTTAACTAAATGAAAATAAAAAAATAAAATATCTCTAAATATTCAAAATAATGAAATAAAAGAAAATGAAAATAAAACTTTGTTTAAAATTATGTGACTACTTTGGTGAAAACTATGGGGTCATTTTAGTGATATGTTGTTGAAGTGTGACATGGTGAATGCTGTATTTTGATTTACTGTGATAAGTTGTGACATTGTGAATGCTGTACCTTGATTTCCTCTGAATATTTTGTTCTGATATTTTAAAATTCAATTCAGTCTTATTTTTGGTTCCAAAGTCTTCTGTCTCCTTTCCCTTCCTCCACACATTAAGAAGGCAAGAAAAGACAAAACCCATTACAAATATTTATAGTCATGCAAAACAAATTTCCCCCTTAGCCATGTCCAAAAATAGAAAAAGAAGAAAATTTGCTTTGATCTGCCCCTTGAGCTCACCAGCTCTCTAATTCTAGTCTGTCACTGTGTTGATAAGAGTTCCTAAGTCTTTCAAAGTTATCATTGTAGTATTATAATTATATAAATCATTACCCTAATTCCACTCACTTCACTTTGTATCAGTTCATAGAAACTTTACCAGGTTTTTCTGAAATTGACCCCTTCGTAATGTCTTACATAATAACAGTATTTCATCACAATCACATACTATAACTTATCCAGCCATTCCCGAACTGATGGCTGCTTCCTCAGATTCCAATTCCTTGTTGTCATCAAAGACAGATGCTATGAATATTCATTCATACAACTTGCTCTTCCAGCCTTGTATTGTAGTCCTCCTTTTCACCTGGCCAAATTCCCAGCAAATGACCCAGTAGCTATTCCCAGAACTACTCGTACCAATATCTTTGACCACTATGATTCTTCTACTTCTTCAAAACCTAGTTCAGGTTCCAGGCTGCACCCACACCCTGACAAATTTCTTGTTCTCTCAGGGATATCTTTCTTTTCTTAATTTTCTTGTTGTTTTGTTTTTTTACTGTATTTTTTTATATTTTAGATTACATCATTCATTTCCACAATATATTGAGTTAAAAATTTTCTCCCCATTTTTCCTCTAACCCACCACCCCAAAACAGTGATCCCACTGAATACCCCCTCCCTCTATCTGCTCTTTCCCATATCTTCCCCCATCCCACCTCCAATTTTCCAGTAGGGCACAGTGGATCTCTATACCCCAATGCCTACATATCTTATTTCCCAGCTACATGTAAAATAATAATAATAATAATTTTAAACATTTAATTTTAAATCTTTGAATTCCAGGTTCTTTCCCTTTCTCCCACACCACCCATTCTTAGTGGGAAGATAAGTAATTCAATATAGGTTGTACATTTCTATTCCTTTCAACTATTCTCATACTTACAAAAGTTTCATGAGTTACAGTGATCATTTTTCAATGTAGGAATGGAAATAGTTGAACTTTGATAAGTTCCTTATGATTTCATTTCTCTGTTTTCCTTCTCATGCTTTACTTGTATCTGAGTGTCAAATTTTCTGTTCAACTCTGTTTTTTTTTCATCAATAATGCTTGAAAGTCCTCTATTCCATTGAATGACCATATTTTCCCCTGAAACATGACATTCAGTTTTTCTGGGTAGGTGATTTTTGGTTTTAATCTAGCTCCTTTGACCTCTGGAATATCATATTCCAAGCCCTTTGATCCCTTAGTGTAGAAGCCGCCAGATCCTGTGTTATCCTGATTGTGTTTCCACAATATTCAAATTGTTTCTTCCTGGCTGCTTGCAGTATTTTCTCCTTGATCTGGAAATTCCAAAACCTGGCTATAATATTCCCAGGAGTTTTCTTTTGGGGATCTTTTTCAAGAGGTGATTAGCAGATTATTTCGACCTCCATTTTTCTCTCTGGCTCTAAAACATTAGGGCAATTTTCTTTTAGAATTTTTGAAGGATAATTTCTAGGTTCTTTTTTTGATTATGGCTTTCAGGTAGTCCAATAATTTTTAAATTATCTATAGTGGATCTATTTTCCAGGTCAATGGTTTTTCCAATGTGATATTTCACATTGGCTTCTATTTTTTCATTTATTTGCATCTGTTTAATAGTATCTTGATTTCTCATAAATACTCTAGCTTGCATTTGCTCCAATCTAATTCTGAAGGAATGTTTCTCTTAATTGAGCTTTTGAGATTCTTTTTCCATCTCGTAAATTTTTTTTTAAGGAATTCTTTTCCTCATTGCCTTTTTGAGCCTCTTTTGCCATCTGAGTTAATCTATTTTTTAAGGCGTTAATTTCTTCAGTCAGGTAGTTGACTCTCATTTCATAATTTTCTTGCATTGTTCTCATTTCTCTTCACAATTTTTCCTCCACTTCTATTACTGGGTATTCAAAATCATTCTTAAGCTCTTCTATGGCATGTTAGCAGGTCATATTTTTTCTTAGAAACTTTTGGTGCATGAATTCTGATTTCTCTGTCTTCCTCCTGTTCCATGCTTTGATTATTTTTGTCCCCCAAATAGGAATCTAATGTAGGATTGCTCTACTTGTTTTGCTACCTTTGCTTGCTCATGTCGCCACTCAATTATTTGACTTTTGAGCTTTTTGGCACAGTAGAACTCTGCTGCAAGAAACGGGATATTTGTCCCCATGGCTGGGGTTTTCACAGCTGCTGGAACTATAAGTTGGCTGCCCTCTCTGAAGCCTCCACACACTCTGACAAACTGGTCACACACTCCAGTTCCTCCAACCTAGATTCCAACTCACATATAAGCAGGTTAAACCAAAGACTGGTTGCTTGGTACCCCTATAATCTTCAGGCCAGGAACTCTGAAGCAGCCATGTAGCAGAAGCTGCACAGTCCCCATGTCTCAGCAGCTTTTCCCTCCAGGGGGTGAAGGACAGGCCACACTCCCAACTCCTGGTTCACAAAGTCCA
Organism: Petaurus breviceps papuanus; assembly: GCF_028583685.1. NCBI lineage: Eukaryota > Metazoa > Chordata > Mammalia > Diprotodontia > Petauridae > Petaurus > Petaurus breviceps. The sequence goes on along the minus strand of NW_027187359.1, from coordinate 19,138,695 downwards.
CACTGAACTGATCTCTCACTTTGTCCTTAGCATTAGATAATTCTGGAAACCACCACAGCTGCTGGTGATCTGAAGTCCCTCCAGACCGAGGGTGGTTGTGGCTGCCCTGAGGCTAAAACTTTGGGCCCACATGGTGCTGGGCTCAGCTCCCAGATTGTTGAGCTGGCCCCTCCCTGCCAGCCTGATGGACTGCATTCAATGAGAAGTTAGCTTCTATCTGTCATTCTGTGGGTTCTGTATCTCCAAAGTTTGTTTAGAGTCCTTTTTAACATGAATTGGAGGAGGTGGAAGTGGGAGCCACAAGCAAGTTCTGTTTCTACTGCATCATCTTGACTTTGCCCCCAGTTCTGATATATTTTTGAATAATTATAGAGTTCACTGTACTTTGGAATCTGAACCTTGAAAGCTTTTCACAGCAGTAGTCCTCTGGAAAGCAGCACATGTGTGGCTTTACATAGACTTACCCTTTATGTAGCCAATGTATTCCTTTCATTGACTCCATAGCCAATCATTATCTTTGGCTGCTGTTTGTTTCTTTTAAAAATAGTATGCTAAGTTTCATTATTTATTTTTTCAATCAATTAATCAATCAAGATTCATTATGTACCTACCATGTGCCCAGGCACTGTACTAAACTCTGGGGATACAAAAAGAGACAAAAGAGAGAAATGACCTTCAAGGACTAACAGTCTATAGGAGGAGATAACATGCAAACAAATAATTAAAAAGCAAGCTATATACAGGATAAATACGAAATAATTAACAGAAGGAAAGCATTGGAATTAAGAGGGGTGAGGGAAAGCTTCCTGTAGAAGGTCAGATTTCCTTTTTTTTGTAATTTCATTTATTATTTTCCCCAAATTACATGTAAGAACAGTTTTAACATTCTTTTTTTTTAAATTTGAGTTCCAAATTCTCCCTCCCCTCCATTGAGAAGGCAAGCAATTTGACACAGATTATACATGTGTAGTCATGCAAAACATGTTTCCATGTAAGTCATAATGTGAAAGAAAACACACCAAAACAAAAAAAAAGAAAAAGAAATCAAAGTAAAAGTATATTCAATTTGCATTCGGACTCTACCAGTTTTTACTGTGGAGATGAACAATGCCTTTTTATAAGTCCTTCAGAGTTGTCTTGTATTATTGTATTCCTGAGAATAGTTGTTATTCATAGTAGATTAGTACAGCATATAACATTGGTGTTACTGTGTAAAATTTTTTCCTGGTTCTGTTCATTTTACTTAGCATCAATTCAAGTAAGTAGTTCCAGGTTTTCCTCAGAGCATCCTGCTTGTGATTTCTTAAAGCACATTAGTATTCCATGACAATAATATACAACAAATTGGACAGTCATTCTCCAATTGATGGGCATCCCACCAATTTCCACTTCTTTGTCACCACTGCTTAAGAGCTGTTCTTAGTATTTTTGTAGATAGGTCTTTGTTTTCTTGTCTCTTTGGGATACAGACTTATAGTGGTTTTACTTAGTCAAACTGTATGCATAGACTTATAGCCCTTTTGGGCATAGTCTTAAATTGCTCTCCAGAATGGTTGAATCAGTATACAACTTCACCTGCAGTAAATTCATGTTTTAATTTTCTTCCAACATTTGTCATTTTCCTTTTCAGTCCTATTGACCAATCTGATAGGAGTGTGGTGGTAGCTCAGAGTTGTTTTAATTTGAATTTGTCTGATCAGTAGTGATTTAGAGCATTTTTTTTCATATGGCTATATATATATATATATATATATATATATATATATATATATATATATAGCTTCATTTACTTTGTCTGAAAATTGTCTGTTAATATCCTTTGCTAATCGAGGAATGGGTATTTCTATAAATTTAACTCAGTGTCCTATGAGTTTGAGAAATGAAGTCTTTATAAGAGAAACTTGCGGTAACTTTTGTCACAGTAATGATGACTAATTATGTATTTTTCTCCATCCTATGTCCCACTGTTTATACTGCTCTTTCTTTTTCTTCCCTTTTACTCTATTCAAAAAGTGTTTTATTTATGATTTTTACTTCCTCTAAACTGCCATCCTCTTCTCTTATCATCTTCCCCTACTACTCATGTTTATGATAAGGTAAATTTCTATACCCAACAGAATGGCTGTATTATTCCCTCTTTGAGCAAATTCTGATGGAAGTAAAGTTTACCTGCTCTCCTCCCCACTGCCTTCATTTCCCCTCCACTGCAAAATCTCTTTAGGGATTTTCTAATATTAGATAATTTGTCACTTTCTTCCTCTCCCTTTCCCCTTCACCTGGTAGAATCTTCTTTTTCATCTCAATTTTTTTAGATCATAAAACTATTATATTCACCTGTCAACTGTGCTTTCTGTCTATGAATACTCCTTCTAAGGGTCCTAAAATGAGAAAGGTTTTAGGATTTACAAGTATACTTTCCATGTAGCAATGCAAACTATTTGCCTCTTTATGAATCTTTTGAGTCTTGTCTTTGAAAGTTTTTTTTTTTTGTTGTTGTTGTTCAACTCTGGTCTTCTCATCAGGAATGCTTGAAAGTCCTCTATTTCACTGAATGAAAACTTCCCCCTAAAGGATTATGCTATTTTTCTAAATAGCTGATTCTTAACATGCATTCCAGAGTATCATATTCCAAGCTCTCTGATTCTTTAAGGTAGAAGCTGCTAAATATTGTGTTGTCTTCTCTGTGGTTCCACAATATTTGAATTATTTTTTTTTTGGCTACTTTAAACATTTTCTCCATGACCTGGGAATATGACTATAATATTCTTAGTTTTTATTTTGGGATTTTTTCCAGAAGTTGATCAGTAGATTCTCCCAATTTCTATTTTACCCTGTGGTTCCAGACTATCAGGGTAATTTTCCTTAATAATTTTTTGAAAGATCATGTCTAGACATTTTTTTTCATTGTGGTTTTCAGGTAGTCCCATAATTCTTAAATTATCTCTCCTGAATCTATTTTCCAGGTCAGTTTTTTCCCCATGAGATATTTCACATTTTCTACTATTTTTTCATTCTTTTCGTTTCATTTGGTTGTTTCTTGATGTCTTGTGAAATCTTTAACTTCTACTTTCCCAGTACTAAATTTTGTGGAATCATTTTCTTAAGTGAGTTTTTGTATGCCCTTTTCCATTTAGCCAATTCTATTTTCCCCAGAAATGGATATAGAAACCAATGGAAAATATTGTTTGTCCATACACCTTTCATTTTCCTTTTGGATATCACATTTTTTTCATTCAGTCTTCAAACACACTGTAGATTAGATAAAGTAGCTTTTAGGAATCAGGACTGTAGGATTACAACTCTCTCTTCTAAAGATTATCCAGTACTGCTACTGACTCCGAGTTAAATGACCCAACCTATGCTTCTCTCTAGTTCTGTTGCCTTCCTAATACAGTTTATCTTTTCTCATTCTCCAAAAAGTTTTCTTTCTCCAAAAGTCTTATTAGACCACCTCATAAGATAGTCTTTAATCATTCTTTTCTTTTACTCACATATACTTAAATTCAGTGTATGTGTGTGTGGGAGAGGGGGTGAAGGGAGAGAGCTACACAAAGAAAAGTATATCATAAGTAAAGAATTCGATGTTAAGAAATTGGTTTTTCTCCCTGAGAATCTTCCCTGTGCTCCTATAATGTAGTCAATAGCTCTGAATCTTCCAAACTATGTGAGGGGGCAGGAATGATTCATCAATTAATAAACATAGACCCTAGAAAAGAGCAAACACAGTGACATTCCTGTTCCTGGACATACTTAGCAAGGAACAAATAGGTAAATATGGGAGTCCATTATATACAGGGATGGTTCACAAGACTAATACTACAGTAAGGAAACATATCCCTTCCCAGGATATTGATGCTTTTAGGTAACACTCCAATAAACCCACTTTAATGATGACCATGAAAGAAACCCTGGGAATGCATAAAAATCAATGAATCAGTATAGATAACACACAAAATTATATTTAACACATGATATAGAAGAAATATCATAAATGTGGAACTTTAAAAAAATGGAGACCAATATTGCTGCAAAACTAGTCATCAAACAAAACAGAAACAATCATATTAAATGAGGATTATTTGTTTATTAATATGTGATATTTGTGTTAGGAAAAACATGTCTAACCAGGGATGATGAAATAAATGGTTAATTTTAAAACATTTTAAAGGAAAATGTTTGAGAACAGAAGGGAAGGGAAGGAAAAGGAAGGGGTGAGAAGGGAAGGGAAGTGAAGGCATGAGAAGGGGAAAAGAGAGAGTGGAGGAGGGGAGAGGAGAAGAGAGTAGATGCATTTAAACCAACCAATAACAGGATACCATGTTATGAAGTGTTCTATATCCATATTCCTAACCCCCTTGTAGAAATAAGGGAACAAAACTCATTCTCATATCTCTCCTTCAGAGCTATTATAATTACCCAAGATTCATTTTCATATTTTTAAATGTATGTTGTTATACTCCTTATATATTATTTTTCTTGTTCTATTTTCTTTAAAAGAAATCTTCTTGTGATATTTATTGTTTTAGAGGTCACCAACACTAGTTTTTCATTCTATTAATTTCACTTAAAACTTTATGGTTTTCCATTATTTTAAAGGGCACTGAAATTCCATGCCAAATGATTATCAATTGAAGAAATTAGGGAAGTGTAGCCTAGAAAAAAGATAACTTAGCCATGGGTTATGGTGTGGATTTGTAGGACTTCATGTGAAACAGAGATTAGACTAATTCCACTTAGACATGGGGGTCAGAAGTTATATGAGCAATTAATAGAAATAACTGGGAGGTAGATATAGGATTTTGAAATTTATCAATAATTAAACTGATACATAAGCATATTATGGAATATTTAGAGGGTAATGGGTTCCTCTTCACTATCAGCTATCATTCATAGGACTTATTGGTTATTATTTTATAGAGTAGATTCTTGTTCAAGTATGGGATAGACTGGAAGGCTTTTTCAGTCTTTTTTTTTTTTTAAGCAATCGGGGTTAAGTAACTTGCTCAAGGTTACACGGCCAGGTCTTTCTGGGTGGGTGCTAAGTGTCTGAGACCGGGATTTGATCTCCAGGTCTTCCCAACACTGGAGCCGGTGCTCTTACTTGCTGTGCTACCTGGCAACCTTTTTCAGTCTTTTCTAACTCAGAGTTCTTGTGTTTCTTTGCTTACATCCATAGGTAGAATTCATTTTATGAAAGCAAGTAATATGTATTTCTCTAGATATTTTCAGCTCCATTCAAAATCCTCAAGGAGGCTTTGAATGGAGAAGAAAAAAAGATCATAGACTACTGCTAAGACATATAGCATGGCCACTAATTTGTATGAATGTCAATAGAAGGAAATATATAGGATGTGGGGAAGAATAACTGGCATGATAGGGAATGAATTAAGTGAACTAAATATATTAATGTGAGAATATAATATTACCTTAGATGCATGATTAGCATTAGTTGAAATATTATCAGTGATGGAAATATGATGAGGAAAAAGCATAAATTATTTGAACTAAATAGGTTAGATAGAAAAGATAATATAGGGGAGGCTAGGTGTTGCAATGATTAATAGTGCCCGCCCCAGAGTTGGGAGGACCTGGGATTGGTTCCGGCCTCAGATACTTAACACCCACCAAAAAAAAAAAAAAAAAAAAACAACTAGTCGCGTAACCTTGAGCAAGTTACTTAACCCCAAGTGCTTTAAAAAAAAAAAAAGAAAAGGTAATATAATAATCTTACATATCAAAAAGGTATGCTTTTATGTGGCAATCTCTGAACCAGAGTAGAGAATATGGTGGAAAAGGATGAGGAACAATGGAAGAAAAAGTGGAAGAGATATTGTTGTGGGAATAAAGTATGCCCAACCCATCAGAGGACATTTTGAGAGATGGATTCTAGTAGATCAGAAAGTTGTCCTGAAGGCAAGATATAATAGTAATTTGTAGTTTAAATTTTACAGAATTGGATGAGGACTCTCTTTGAGTGCAAAACTGATCAATTCCTGACAAATGCTTGTCAATGATAATTTTATCTTTCAGAAAGTAGATAAAGTAAGATAGAAAACAGGTATTATAGACATTATTCTATCCAATAAAATAAAGTAATTTCTCAGCTAGAAATTTCTGGAATATGAGGAGGAAGTTATCTTGCATTGTAGAATTTCTGTCACAAAAGGGAGTGGGATTTAGAGCATAGTTTGACGCAGACCTTATATTTTGTAGTTGCATATTTTGAAGAGTGCAGAGGAAGAAGTGTAGCATCTCATGGAGTACATTTCTGTGAGAGATCAGTTCAAGAGAGTTAATATGGTCTCAAGAATAAAATTTTAACGGCATAATGCAAATGATTTCAGTAGGGGTAAAATGGAAACCTATTGACCAATTAAGCTTAAAGTTTAAAAAAAATGCATGTTTATGTGTATATATGTGTGTGCATATATATATATATCTGTATACAAACATATGAAATAGAAGCAAGATTGTGACTGAGGATAAATGCAAGGGCATGTCAATCATGAAAGAATGTTGTCAAGAATATTAAACTTCAGAGTAAGTTAAGGTGATTGTAATTGCTAAGGACATTTTTAGCTATGTCAGAGACAAAAAGAGGATAAATAAGACATTCGTATTGCTAGTTGGGGTAAATATATTAAGAGGGCAGATATTTATTTTAATGAATAATAGCTATTATTCATAAAACTACAAAAGCAGAACCAAAAAAAATGAAATTGTGTTGCAGTTTAATGTTTTCAAAGCTATTTACATATGTGTTAGAATTGACATGAAGATGATCTGAATTCCAATTCTCCTACAGATATTTAATAACTAGATCCATTTTGACAGTGGGCAAATTACTTATTCTCAAAAAACCTCTGTTTCCTTGTTTGTAAATATAAAAACACCTACAATCACAGGTTTTTATGAGATCAAATACAATAATAAATATTAGGCATTCTGTAAACCTTAAAGTTTAATGCTATCCAGAATCACCGTCATCATCAACATCATCACTATCATCATCATTATGAAGAAAGAAAATGCAGAAATATTAACAACTATTATATTTCTGTTCACTCTCCCAAGAAAGATAAGTATTAGATTAGAAATATAGAATAAAAGTAGGTTTTTTTGGTGAAATTGAAAGCCAGGTTGTGTGAATAGATGGAAAAAAGAAGTTTTTAAATCCAAGTGACCAGGACAATAGAAACTATATGTCAGGTTACTGGATAAGGTGATCAAATACTGAAATGTCTTTTCTAAACAACTTTTAGCAATCTTTAAAAGAACATTGAAAATTAGAGATTTGTTTCAGAACTGGAAAATAGGCATATGTTTTCCTACTTTTCAAAAATGGGCAGAACATACTTCAAACAGGAATCTAGTGAGATTAATTCTTGTTGTGGCACAGTTCCTTGAATAGATTATTAAAGAAATAATCTGTTAGCATATAGAAAGGGAAACACAATTTGGTCAGTAAGATCATAAAGAATAACTCATATAAAATAAATCTCAGTTCCATGTATAATAGAGAGACTAGGTTGAAAGAAAAATGTAATGCTCCCATTATTATACCTGTATTCCAGTAAGGCATTTCAAAAAGTCTTTCACAGCAATCTTGTGAAAGAGATAGAGAAACAAGACATCTATCTATATCAAGATGTCTAGACATAGATATATCTAAATATGGATATCTCTATCTCTATCTATCTATCTATCTATCTATCTATCTATCTATCTATCTATCTATCTATCTATCTATCTATATCTGTCTATCTGGATTCAAAACGCATTGAAGACTAGAATCATTGAGTGGAAATTTATGGATCAATGGCTACCTGGAGAGAAGTCAATTATGTAATAGTGCAATATTTTAAGACTCCTTCACTGGCCTTGTTCCATTCAGGTGAAGGTTTTTGTTTTCAATGTTGCCATTGTTTATTTCATTTTTGTTTAGTTACAATGATATTAAAGATGATACAGTTATCAAGTTTATGTGATGTAAGGGTGGGACCAAAAAATGGGCTCAAAAGAAGTGAAGGGGTAAGAACGGTGTACTAAATAAGACAAGATATAATTTGTGGGAATAAATATATAATGCCTTATCTGAGTTGCCTTTGGAATGAAAATTCCTTGAGAAGAGTTAATGTTTCATTTTTGTCTTTCTCTCCCTAGAACTCATCACAATGCCTAGCATAATTCAAGCATTTAAAGTATGTAATACATATAATATACAAGGGAAATGTCTAGACTACACTTCAAATGGAGAATGCCTAAAGATTTTGGTAGGATACCAACTCAAGTAAGGCAATATTGTGGGACCACAGCCATCAAAACTAGTGTGCTCTTAATTTGCTCTAAAATAAATTATCCACAAATCTACCTCTAATTCCTTATTGTAATTTTGAGATGTTCTTGGGTTATTAAAGGGTATACCTGGGGAGCAAAAACTCCTCCGGCATTTTATACAAACCAAAAAAAAATTCAAATTCTTTTCTAGTTATGGTCTATTTCTGCTCTGAAAGACCCAGACCACATCAGATTGGAGAGGGTCATTATGAATAAGTAACTAACTACAGAATGAATTCTTTAATCATGTGTCAATAGAACAACAAATAGACAAAAACAAATATAGCATATGCATACACATATACATATATATGTAAATATATGTGTATATAAGGCTTTATGTTTGGCAAGCTCTTTTCATTATCAGAGGTAGTATAAGCACCTTTGAATGTTCAGTTATATCAATAGCATATAATGAAGTAAAAGGATACCAAATCTGGACATAGAAAGGACCTCAAAAATCCTTCATTTATTTCAATTTCTTCCTTTTACCAAAGAGGAAAATGAGAACAGAATAATATCAGTGACTTGCCCAAAGTCATGCAGGTTGTTAATTTCACAGGCAGGATTTAAACTCAGGCCTATTGACTTTAGAATCATGGATTTTTTTTTATCATGCCATGCTTCTTCCTCAACATCAATAAGGAAGATTAAAAAGGTAATAGCAGCTCTACTGGAAGGACACAAAGATGAAATTCATGCTGGAGGTGACCCAATTTTGAAATAATTAAAGGAGTAACATTTTAATCTATCTAAGAGAAGAGAAATACCAAACATTTGGGGGGGGAATCTTACTATTAAATTCCCCCCAAAATGATTAAGTCAACATACAATATTGAGAAATTAAAAAAAAAACAATTCTCTCTCTCTCTCTCTCTCTCTCTCTCTCTCTCTCTCTCTCTCTCTCTCTCTTTCTCTCTCTCTCTTCTCTCCCCTCCCCCTCTGTGTATGTGTGTGTGTGTGTGGGGGGGAGCATAATTCCCTGAAAGAGGTTACAGGATTCCACCATTTACTGTTGTTGATTTTTGAAATATTTATTTTAAACTTGCTAAAAAAAAAAAGTACAGTTGTAAAAGACTCTCCTCTTAAAAGGAATTTTCCATCAATAGGGTTGTATCATTTCTTGAGAGATACAACCACAAAGAGAACTTGGTTCAATGATCCCTTTATATCAATATCAAAGCCTAAAACCTGAATATGTATGCTAAGAATGATGTTTACTATTTTTGCAAAGGGATGTTAGTGGCTAGTGTCAGACCTTAAGTCCTTAAGTCAGAAGGATTTGTGTTCAAAACTGGCCTTAGAAACTTACTAGCTGTGTGATCTTGGGTAAATCAGTTAACCCTGTTTGCCTCAGTTATTCATCTGTAGAATGAGCTGGATAAGGAAATGGAAAACTACTTCAATATCTTTGCCAAGAAAATCCCCAAAATGGGGTCATGAAGAGGCAGACCTAACTGAAAACAACTGAACAACAACAAATTTTCATTAAAAATGTTCCTCACAGAGTTCACATTAAATAATGATTCTCTGTGGATGGTAACATGTTCCAAATGCTCTTCAATTTACATTGTACTGATTACAGTAAACCCCAAGAAAAACAAAAACAAGCATTGCCTTCATTGAGATTCATTACTACTCTAAATGATTTACTTATCAATATAAAAACTAATAACAAAATACATAAGGAATGACTATTATCTATTTTTTTAAGCAATTGGGGTTAAGTAACTTGCTCAAGGTTACACGGCCAGTAATTATTTCTGGGTGTGGTGCTGCGTATCTGAGCCTGGATTTGATCCAGGTCATCCCGACACTGGAGCTGGTGCTCTTATTTGCTGAGCCACCTGGCTGCCCCTAAGCAATTGGGGTTAAGTAACTTGCTCAAGGTTACACTGCCAGGTGTTTCTGGGTGGGAGTTAAGTGTCTGAGCCCGGGATTCGATCTCCAGGTCTTCTCAACACTGGAGCCGGTTCTCTTACTCGCTGTGCTACCTGGCCGCCCCATTATCTGTTTTTCAAATTGTGATTGCTTGCATCCCATTTATTCAGGTGATCAGTGTATGTATTATATAAAGGCATGGCAGACACACACACAAATAGATCATGAGCTATAGAGGAAAAAGAAATTGGATTAGATTAATTTCATTTGAGAAAATGTGTGGCATACTTAAGTATTTCCTAACTATTTCCTTAAACAGCATGAACCAAGATATCTCTTTAATAGTAATATTTTTGTGTTAGTAATAGGATTTCACCATAGGACTATGTATTAGGAAATATCACAGTGTCCAAAAATTCCAAAGTGTAAATGAATCAAAAGAATATGGAGTGAGTTAGATTATGGGAGTTATTAAAAGAGAATTCACTTTATTATTTTAATAATATTAATTTATTAATATTATTATTATTGCTTTAACACATTCCAACCCTGAACAGTATGATCATAAAAGGAAGTGACCTACTTAAGTAGGGTGTAACAATGGGAAGCCCAAGAGCATCAACTATACCCAGAGAGTTTTTAAAAGCCTAATTCAAGCCTCCAATGCATTGTGCAAAGCTTTTATTAGAAATTTTAAGTAAGGACAGAGCCAATAATATCATATCATGAATAAGTATACCTAGAAAGGTTAGAAATATTAATATCAACAACATTACAGATTCATTGATGTACCGTATTCAAGTTATAAAGTGCTCAGAATAAGAGAAGTTATAGTTCCACCTGTTTTCTGCATTGCTTAACCATATCAATAATTTCATGCTTACTTCTAGGAACTAGATTATTGTAAGGCAATTGAAAAATTGAAGTACTTCAAAAGGTGACTGATTCTCCATGGAAATGGGGTTCAAATATATGCCATACAAGGATTTGTTTTAAGAATTGTGAATTTAGGGGCAGCTAGGTGGCACAGTGAACAGAGAACTGGCCCTGGAGTCAGAACGACCTGGGTTCAGATCTGACGTCAGACACTTAACACAAATATTAGCTGTGTGAACTTGGGCAAGTCATTTAACCCCAATTACCCTCCAAAAAGCAAAAAAAAATTGTTGATTTAATTTAAGATAAAGAAAAAAAACAGGTTCTTCAAGTATCTGGATAACTATAATTTAGAAAGTAAATAGGTAGTGATATCTAGGTGGCACAGTAGATAGAGTACTGGCCCTGGAGTCAGGAGGACCTGAGTTCAAATCTGACCTCAGACACTTAACACATGCAAAAAAAAAACAAAAACAAAAAAACTAGCCTTGTCACCTTGGGCAAGTCACTTAACCCCAATTGCCCTCCAAAAAGCAAAAACAAAAAAGAGTAAATAGGTTTGATTTGTGCTTCATGGCTACAGAAGGCAGAAATTAAAGAAGAAAGGCAAATTTTAGCTTGATATAAAGGGAAAAAAGTCTAACGATTCATACAGTTTAAAAGTAGATTTAGTTGCCTTAGAAGGCAGTAAATTTCCTATCACTGGAGTTCTTCAATTATACACACACTACTACATTTGAACTAAATTGTAGGTTAGAATCAATGACCTCTGAGGATCTTTCAAACTTTGAGATTCTATATTTCAATTTATTCCATTTATGAGCCAAGAGAACTGAAATAATGCTAGATAAGATTACAAGAAGTCGTTTTATAAGATTAATCAAATCCAAGTAAAGCCATACATTTAAAATGATCAAGAAACAAGTAGAACATTGTCTGGTGGATAGAGAGCCTTCTTGGGTACCAGAAAGAACTGTATTCAAGGCTCTTTTCTTACACATATTGATTGTGTGATCCTTCTCAAATTCTTCACCTTCTTAGTGTTTTAAGCAACCATTTAGGAGACAGCAAAATAAGCACAAAACATAACATATAGTAAACTCAAATGCTTTTTAAAAAAAATTCATTCAGATATCAGTTCTCAATGGTTGAGCGAATATACTCATGCAAAAGTGCCCTCTACCCATTGAAATAATAGGTCTCTTCTCCTATCTCTATCCTTGGAATAAAAAAAAAAGAACTTAAAGACCGTTTTTTTCACAAGGACACCTACCACTAAGATCCATGGACAGTATTCTTAATACCCTGAAGGCTACTCCCCTCATGTTAGCTAATAGAAAAATGTCACTTGGTGGTTTCCCCACATTCTTCTGTTTTATGCTCCCCTGGAGATACTCTGTTATTCAGAAAAAAAAAAGAAAACAAACTCACCAGCATCACAGATTTCAACCATATCCTGGGTAGTACTAGCTAAATTTCTAACCTAATCATCATCCCTCTATTGGTAAAAATCAATGTTCACTGAATACATCTGTATCAGCTTTGCCCCCCATAGAAAATAAAAGGATTATGAAAGGTTTTATTTCCTAGGGAAGTTTATTTACCTTTGTTCTGCTGAGTAAATGAGAAAAAAAAAATCTTAATTTTTCCTTAATTGGGATTCCTGTCATTTTCATTATGTTTTTGAGTACTTTTAAAACATAGAAACATAATTCAAAACTTCATCAATCAATTCAATAAATAAACATTTATTAAGTAACTACTTTGTGCCAGTCAGTGTTTTGAGTGCTGTAATGTATGGGATGTCTGGTGGACAGGGAGCCTCCTTGGATGCCAGAAAGAACTGGATTCAAGGCTCTTTTCTTTATACATACTGACCTGTGATCCTAGTCAAATTGTTTATTTCTTAACATATTTAATATAATTCACACTCTACACCCTTTCATTCTCCAATGATGTTTACTGAAAAACAAATGACTTTGCCCTCATCCCTTTAATAGATTGTGTATGTATATGTCAATATATAAATATGTGTAATTCATTTTATATATACATACACATACATATATGTGTGTATAACATAAAAAGATAACTTGTTGCTGAAGTGCAAATATCTCATCCAGACAAGAGTAAAATCATTTTAAGGACCCCAGTGAAAAGCTGTTATTTAACTCAAAGGGTGCCTAGTTTAAGAAGAGAGAAATAATGATTAATAAAAAAAGTTTAGAAGCACTGTTTCAATTAATAACCAGTCTGCAAAAAAAAAAATTTTGTTTACAAATGGGCGGGGCAAGTGTTAAGTGGGAGGGGGCATGGTAAAAAAGTATCTCATAAAACAGTTTCCAAGGAGAAAAATGGATGATACTTTTAGAGTTGCCCAGACCTCAGAGATCAGGTAGGCCAATTTCTTATCCTCATTTTACCCTTAAGAAGGCAAGCAGATTAAGTGATGCACCCCGAATCACACATATAGCATATATCTCAGATCTGGTTTGAACTCAGGTCTTACTGAGTCCAAAGGCAGAACCCAACCCACTGTGTCAACTCTCTGGAATCAATTTTATTCAACTCCTTCATTTTACAGATGAGATAATAGGCCAATACAGGTGAAGTAATTTGCCCAAAGGGAATAAAGAAATAAAAATAAATAACTGTACACATAAAAATGTATATGCATATACATACATGTATATGCATATGTATATATAGTTATGTGTGAATATATGCACATGTGTATGCATTTGTATATATGCATGTTTGTATATGTGTATGCATTCATTCATATATGTATATATCAAACTACATTTACATCTATATCCAGATATATTTGAAGGACCAATATTCAAACCCTAGTCCACTCTCTCCAAATCAAGTGTTTTTTTTTTTTTCTTCCCACTCCTTTGATCTCTCCCAGGTATGATTCAGTAGTTGAATTTGACCTTAGCATAGCCACAAACATTTTCTCTAAGTTTCTCTCTAATAAAGGTGTGACAAATGACAGGGTAGCCTATTTTTAATCTTAACACAAATGGGATTCAGAACCATAATTTCATATCTCTAAGAGAAAAAAAAAAAGAACACATGGCTATAAGCACTATAAAGCCATTCAGAAGTCAAATGCAAAGATTTAAAACAAGTAACATCTGGAGAGGTAGACCTTTTTAGATTGCATATTTGTTTGTTTATGTATGCATTATAAAACCTGAGAACAATAGGTGAAGGAATTGGACAGCAAAGCTCATACTTATATTAAATAACTTGAATCATAATTTCTCTGAATTAGAAATTAGGACCATAATTTCTAAAATGATCATAATAAATATTAATGGAGACTCCTGGGGAGGGGGAAGCTTTGCTGGATTTGGGATCTCAAAGAATTGCTTTCTTTGATGATGAGTGACCCTGTGATCAACCTGCAAGCCCTACCCTAGCTCACCATGAAAACTTTTATTCTGTGTAAATTTTGTCTACATTCTTGTTGGAAGTCTTCTCAGTTCTGTTATTCCTGTATGATCTTGGGGAGACCGGTGTAACATTATATCTATGTGCAAAAAAAAATATCCCCCACATGTGGAAGAGATTCTGTTAATGAAGAAGAGGCATTCCAGAAAATTCCCTTCCAGTAGCTGTGCAGACAGGTTCATATAACCCTGCTGTCTGGTCTGGTTGGGTAGTAACTGTCCTCTTGAAGGCACCAGAATGTTGATCAAAATGGGGCAAAAAAGTATAGGTGGGCATCTCTGAATGACCTTTGGTAGTCCCCAATGGGTCCTCTCCCAAGCTGTGAGCCTGCTGCTTTTGAACCAAGGTTAAATGTTAGCAGGATGGTTAGCACAGAGTGGAACTGTAGGCATTCCTCTTGTGGGTATAGGGCTGAAATTAAATGGGTCCCTGTCAGAGTATCTAGAGAGAAACAAAATGCTTAATCAGGATGGGATTAGTGAGACACTCAGAGTAGTGTCCTCATAGCTAAATTCTAGGTGGAGCAGAGGCTTCAAACCCAGTCACAGAGAGATAAATGTTGGCCAGAATCCTTGGGAGCCACCACACTGCAAATGTGTGGGCCTTTGTCCTGTCCCTGGGAGCTGACTGTCCCAGGAGTGGGGGCACTGCCTCCTTTGTCAGGAAGCACCTGTGACAATCTGGAAGCCTGGCTGGTCACCCAGGTGAGAAGCTGCTTATTTACTATCCAGAGGGATCACTGACAGCCAACTAGGGCCCAGAGTGAGCTTGTGAGGTAGTGACCTTAGAGAGTTTGTGGCCACACTGGAAACCTGCACTGCCCCATTTGCTGCAAGGTAGGTTTTGTTTCCTCAGACCACAGGAAAGGGATATTTTATATGCAAAGAAATTTTATACATAAATATATTTTGTTTGTAATGAGCCTCTCAATAAACACTATTGATCTTTATATAAAAAAGAAGAAAATTCAACTTTAGTAGCAAAGTTAGAAATAGCAGGGAATAAAGGGATAGTGGAGTAAGGGAAAAAGGATAGGAAGGTTATTATAGTGCTGGTGTTTTATTTTGTTTTAAATCATAATTGTTATTTCATTGGTTAGGGAACTCCAGGAGAAAACTTTATTTTTACCAAAACATATCAGTGTTGATCAGTAACTGATTATCTAAGAGAGTACCCTGAATTTTGGAGAATAAAAATTATTTTTCTGGGACCTAGATGCCATAAGAGAAAACTTGAACCCTATTGTATTTGAACACTGAGGCCAGGCCTCTATGCATTAATTTGTTCTTACTCTAGTATAAAGGTATAACAGTCAACAAACTAAAAAAAATGCAGCAAGACCATAAAATATGAGTGAGAGAATAGTAGGACAGAGGAATGGAAAGGATTTGGGGTAATATTAAGATGTCTTGAAGTAGGGGCCTGGCTCAAGCCCTACTTTTTATTCACCCTGAAGTTATGTATCCAGTATAAATTCAGGCCCAAAGGGCCTCAATATGATTTTAGGTTGTACTGATCATTGATACCTGAAATACCTTTAGTACAGAGAGGGGAAATTTTTGTTTTCTTGTCCCAAACATATGAATAAAAGTGTTAATATTAATTTTGTTAACAGAGATTGAGATTTTTTCCACTATAAAGTATAATTAGGAATCAGTCACCAATTATACATGACACAAAACCTTTCCTTAATTTTAGAAAGTAATAGAAATAGAGGCAACAGGGAGTTGGGAACATCAAGTAGGAGGAAAAGTTTCAAGCAAGGAGGAGAAAGGCCAAAACAAACAAACAAAAAGAATAAAAGTCAGAGCCATATGAGTTTAGGTACTCAGAAAACAAACTCCAAAGTTTATATAAATGTACTTAGTGCTGCAATTATTGCTTTTAACTGGGCTATGAAAAAGAGAAGGTCTGTAGAGCAAACTGGAGTAATTGGAGCAGGTTTTTATGCTAATTTATGCAAATAGATTAATATCATTTTTACAAAAATCTTTTAATTTAATGTAATCAAAATTATCCATTTCATATCTCATAATGCTCTCTATTTCTTGTTTATTCAAAAATTGTTCACCTACCCATATATTTGATAGGATATATATTTTCTCTTAAGAATCATGTACTTTTAAATTTTGCTTATTATTGATATTTTTTAAAATTTGTTTTAAAAATATTCCAAATTCTCTCCCCTCCAGAATCTCCTCTACCCATTGAGTAGAAAAAACATACGATATGAACTATTTATGTGAAATCATGTAAAAATATTTCCATATTACAAACAAAAGCAAAAAAAATATAGTGAAAAATCATATTGCAATTTTCATTCATATTTCATCATTTCTCTTTTTGGAGACCATATTTTTCATTGTAAGTACTTAGGAAGTTCCTTGAATCATTGTATTATCAGAATAGTTAAATTAGGCAGCAAAAAATTGAAAGAATGTCCATCAATTGGGGAATGACTTAACAAGATGTGGTATATAAGTATAATGGATTACTAGTGTGCTATACAAAATGATGGGCAGGTGGATTTCAAAAAATCCTAGAAACATCTATGTGAACTGATGGTGAGTGAAGTGAGCAGCACCAGAACACTGTACACTGTAATAGAAACATTGCTCAAAGATCAACTATCAATGATTTAACTCTTCTCAGCAGTACAATGATCCAAGCCAATTCTAAAAGACTCATGATGGAAAATGTTATCCACATTCAGAGAAAGATCTATGAAGTCTGCATGCAGTTGAAGCATAATATTTTCACTTTTATCGGTGAATTTTCCCTTTTGTTCTGATTCTTTCACAACATGACTAATATGGAAATGTGTTTATATGATTGCACATGAATAAGCAGTGTCAGATTGCTTGGTGTCTTGGGTAGGTGAGATGTGAGGGACGGAAAAAATTAAAATTTCAACATCTTATAAAAATGATTGTTGAAAACTATCTTTACATGTAACTAAAAAAAAACTATTTCCCCTACCCCTCAAAAAAAGAATAGCTAATTTATTCATGCAATTGATTGTTTCTCTTCTCTTGATATTCTGGGTCTTTTTGCTTTTACAGATGGATTTTATTATTTTTCTAGCTCTTTAAAATATTTTTTGGTATTTTATTGGCACAACAATGAATAAAGTCAATTAATTTAAATAGAATTATCATTTATATTATACTGCTTCAACCTACCCATGAGTAATCACCATTTTCCCAGTTGTTAAGATTGATCTTGAGTATTTTATCTAGTTCTTGGGTTTTCTTGGCAGATAGGGTCCAGTTATTTTATATTATGTATATTCAATGAAAAATTTTCATCTCTTACTGATAGATTTTGTTGGTAATTATGCAGAAATGCTGATGAATTATGTGAGCTTATTTTGTATCCTGCAATGTTGCTGAATTTAATAATTGTTCGACCAGTTTTCTGGTTGATGCTCTGGATTCTTTAAGTATATTGTACGCCAAAAATGATACTTTTATCTCTTCATTGCCTGTTATTATTCATTTAAATTTATCTTGTCTTATTTCTGTTGCTAGCATTCTTAATACAATATTGAAGAACAGGTTGATAACTTGCTTCACCTCTGATCTTTGATAGGCTCCTAGTTTATTACCATTACAATTAATATTTACTTTTGGGTTTAGAAAGATACTACTTGTTATTTTATGGGAAACTCCACTTATTCCTATGCTTTTTAGTGCATTTAATAGAAATGGGGGTTGTATTTTTATTTTGTAAAAAACAAATCAGAATATATTGAGATAATCATGTGATATTTGTTTTATTAATATAGTCAATTATGCTTGCATTTTCACAATATTGAGCCAGTTCTGCATTCCTGTTATGAATATGACTTGCCCATAGTGTATGATCCTTGAGACAGATTGCTATGATCTCCTTTCCAGCATTTTATTTAATTTTTTCATGAATATTCATTAAAATTTGACCTATAGTTTTCTTTCTCTGTTCTTGCTTTTCCTGGTTTAGATATAAAAGCTATAGCTTATCATAGAATAAATTTAATGTAACTTTTCATTTCCTTTTTTAAAATAGTTTATATCATATTAGAATTAATTGTTCTTTAAATGCTTGGTACAATCAGCTTGTAAATCTATCTGGTTCTGAGTATTGTTTTTCTTGAGGAGTTAATATGTGGTTTGTTTACTTTCTTTCTCTAAAATAGAGTAAATATTCTATTTCCTTATTTGTTAATCTGGGCACTTTACATTTGTGGAAATATTCATGGATTTCAGCTAGATTGTCAATTTTTTATCATACTATTAGGCAAAATAATTCTTAATAATTGTTTTAATGTCATCTTTGTTGGCCGTGCATTCAACCCATTTGTTTTAATATTAGTAATTTGGTTTTCTTCTTTAAAAAAACTCAAATTAACCAAAAGTTCATCTTTTTATTGTTTTTCTCATGAAACAACTCAATTTTATTTATTAGCTCAATTGCTGTTTTACTTTCAATTTTATTTATCCTTTAAGAGTTCTCTTTTGCTGCTTAATTGGGGATCTATAATTAATTATCTTCCTATTTTTAATTGTTTAATACATTGATCTGCTCTTTTTCTTTTTGATTGATATACCAATTTAGACATACATTTTTTCCTCTAAGTATTGTTGTAACTGCAGGCCACATATTTTGATATGTTGCCTTGTTGTAGTCAGTATCCTCAATGAATTGTTGATTATTTTTATGATATGTTCCTTGACTCACTCATTCCTTGGGATTAGTTTATTTCAGTGACAGTACATTGCTAATCTATGATTCCAAGGCCTTTCCTAAATGTAATTTTTATTATGTTGTGGTCTTAAAAGGGCATGTTTTCCATATTTGCTTTTCTTCATTTCTTTGTGATATTTTTATGCTGTAATATACGGTCAATTTTTATGAAGATGCCATGTACAACTGAGGAAAAAGATATATTCCTCTCTATGTCCATTCAGTTTCTCCACAGGTCTATCATATCTAACTTTTCTATTCAATTTCTTTCCTTATGAATTTTTTATTTTATGGTCAAATTTATAAAGTTCTGAGAAGGGAAAGATGAGGCTTTTCACTGACTTGGTTTTACTATTTCCTCCTGTAACTTATTTAGTTTTTCTATAAGAATTTGGATATTATGCCATTTGGCATATACATATACATATACATATATAGTGTTGATAGTAGTTCCTTACATATGGAAACTTGCAAAAATGCAGTTTCCTCGTTTTTCTCTATTAATTATGTTTATTTTTACCTAATGACCCCTTATTACCCAACCCCATTTCTACTTTAAGATGATAATTGTTACTCCTGCCTTTTTCCACTTCAGTTGAAGCATAATAAATTCTGCTAAGGCCTCACATTTTGATTCTCTGGGTATTTTTGTACCAAATGTGTTTCTTGTAAACAATATATTATTGAATTATGTTATATATATATATATATATATATATTACTATCCATTTTTATTTTATGGGATGAGTTCATCCCATTTACATTCACAGTTATGATTACTAACATTATTTCCTTTCATCCTATTTTCTTTTATTTCTCTTCTCTCTTTTCTTTTGTCTCCTCTTTTTATTTTGCTTTTGACTACTGCCTCTTTTAATTTACTCTCCCTTTTCTCACCTGACTGCTGTCTCTTTTTTCCTTCTCCTCCTAGTTCCCTGTTGGGTAAGATAGTTTTCTATTCCCAGTTGATTGTCTGTCTGTCTGTCTCTCTGGCTCTCTCTCCCACTTTGAAACAATTTCAGTGAGACTGATGTTCAGTTAGTGCCTACCCTACCTCTACACCACCAGTACAAAAGCTCTTCTTCATGTTCCCCCTGGTATATGAAATAATACTTCCTCTCTCTTCTCCCAGCGCAACTTTCTTTCTCACCCTATCATTATTTGGAGATATTCTCAGCATAATCAGTTCAAACTTGTTCCCTCTGTCTTTCTAGACTCCTTTTTTTAGCTGCCCTAACAAAGATTAAGTTCTTAGGAATAATAAGTGTCACAATCCCACAAGTCCATAGATTTAGTACAATTAAACCTTATGAACTCTTTCATGCTTACCTTTTTATTCTATTCTTGATTCTTGTGTTTGCATGTCAACTTTTCTTTTCAGTTCCGGCCTTTTCATCACTAATGCATGAAAGTTCTCTCTTTCATTAAATGTACAATTTTCCTCCTGACAGATTATACTGAGTTTTGCTCATGAGGTTATTCTTGTTTATAATCCTAGATTCTTTGCTTTCCATAATATCATATTCCAAGCCTATTGCTACTTTTACAAGGAAGTTGCTAAATCTTGTGTGAGTCTAACTGTGGCTTCACAATATTTGCATGGATGATTTCTGTCCTTAATAATATTTGCTCCTTGAGCAATCTGGAACTATAATCTAAATAGGCTATGAGTAATTTCATAGCCTTTGACCCAGCAATACCACTTCTAGGGTTGTATATGAATGCAATGGTATACTATTGTTCTATAAGAAACAAGGAACAGATGGACTTCATATTTACCTCGATAGGCTAATACAAACTGATGCTAAGTGAGAAGTGCAGAACCAGGAGAAATTCATACACAATTACAGACACAAGGTATGTGTGACAACAAACTTTGATAGACTTGACTGGACTCTTCTCAGCAATGCAGGGTTATAAATCAACTCCAAAAGATTCAGGATGGAGAGAGATGTCTACATTCAAAGAAAGAACTAGAAAGAACAGAGTCTGAATGTAGATTGAAGGAAACTGCTTGCTCTCTGCCTTTTTCTTGTTTGGTTTTGTCTCCTCTTTCCCATTATTCTTTTCAGCCAATAAAATTGTTCTTTATAACCTGACTAATGTCTAATGTCAACATATTTGCATGTCCTATACTTGATTGTATGCTGCCACATTGGGGGGGGAGAACAGAAAGGGGGAGAAAATTTGAAACTCAAGGAATTGTAGAATTGCATATTGTAAACTAAAAGGAAGCAAAGTAATACAGACCAAAACATTTTTAAAAAAGGAAAAGAAAAAGGAAAGAAAAAGGGAAAAAAAAATTTCTCCTTGAACTGAGAGCTCTAGGATTTGTCTATAATTTTCCTGGAAGTTTTCATTTTGGGGTCTCTTAAAAGAAATGATCAATGGATTATTTGTTTCTATTTCACCCTCCAGTTCTAAACTATCAGGGCAGTTTTCCTTTATAATGCCTAAAATATGATATCTAGGCTCTTTTTTTTATCATGACTTTCAGGTCATCCAATAAGTCTCAAATTATTTCTCCTCCATCAATTTGTATGGTCAATTTTTCTTTCCAGATAGTTACTTCTCATTTTATTTTATTTATTTTTACATTTTTTGACTTTGTGTTATTGTTTCTTGATGCTACATGGAATAAATACTTTACACTTCTTCAGTTTTGAATTTTAATGAAGTATTTTCTTCAATGAATTTTTGTTCCTCTTACTATTTGGCCCATTGGGTGTTTTTAAGGTGCTATTTTCTTCAATATTTTTTCTGCTTCTTTTGCCAAACTCTCCATTTCCATTTTATAATTTTCTGACTTTACACTCATTTCTTTTCTCAGATTTTACTCTACCACTAATCTGTTTCTTTAGGTCATCTAGGAATTTGTGTTGGGCTTCTGTCTGATTTGAATTTTTCTTTGAGGTTTTACCATTTGCTATTTTTCTATTATGTTCTTTTGAATTTATGTTTTGATCTTCTCTGTCCCCACAGGAGCTTTTTATGGTCCAGTTCTTTTGTTGTTGTTTGCTTATCTTTCCAACCTATTTCTTGACTCTGAAATTCATGACAAAATTGGGGTCTGCTCACCTTACTGTGTGTAATAATATTGAAATTTGAAGATCCCTTTGTATTGCTAAGCTAAGAGATACTTAGCACCTAGTTTCAAATTAAGTCTCTGTTGAAACAGAAGGTATGAACCCCTGTTACTGACATAACAGGAATGGGCTGAACAGGGAGGAGCTATACCTTACATAAGGAAGAGCAGAAACTGGATAGTCAGAACATCTTGGGATAAGCATTGTAGAAGCAGGGCAGCTGCTGCTGGCCTGAAGACTGAACTGAATTGAGAAGAACTGAGAAAAGGAATGAGAATTGAGAACTAAGGCAGAATTTCTTCGAGCAAGCCACATGTAGGCATGTAGGCTGGATAAAGTGATTTTGATTTTGAGAATGGAGCTTATGGTGCAGAAGACTTCTGATGGCTGCTGGAGCTGCTGAAGTTTTCTGAGGGCCAGTCAGAACTTCTGAGGATTCCTGAGGGCCAGTCAGAGCCTCAAAAGTCTGAGAAAGCATGACTGTGGTGCCAGTATTTTGTACAAATGTTCTTCTGACTTTATTAATGTGTATGAATGTTCTTGTGTGTTTGTTAAGCCTTATCTTCTCAGGAACAGAGATTGTGAAGGATTTGAGATGGACTGGACACTATGAGACCCAATGTGGAGCAGGAACTGCATGGAGAGCTGGAGAAGTAGCTGGGAGCTGTCTGCCTTTGAACTCAGGTGGCAGTTGGTTAGATTTGGTTCATAAATTGATCCATGGAAGAAGAATCATGGGAGCTGAAAGACTGCCCAAGTCAAGATGAAAATACCTCTCCATGGGTACTGAGTTTTAACTGATGAAATTCACTGAGTAATGACTGATGAAATAGGATACTGAGTAGGGACTGATGAAATTGTAATTTACTTGATACCTAGGGGTAGATGGCTTTTGTATTCTCCACTACCCCATAAGAGGGTACTGAGTAGTGACTTTGAAGTTGTAACTTAATTGCACCCTATGGGTGGAGAACTTTGAATTTTGTACTTTGTGACACTTAAGGAGGCAGGCCTCCTTAAGGATGATTGAATGGTTGAGTTACTAAATGATTGTACTTTGTTGAAAACTATGTGACCACTTTGGTGAAAACTATGTGGTCATTTTAGTGATAAGTTGTTGAGTTGTGACATAGTAAAAACTGTATTTTGATTTTCTATAATAACTTGTAAAATTATGAATGCTTTACTTTGATTTTCTGTGAATGTTTTGCTCTGATTTGATATTGAATAAATAGCGAGTTTACTATACTATGTAATCAGAACCTTGAATGCTTTTCAGTCCTCTGGAAAGCTGCTTGTGCTGGGGTTTACACTGTGTACAACCCTATATAAGGTTTTAACCTTTTACATGCTGCTATGTTCAGAGATAGTTCTAAGGGATTTTAAAGTTTTTAGTGCTTCCAAGGTGGTGTGATTCAGGGAGTGGTTTAGTCACTGCTTTGCTAGTGTGTGCTCTTGTCTTTCCCCAGGAAGAGCTCCTCCCTTTCTGTGGCTGCATTGTCTAGTGTTCCTCTCTGTCCTGCAACTGTGACTCAGAACTTCATATGGGTAATGAAGTTACCAAACAGTCCTCAGTTCTGCACCCAGTGCCAGAAAAGATCCCTTCATCTCTTTTTCACTGATTGTCAAATCCTCATATTGTTTCTGGGCTGAGAGTTCTCAAAGCTTCTACTGCAAACACAGATACCTCAAGAGCTAACCAGTAGTTTTGCCAAATCCTGTGCTTCAGGTCAGCCTCCATCCTGGCATGACAGACAGTTCATTCCAACCTTCTAAGGTTTCTT
Organism: Petaurus breviceps papuanus; assembly: GCF_028583685.1. Lineage (NCBI taxonomy): Eukaryota > Metazoa > Chordata > Mammalia > Diprotodontia > Petauridae > Petaurus > Petaurus breviceps. The sequence goes on along the minus strand of NW_027187359.1, from coordinate 19,114,544 downwards.
GGGAGAGAAAATTAGTTTTCCATAATCCTTTATAGGCAATGCCACTCTGGAATTACATTGATATATTATTATACATTTTTTGAAGGAAATATTGGGAGAATTCATGTGGGTGACTGCCTAATCGTGACTACACCATCTTGGCTCCACTGCATTTTTTTAAGTAAACAAATTTTGTTAGAAAGAAATTTTATTTTGGGGGGGTGGTGGTAGAGCTAAGATGGTGGCATAGAAGCAGGAAAACTCCATGAGCTCCCCCATAACCACCTCAAGTATTTATAAAATATGATTCTAAACCAATTTTAGAGCTACAGAATCCACAAAGTGACAGAGAGAAACAAACCTCCTGCTAAAGGCAGCCCGGCAGGCAGACAGGAAGTGTATATCACAGCACACTGGGAGCTTAGCCCAGCCTTGCATGAGTGATAGGTCTTAGCCCGAGGGAAGCCTCAACCAGCAGTGGATGGAGCAGGCTTTAGGAGAGTAGGTCACCAGCAGCTGGGTTGATTTCCAGAAACATAAATGCCAAAGACAAAGTAAAAAGGCAGTGTAGAACTGTGTTGGAACTGGTGGGATGGAGGCACAGTCCAGCATCTGCCCATGGAGAGAGAAGTGGTAGGGGCATGGCAGGTGGGAAGCCACCTCCACGTAGCTGCTTCAGAGCTCCTGGCCTGCAGATTGTAGGGGGGGGGGCAAGAAACCCTTCAGATTGTAATTGCTCTTCCTTTAACCTGCATGGATCTGGCTTGTGCTCTTCTGTGGTGGTCCTGAGGTCTGTAACCAATAAGTCATAGTGTGTGGGAGCTATAGATAATATGCGTTCCTAATAGCTCTGGCAGCTGTGAAAACCCCAGCAATTTGGGACACATATCTCCCCTCTGGAAGCAGAGTTCTACTCTGGAAAAGAGTTCAAAAATCAAGTAACTGAGTGGCAACATGAGGAAGCAAAGGAAAAAAAAGTCAAACAAAGCAATCTAACTTTAGGTTCCTTTGTTGGGGACAAAAAGGATCAAAGCATGGAATGGGAGGAAGAAAACAAAGTCAGAATTCCTGCAATAAAATCTTCCAAGAAAAATATGAATTGATTACAGGCTATGGAGGAGATCAAGAAGGATTTTGAAAATCAAGTAAGAGTAGTGGAGGAAAACTCTGGAAGAGAAATGAAAATGATGCAAGAAAATCATGAAAAGAGAGTCAACAACCTGACTAAAAAAATAACACCTTAAAAAATAGATTAATTCAAATGGCAAGAGAGGCCCAAAAAGCCAAAGAGGAGAGGAATGTCTTAAAAATCTGGATTTGCCAGATGGAAAAATAATCTCAAAAGCCAACTAAAGAGGATAACTCCTTCAGAATTAGATTGGAGCAAATGGAACCTAATGACTTTATGCGAATACTATTAAACAGATCCAAACAAATAAAAATAGAAGGCAATGTGAAATATCTCAGTGGAAAAACCACTGACCTGGAAAATAGATTCAGGAGAGATAATTTTTAAATTATTGGACTACCTGAAGCCATGATCAAAAAAAGAACCTAGAAATCATCCTTCAAGAAATTCTCAAGAAATATTGCCCTGATATTTTAGAACCAGAGGTTGAAATAGAAATTGAAAGAATTCACTGATCACCTCTTGAAAAATATCCCAAAAAGAAAACTCCTAGGAATATTATAGCCTGGGTCTGGAGTTCACAGATCAATGACAAAATATTACAAGCAGCCAAGAAGAAATAATTTGAATATTGTGGAAACACAATCAGGATAACACAGTATCTAGCAGCTTCAACATTAATGGATTGAAGGGCTTGGGATATGATATTGTGGATATCAAAGGAGTAGGGACTAAAACCAAGAATCACCTACCCAGGAAAACTAAGTATAATGTTTCAGGGTAAAAATATGGTCATTTAATGAAATAAAGGACTTTCAAACATTCTTTTTTTTTTGCCTTTTGGAGGGCAATTGGGATTAAGTAACTTGCCCAAGGTTACAAGGCTAGGGTTTTTTTGTTTTTCGGTTTTTTTTGGTGGATGTTAAGTGTCTGAGGCCAGAACCGAACTAAGGTCCTCCCGACTCCGGGGCCAGCGCTTTACTTACTGCACCACTTAGCCCCTGACTTTCAAACATTTTTGATAAAAAAAACAGTTAAATAGAAAATTTGACATTCAATTACAAGAAGAAAGAGAAGCATGAGAAGGTAAACAGAGAAAAGAAACTTATCAAAGTTGAACTATTTACATTCCTACATGGAAAAAGTGATAATTGTAACTCATGAAACTTTTCTCAGTTTGAGGATAGTTGAAAGGAAAATATATGTATATATATATATGTATATGTGTGTATGTATATGTATACATAAATATATGTGACTATATAGGAGGGTATATGTGTGTATGAATACATATGTGAGTAAGTGTGTATATGTGTATAGGTATACATAAACAGAGGGCACAGGATCAATTGAGTAGGAAGGGATAATATTTAAAAGGTGAAATTGAGAGGTGAGACAGGGATATAATTAGAGGAGATGGAGAGAGACAGAATGGGCTAAATTATCTCATAGAGAAGAGGCAAGGGACAACTGTTAAAATGGAGGGGAAGAAGAGGAAGTCAAAGAGAATGGGTCAACCTTACTCTCATTGAATTTGGCTTAGGGAGGGAATGGCATACCCACTAAATTGGGTATCTTGCCCTACAGGAGAGTAGGATGGAAAGGGATGTGAGGGAGGATGATGGAGGGGAAGGCAGGTTGGGGGGGGAGGATAGTTAGAAGCACACAATTTTTAAAAGGGACAGAATCAAAGTAGAAAATAGAACAAGGTAGGGGGTGCGATAGAATGGAGGGAAATATATTCAGTCTTTCACAATATATCCACTCTGGTAAACTTTTGTGTAACTATACCTGTATAACCTATATTGAATTGCTCATCTTCCCAGTAAGTGTGGGTGACAAGGGAGGAAAGGAAAGAATCTGGATTCATATTTTTAAAGTCAAATATAAAAAATAAATTATAATTATTAAAATTATAATTTATATGCAACTGGGAAACAATATATTATAATTATTATTGATGTGGAACTTATTAATTTTATATACATACAGATAGATAGATAGATAGATAGACAGACAGACAGACAGACAGACAGACAGACAGACAGACAGACAGATAGATAGATAGATAGATAGATAGATAGATAGATAGATAGATAGA
>NW_027187359.1:19048731-19111325 GCF_028583685.1 Petaurus breviceps papuanus | reverse complement strand
GATAGATAGATAGATAGATAGATAGATAGATAGATAGATAGATAGATGTATAAGCACTGGGGTATGGAGATCCATCTTTCCCTACCAGAAAGTTGGAAGGGGCATGGGGGAAGATATAGGAGAGAGCAGATTGGGGGAGCAGGTATACAGTGAGATCACTAATTTGCAGTGGTAGGTACTGGAAAGATGGGGAAAAAGATTTGTAAGCCCAAAATCTTGTGGAAAGGAAAGATGTAAACTTAAAATGAATATAAAATTTAATTTAAAAAAGAAATTTAATTTTTAAAAATGTAGTTATCAAGGCATCATTTTTGGAATTATTTTCTGGTTCCATTGTGGCAGTTTCCATTTATTTATTTTTAAGTTTGGGATTAATAACCATTATTTATACCTCCTTGATCACTGACAGGTTGTTGCAGAGTGGCTTTCATACTTCATTAAAACAATGAAACACACCATTTAAGATTATCCATGATGAGTATGTTGTAGTGAAGACTTCATACAAAAAGTGATCCACTGTATGAGGAAATGGTGAACCATTCCAGTATCTTTCTATGTGTATCTATCTATTAGTTAACTCTGATTAAGTGTATTTCACTTCACCAAAATGGACAGTGTTTAGAAATATACAGGAGGCAGCAACAAAAACCATCCTCCCCCCCCAAAAAAACCAAAAAAATGAAATGCCTGTCCAGTGACCCTTTACAAAAAACTGAGGAAAGAAAGGAAAAAAAAAACAAAGGAGAGAAAAGGAAAAGAGAAAGGAATGGCATTAATGATATCAAGCAAAGTTCATGCAAAAAAAAATGGGCATGATAAAAGACAAAATATGATAAGGACTTAATAGAAATTGAAGAGATTAAGAAGATGTGGCAAGAATATAATGAAGAATTGTACAAGACAGATCTTAATATTTCCAATAACCACAGTGGTGTGGTTACTGATCTAGAATCATATATTGGAGAGAATTATTTGATTGATTAAAATTGAGAACCATAAAGATAGTAGAGGTGATGGAATTCCAACTGAGCTATTTCAAAAAGATGATGCTGTTAAAGTGCTTCATACAATATGCCTTCAAATTATGGAAACCCAACAGTGGCCACTGTACTGGAAAATACGAATTTATGTTCCAGTCCTAGAGAAGGACAATGGAAAAGAATGTTTAAATTAGTAAGCAATTGTGCTTATTTCATATGCCAGCAAGGTTGTTTTAAAGACCCCACAAGCTAAGCTTCATCCAAATATAAACTGAGCAATACCATAAATGTAATCTGGGTTTTGAAGGAACAAAGGAACTATAGACCAAATTATTGACATTTGTTGGATTATGGAGAAATAAATGTGGTTTCAGAAAAAACATCTATTTTTGCTTCAATGATTACACTAAAGACTTTGTGTGGATCAGAGCACATTTTTGCAACTCCTTAAATAGATGGTAATTCCAGATGAACTCACTTGTCTCCTGAGGAACCTGTATGCAAGTCAGGAACAAACTGATTAGTTTAAGATTGGAAAAAGAGTAGGACAAGGCTGTGTATTGTCATTTTATATTTTTTACTCATGGGGAAAATACATCATATAGAAGACAAGGCTAGGTGAATCAAAAGCCAGAATAAAGGTTTCCAGGAGAAACATTAATAATCTCAGATATGCAGAGGATAATACTCTGATGGCAGAAAGTAAAGAAGAAAGTAAAGAGAATGTCAAATCTGATTCAAAGATTAACATTAAAAAAAACCACTAAAATCATGGAAGGGGTCAGAGACAAGATGGAAGAGTAGAAACAGGACTTCCACGGGGCTCCATCTCCCACCTCCACCAAATCATGTAAAAAATGGCTCTAAAGAAACTTTGGAGCTACAGAACCCAAAAAATGACACAGAGAAGCTAACCACCTGCTGAAGACAGTTTGGCAGACTGGAAGAAAAGGGGCCAGCCCAGTGCTTTGTGAGCAGGGCCCAGGTCCACGTGAGCCTGAGGTTTTAGCCTCAGGGTGGCCACAACCAGCCTCCATCTGGAGGGAATTCAGATCACCAGCAGCTGTGGCAGTCTCCAGAATTGTCAACCCATAGATGCTAAGGACAAAGTGAGAGGGCAGTGCAGTGTGGACTTTGAGACCTGGGAGTTTGGGAGTGTGGTTTGGCCTTTGCCCCTGGAGGGAGAAGTGGCTGAGGTGTGGTGGTAGTCCAGCCACTGCCACATGGCTACTTCAGAGCTCCTGGACTGAAGATTGAAGGGTGACCAAGAAACCAGTATTAGTAAGAATGTCTCTTGCTTTAACCTGCTTGGATCTGGATCAATGTCTGGGATGGAGGTCTTAGGGTGCATGACCAGTGTACCAGAGCATGTGGTAGCTTTAGAAAGGGCAGCCAAGTAGTAACTCCAGCAGCTGAGAAAACACCAGCAATTTGGGAAAAGCTCCCCCTTCTGGTAGCAGAGTTCTGTGGCAAAAAGCTCAAAAGTCAAGTGATTGAGTGGCAACATGAGCAAACAACAGAAGCAAGGCAAGAACAGCAATCCGACTTTGGATTCCTTTTTTGGGGACAAAAACGATTGGGCCATGGAACAGGAGGAAGACAGAGAAGTCAGAACTCCTGCACCAAAAGCTCCCATCAAAATAATAACCTGATGACAGGCCATAGAGGAGCTTAAGAAGGATTTTTAAAACCAAACTAGAGCAGCAGATGAAAAAGGGGGGGGGGGGGGGGCAGAGCCAAGATGGTGGAGTAGAAGCACAACTTTCCTGCGGCTCCGGCTTCCACCTTCCCCAATCCATGTAAAAAGGGGACTCTAAACAAACTTTGAAGCTGCAGAACCCACAAAATGACACAGAGAAGCTAACCTCCAGCTGAGGACAGCCCGGCATGACTGCAGGAATCCGTCAGCACAGCGCTCTGGGAGCCGAACCCAGCCCTACACCGAGGCTTTAGCCCCAGGGCGGGCCTGACCAGCTGCCTGCCAGAGGAACTCCACATCAGCAGCTGTGGACCTTTCCAGATTTATCAACACATAGATACAAAGGACAAGGTGAGAGGCCAGTGCAGTCTGGACTTTGGGACCAGTAATTGGGAGTGTGTGGCTTTTACCCCCAGGGTGAAAAGCCCCTGAGATGCCGGCACTGCCAGCCAGCGCCACGTGGCAGCTTCAGCTCTTGGCCTGCAGAGGGTAGGGGGACCAAGCACCAGTCTGAGGGGTAATCACTCTTGCTTTAACCTGCTTGGATCTAGATTGCAGTCTAGGGTGGAGGTCCTGGGGTGTGTGTCCACCTTGCCAGAGCATGTGGAGACCTCAGAGAGGGCACCCATCTAATACCTCCCGCAGCTGAGAAAACCCCAGCGTTCAGGACGAAAGCTCCCCTGTCTGCTGGCAGAGTCCTACTGTGGCAAAAAGCCCATAAGTCAAGTAATTGAGTGGCAAAATGAGCAGGCAAAGGAAACAAAGCAGACAGAAGATTCCAACAATACACTCCTATTTTGGGGACAAAAAGGAGCAAAGCATGGAACAGGAGGAAAGCAGTGAAGTCAGAACTCCTGCACCAAAAGCTTCAAAGGAAAATACAAGCTGGTTACAGGCCATAGAGGACTTTAAGAAGCAGATAAGAGAAGTGGAAGAAAAATTGGGAAGAGAAATGAGAACAATGCAAGAAAATTATGAAATGAGAGTCAACAGCCTGACTGAAGAAAATAATACCTTAAAAAACAGACTGACTCAAATGGCAAAGGAGGCTCAAAAAGGCAATGAGGAGAAGAATGCCTTAAAAAGTCGAATTTGCCAGATGGAAAAAGAATCTCAAAAGCTCAATGAGGAGAATCATTGCTTCAGAATTAGATTGGAGCAAATGGAAGCTAATGACTTTATGATAAATCAAGATGCTGTTAAACAGATGCAAACAAATGAAAGAATAGAAGGCAATGTGAAATATCTCATGGGAAAAACCACTGACCTGGAAAATAGATCCAGGAGAGATAATTTGAAAATTATTGGACTGCCTGAAAGCCATGACCAAAGTAAGAACCTAGAAAGCATCCTCCAGGAAGTTCTCAAAGAAAACTGCCCTGATGTTTTAGTACCAGAGGGCAAAATAGAGGTTGAAGGAATCCACCGATCACCTCCTGAAAAAGATTCCAAAAAGAAAACTCCTAGAAATATTATAGCCAGGTTCTGGAATTCCCAGGTTAAGGAGAGAATATTACAAGCAGCCAGGAAGAAACAATTTGAATATTGTGGAAACACAATCAGAAAAACCCAGGATCTTGCAGCTTCTACACTGAGGGATTGAAGGGCTTGGAATGTGATATTCTGGAGGTCAAGGGAGCTGGGACTAAAACCAAGAGTCACCTACCCAGAAAAACTGAGTATCATGTTTCAGGGGAAAATATGGTCATTCAGTGGAATAGAGGACTTTCAAGCATTCTTGCTGAAAAAACCAGAGTTGAATAGAAAATTTGACATTCAGATACAAGAAGCAAGAGAAGCATGAGAAGGTAAACAGGGAAAAGAAATCATAAGAAACTTATCAAAGTTGAACTATTAACATTCCTACATGGAAAAAAATTGTATTTTATGAAACTTTTCTCAGTAGTTGAAGGGATTATATATATATATATATATATATATACACACACACACATATATATATGTCTATATATGAGGATATATGGGCATATGAATACATATGTGAATATGTGTATATATGTTTACAGGTATACATAGATAGAGAGCACAGGACCAATTTAACAGGAATGGATGATACTTCAAAGGTGAAATTAAGAGGTGAGAGGAGTATAATGAGAGGAGATGGGGAGAGACAGATTGGGGCAAACTATCTCATACAGAAGAGGCAAGGGAAAATGGTTCCAATGGAGGGGAAGAATAGGAAGGCAAAAGGGAATGGGTAAACCTTATTCCCATTGAATCTGGCTTGAGGAGGGAGTGAAATACATACTAAATAGGGGAACCTAACCTCCAAGAGAATAGGGGGGGAAAGGGATGAGAGGGGGGATGATGGAAGGGAGGGCAGGCTGGGGGGGAGGGAAGTTGGAAGCACCCACTTTTGAAAAGGGACAAGATCAAAGTAGAGAATAGAACAAGTGGGAGGTGGGATAGGAGGAGGGAGGGAAATATAGTCAGTTTTTTACAATATATCTACTACGTTATTGTTTTGCATTAGCCGCACATGTACAACCTATACTGAACTGCTTGTCTTCCCAGTGGGGGTGAGTGGCAGGGGGGGAAGGTAATGAATCTGGAATTGAAAGTTTTAAAATCAAATATTAAAATATATATATATATATGTGTGTGTGTGTGTATACTATTATTAATACCATCTTACATGTAATTAAGAAATAAGATGTACAGGCACTGAGGCATAGAGATCCACTGGAAAAGTCGAAATGGGTATGGGAGAAAATATGGGAGAGAGCAGATTGGAGGGGGGATATCCTGTGGTACTGCTGTTTTGGGGGGATGGGTGGGGGGAAAATGGGGAGAAAATTTGTAGCTCAAAATCTGGCGGAAACGAATAATGTAAATCAGAAGTTAATAAAGCATTTAAAAAAATAGGCAATTAGAACTTTCCTAACTGGAGGAATTAAAACTTAAAAACATTAAAAAAAAGGAAATATTGGGAATAGAAATGTGAATGATGCAAGAAAATTATGAAATGAGAGTCAACAGCCTGAGTGAAGAAAATAACACCTTAAAAAATAGACTAAGTCAGATGGCAAAAGAAGCTCAAAAAGCCAATGAGGAGAAGAATGCATTAAAAAACTGAATGTGTCAGATGCAAAAAGAATCTCAAAAGCTTACTGAAGACAATCATTCCTTCAGAATTAGATTGGAGGAAATGGAACCTAGTGACTTTATGAGAAATCAAGATACTATTAAACAGATCCAAACAAATGAAAAAAAAAATAGAAGGCAATGTGAAATATCTCGTTAGGAAAACCACTGACCTGAAAATAGATCCAGGAAAGGTAATTTAGAAATTATTGGACTACCTGAAAGTCATGATCAAAGTAAGAACCTAGAAATCATCCTTCAAGAAATTCTCAAGGAAAATTGCCCTGATGTTTTAAAACCAGACATCAAAATTAAGGTTGAAAGAATACACTAATCACCTCCTTTAAAAGATCCCAAAAAGAAAACTCCTAGGAATATTATAGTTAGGTTACAGAGTTTCCAGATCAAGGAGAAAATATTATGAGTAGACAGGAAGAAACAATTTAAATACTGTGGAAACACAACCAGGATAAGACAGGATCTGGCCCCTTCTACACTGAGGGATCAAAGGGCTTGGAATATGATATTCTGGAGGTCAAAGAAAGTGGAATTAAAAGCAAGAATCATCTAGCCAGCATTACTGAGTATCATGTTTCAGGGGAAAATATGCTTGTTCAAGGGAATAGAGGACTTTCAAGTACTCATGACGAAAAAACCACAGTTGAATAGAAATTTTGACATTCAGATACAAGAAGCAAGAGAAGGATGAGAAGGTAAACAGGGAAAAGAAATCATAAGAAACTTATGAAATTTGAACTACTTCCATTCCTAAATGGAAAAATGATAATTGTAATTTATGAAACTTTTCTCAGTATGAGAATAGTTAAAGAGAATATGAATGCGTGTATACACACACACACACATATATGGCTATATAGGAGAATATATGGGAGTATGAATACAAATGTGCATATGTCTATATATGTTTACAGGTATACATAAACAGAGGGCACAGGGCCAATTTATAGGAAGGGATGATACTTAAAATTTGAAATTAAGAAATGAGAGAGGAATATAGTGAGAGGAAATGGGGAGAGATAAATTATCTCATAAAGAAGAGGCAAGGGAAAACTTCCCAATGGAGGGGAAGAACAGAAAGGTAAAAGGGAATGAGTCAATATTATTCTCATTGAATTTGGCTTAGGGAAGGAATGACATATGCCCTAAATACACACTAAATAGGGTATCTCACCCTACAGTAGAGTAGTGGGGAAGGGGATGAGAGGTGGGATGAGGGCAGGCTGTGGGGGGAGGGAACTTGGAAGCACCCACTTTTGAAAAGGGACAGGATCAAAATAGAGAATAGAACAAGTGGGGTTGGGATAGAATGGAGAGAACTGTAGTCAGTCTTTTACAATATATCCACAATGGAAATGTTTTGCATAGCTATACATGTACAACCTATATTGAATTGCTTCTCTTCCCAGTAAGGTTGGGTGACAAGAGAGGTAGGGAAAGAATCTGGAATTCAAATGTTTAAAATCAAATGTTTAAAATATATTAAAAATATCATGGCAACTGGTACTGTCACTTTCTGTCAAATAGAGGGAGAAGAATTGGAAGCAGTTTCAAGTTTTATATTGTTGGGTTAAAAAAACCCTGCAGATGGCAACTGAAGTCACGAAATTCAAAGATGCTTGCTCCTTGGAAGAAAAGATGAAAAATTGAATAGATACTAAAAAGCAGGGGCATCATCTTGCTGACAAAGACCCATATAGTGAACAATATGTTTTTTTCCCCCTGTAGCAATGTATGGCTGTGAGAATTGGACTATAAGGAAAGCAGAGCACCACAGAATCAATACTTTCCAATTGCGGTGCTAGAGAGGACTTTTGAGAGATCAAATCAATCAATAATTTAAAAAAGTTAGACTGTTCTATCTTTTGGAAGGACAAATACTGGTGACAAAATTTACATACTTTGGCCACATAAGGCCACAATTCATTGGAAAAAAAAAACTTAATGTTTATAAATATCTCATGCAAAAGGAAAAAGAGGAAAACAGAAGATGAGATGGATAGATATTGTCATGGTAGCAATGAACATGAACTTGTACAGACTTTGAGAGATAGTGGAGGATAGAAGGAACTGACTGCTATGCTCCATGGGTTCATGAAGAATCACATATAATGAAATGACTGTGCAGCAGATACTACTTCATGCCTCATGTGCTGATTTCAAGTGCTTTAGAACATTCCATTGAACATGGCTAAATCTGATCACTAAGGAATTTCATTGCACATAATTTATATTGATCATCTGGATATGTCATTGACATGCTATAGCCAAATAGCTAGAATCAGAAATAATCAAAAGAATTACTCTATTTTCAGTAAGAAAATGAGATAGATACATTAGATGTTGGCATTAATTTATTGAATGGAAAAAAATAATGTTATTTAATAATAAATTAACTATTTGTTTACCCTGAGCAAATACTCTTCACTTTACCAAAATGTCTACAAGAAAGGTCACATTAGACAAGGGATACAATTAAATAGGTTAATAATTTATTAAAGGGAACAAGGGCAATATCAAAATTAGTACATTATACTAAAGTAATGAGTCTACTTGTAGACAAAAAAGTATTATGGTGATATTGCTTTTGTGTGAAGTGATATACTTAAAATCAAGTAGACTCATCAGCAATCATTTATTTAATATGATTTTAGGTAGAACAAGGAAAGGATATAATTCAACAACTTTAGTAAATAACTTGATACTTTCATTTGTCATAAGTTCTTTTTGAGGTCTTGATATTCAGATAGTGATATAATTTTTCTTTTTAAATTCCCATATGACTGCTTTAACATGGTGCTTATCACTACCATAAAAACAGAGCTGTTTCTTCCTTTTTCCATGTGCATCTAGTAACCCTCTCCTCTGACGTGTTGTCAATTCCTACTCAGTTCTCCTTACTTTCCATTCCTTACCCTTAGGCTAGTATAATTGCTGAGATTTTGAGCAAATTTTGACAACTTTATGATCTAGTTGAGAGCTATCTAATTCAAGCCACTTCTTGTCAGGAGACACTTGGATATTTTATTATTATTGTTATTTAGAAAACCCAGATTCAAGTATTTCTGCTATTTATTTTCCCTGTGAAGTTAGAAAAGTAACTTAATTGGGGTTTGGATATGTAATGCTCTTATATTTAATCATTAGAAAATGTATAAAAACACAAAAGTTTGGACATCTTAGTTATCTAAAATTTTAAAGACCACTCCCTAGATCTCATGGTATTTCTTTGCCTCAATAAGATATTATTTATTTCTTTGATTCTTTCACTCTTCTTATCATTTAAAGTTGGAAATAGACTCAAATTTGAAATCCTGTTGCATTTTCCTAAATATTCCATATTTTGACAAATTCCATTGAAAAAATCATAACTTGTATATATGCAATTGCTTACTCAGGAACACTTGAACTATGAATAACTCATAAAAATTAGCAGTCACTTATTGCTGGTCATTCATTACTTATGTTAAATAATTTCAATTATCATGCTGTCTTTCTCTGCATCAAAAATCCTTCCTGAAAAACTCCCTTGTAAAGCTGACAGGGATATCTCAAATGACAGTATAGGGTCCAGTTACATCACAGAACATATCTTCCTCTCAGAAGGAATTACAGATGATATATACTCTGAGAGATTTTTTTTCACAAGGTTAATGCCTTTTTAAGGCTAAGTTCTTGTTAACAGGGTTACCATATATAAGGATATTGTTTTGTCATTGATAATAGGCTTTAAATTTTATAAACTTGCCCTGGGTGCTCCATTACACATTGACATCATATTCAGGATTATTGAATGGATCACAGCTATCTAGTCAGTTACTTGGCCTACAATCTTAGACTTGCCCTTTTACAAAGAGAGCTGACAAATGTACAATATCAGAGAAAAGTTGGTTGGACTTACTCAGACTCTTGTTTCTTGGAATGGAAATTACATTGTTCTCTGGCTTCTCCAGCAAATCTTATTCATCAGGAAATGAGATGGTTCCAAAAAAATAAGGCAACCACTTGGTTGCAGAGACAACACTGAACAAAGGAAGTGGGGAATTGCAAAAGGAATTCCTAGACAAGCAAAATAATCTCTGGATATGACCTTTTCATGGAAAAGTTCCTGAATGGCCCCAGGATTTTTGATTAAAGTGAAGATTTGCTGGATTTAGGAGCAGAGGTCCACAAAGGAGGACCAGAGAATGAAGAAGCTGTCATGATATGAACGAGCAGAACAGAGCCTTTCTCTTCAAAAGTAATATAAATGAGTTGGATTACATAGATATGAAGGAGAAATATTTAATTTTCAGTCAAAACTATCTGGTATATGGGGCAGCCAGGTGGCACAGTGAGTAAGAGCCCCGGCCCCAGAGTCAGGGGACCTGGGTTTGGTTCTAGGCTCGGATACTTAGCACCCACACCAAATAACTGGCTGTGTGACCTTGAGCAAGTTACTTAACCCTGATTGCTTAAAAAAACTATCTGGTATAAAATAAACACATAATAAATGCTTTTTTATTTAAAAAAATTCTGGCCTTTGAGAGATGAAAATATTTTAATTGCTGTGGTTTATATTCCTGGTATGTAGCACAATTCCCGACACATAATAATCACCAAATAAAAACTTTGTAATCGATTTATTAAGTCATTTATTTATTAATTCTAGTACTTTAATATTTCTTCCCTTTTATGGGCAGAGAAGCCTATTAGGCTAAAAGTGTAAGTACTATAACTCCGAAAGATTGAAAAGTAACGGTCCATGGGGGAGGTAAAGAAAGGCCTAGAAAAGGAAGAGTTGTTTTGACTATCCATAGGCTCAGATGCCATTTCTATCTGCTTTGTATTTTTAGTCATATCTAATAAAACATGTATTCAATGTACTTATTAGCCTGAGACCTTGCGTGGGAGTAGAGGGTGTATTCACCTTTTCTGTAGAAATGTTTATATGAACTGTAATATGGTATTTCTAGGGAAAATTCTTGATAGTGCCATGAAGCAGAACTATCAAGTCCCCATTGCATTACTTTTATTTGTTTTGCTTGTTTGTTTTTTGCCTGTACCTCACATTGTTGATTTATAAGGAGCTTGGAATTTTTTTTTACTATAAGTTTGGGTTTTTCTCTCTCCTCTGAACTAGAAGTACAGGCACTATTCAGCGATTAATTCCAATCTGATAAGCATGAGCATTTTGCCCAAATCTATTTCTAACATGGGTCAGTGTGTCAGTCCGTCAGGGGCCCATCTTAACTTCTGGGAGTTTATAACATTAATGATGATCTTAATGTGGATACCCAAGTGATATAGAATATTTTTGAACCTAAAAGTAAAACTATACAGAATCAAAGAATTTTAAATTTGTAAGGGACATCAGTGACTATCAAGTCTAAATAACACATAATTCACCTCATCAATTAGTTTAATATAGTCATGTAAAGGGAGAAAATGCATAGAAAAAAGATCAACAGGTATAACCTGTTCCTCGATGAAACTAAGCTCAGCTTTTATAATCATGCTTTATGTGTCTCCCTATTAAATTTCAAGTTTTAGATTCAGGTCAATGTCCTTATTTTTCTAGATTTTATTAAGATCTTTTTTCTGTCACAAAATGCATTATCCATAAGCTCCAATTTTAATCTATCTGCATATTTGATAAGTGTGCTCCCAATACCTTTATTCAAGTAATTAATAAAATATCCTTTAAAGGAATAAAGTCAAAGACAGGTGTTGTTGTATTTCTACTAGAAACTTCCTTATAGGTTTTCATTAAATGACTAATGGCTACTCTTTGGATCTATATAACCATCAACTAATTCAAAATCCTCCTCACTGAGTATCTGCCATATCTTTCTGTTTTTACCAAAATAATCATGAAAGTGACTTTGTCAAATATTTTGATGAAACATAGATTAAATTTATTTGAAACAGCTCTCTGTTCTACCAATCATCTAGTAATTGTAAAAAATTGAAATGCTTGACATTTACATGAGAAGACATTGATTAAGCTTTATTAAATACAGCAAATACAGTGTACACAGTGCTAAATACAGTAAGGGGGGAAGAAGTTATTGATGAGATGTGTGTGCCAAGCCTGATTTGTTCTTACAGGACAGTGAGAGTTTCTGATGATGTGTTTCCTGGGACATAAAAGCATGATGGAGAAGTCTATGAAGTCCTAAAACTTTGCATCTGATGGGAAATATTTCAGCCATGGAGAGGAAAGGTACCTAAGAAAGATGGATAGATATGGAACAGGGAACTATTTTGACTGAAATGCAGTTTTTAAGTAGGTGATCAGGATGGAATGAAAGTGTTTAGCACATCTTACATTTTAATCTACAGAGTTTATATATTATTTTATTGGTAATAGGGAGTCACAAATAAGTTTTAAACAAGAAAGTGACATATTTTTCCCTGAGAATGGGGCTAACATCAATGACTCTCAGCAAGACAAGGAAGAGGAAAACACTTGGAAGGCCGTTGGTACAGTAAAAAGAAAGCTCTGGGAATCTATGCAGCTATTTGTCAAAGAAATGAAAAATACATGCTTTTTGATTGACTGACAGAATATCTTGTCAAATGAAATGGTCAGACATGTGCCCTAGGAAGTTTATGTTGGGAGCTGTGAAGTAGGTGTAATAGAAGGAGATGTTGATGTTAGCACCATTTTCAGGGAGAGAAATATTACTTTCTTATTTAAAAATTATTTGTGGTTCCAAATTACCACTGTCTTAATTAAATGGAGAGGAGAGGATAGGGATGAAGGATGAGAAGTTTGAAGTAATTGTACTTGGCAAGTAATTACATGCATGTGAAGGATAAGTAACACTTTTCAAAAGATGTTGCCATATTTTTTCATTGCTCCTATAAGAGGTGACATCCCTAGAGCCCTTGCTGCCAATTACTACAGTCTTCTACCTTGACTTATTTTGTTTTCCTTAGTGCAGATGAATCTGGGATAGTATGCAGTGCCTTGTAACAAGGGGTAAGTGCACATCAGGGAGTGGGAGGCATGAGTCACAGCAGCGGTAGCCTAGGTTTTAGCATCAGAAAAGGAGAATTTGAACACTGGATTTGCTAATTATAAACTCTGACCTGTAGTAAAGTGAATTCCTTTCCTAAGCTTCAGTTCCCTCACTTGTAAAATGAGAAGAATTAGACTAGGCGTATATTCAGGGGCTATGTTGGAGTCAGTTTATACAGGTGTTTTTGAACTGATTTCTAACATTTATATCTTGGAACTGACTAACATTACAAATGAATTTATTGTTTTAACTGTCTAAACTTAAGAAAAGTGATGAAGAAAATGTTAATAATGCAGATTAAAATGAAAAGTTTAACATGTGTACAACATCCTTCCACCAGCAAGTGTTGGTTGTTAAATATTTACCAACACAGCCCTGACACAAGCATAGTAGGCAGAGCAAACATATCATTTTGGGCAGGTCAAGTCAGTAACTCTTCCTTTGTAGACTTCATCTTCCTCATCTGAAAGATGAGAGATCACCAAAATCAGGGCTCTTTAACCTGAAGTTTACATAGAAAGATTTCAGATGTTTCAGGAATTTGGATGGGAAACATTAAAAGTTTATTTCAATATAATTGGTTGCTACTGTAATCCTAAGTATTTTATTTCTTTATTAAATTAATTATTCTGAGAAGGGGTATATATACTTCACCTGATTGCCAAAAGGAACCAAAAATATTAAAATCTTTGACCTAGAGGATCTCTTATATCCCTCTAAGTGCTCTACTTCTACTCTGAATGTTAACCAGATGTGTTTTCTTTCAAAGTCACCAAAAAGGTATAATTTAACAAAGAAAATTAAAGAGAAACTCTCCAGTTAGATCCTGTCTTATTTAAAGTTTGGCTTTAATGAATATTTCCATGTATGTTACTCCATATTCCTCTTCCATGGCATAATGCACATTTGTATTTTTAGTTTCCCTGGCAGGCTATAGCACAACTTCCCAGTATTTCTACTTAATCATGCTGAGTGTCTTCCAAGGGACTTTTTTTGGACTTGTTTCTCTCACTGGGAATTATTTGGAATTTGTGTCAGTCTGAGAGAATCAACCCTGAGGAAATCATTTTTTATTTTCTACCAGTTTACTCTCAGCCTGGTAGAGAGGGTGAGAATACCACCCACCCATTGTTGCCATTGTCAAAGGTTCCCAGGGCAGACTGAGCAGAAAACTGAGGAATTGTTAGCGTTTGTTTCTTGTTAATCTTCAGGTCCCTTCTGTTGAATGAGTCATTAGATCTCTATGCTACTTTGCAAGGGATTGACACTTGAACAATGAATTTCCCATAGATTAGTAAGGTAAACATGACTAGGAAGATTTCTATGAATACTAATATTATGATAAAATAACCAAGTGATTTTTTTTCCAAAAAAAAATTGAAATAAAAATCTTTTCAAGAAGAAACTGATTAAAAAAAACAATAGTTGAAAAAGCTGTGGACTCAGAAACAAAGAACTAGGTTTGAATTCCATCTCCATCTCTCATTACTTCACAGAATTTGGTAAAAAACCCTCATTGGACTTTAGTTTTTATGTCTCCAAAAGAGTAAAAAAAAACTCTCAAGAGACTATCCCAGTTATTCCTTGTGAGGAGCAAATAAGAAAATATGTTAAGTTGTTTTTTATAATGTTTTATATAAATATATATTTATTTTGGTTTGGGAAGAGATGTTTCTTCCTTCAAGGTCCAAATCAGATGAAGTGTTGGTTACTCTCTCAACCTTTCTTGCAAAATAACACAGATAAAAATTATCTCTGCATCTTTAAATGTATTCTTATATCTTGCCTGCCTTTATCTGTCATATGTACTTATCTCACACTTCCCTTAACAAACATAAATTTATGCACTTTTCCTACTCCCCAATTAATTGTAAGCTCCCAGAAATAAAGTGTCAATGTAGTAATTCCTTGATATGTTTAAGAGCAAGAACCATTCCTAAAATATTGTAGGATTTGAATAAATTCAAAGGATTATAGAATTAGAAGTGAAAGGCACCATAGATACAAATTGTAAGCCATTCACTTAACAACAGAGGAAAGTGAGGCTGTAAAGTCAAGCACAAGCAGCTTTCCAGAGGACTGCTGCAGTGAATAGCTTTAAGGTTCTGATCACATAGTATAGTGAACTCTCTATTTATTCAGAAGTAAACTAAAGCAAAACATTCACAGAAACCAAAGTACAGCATTCACAATGATATTACAACAACTTATCACTAAAGTGACCACATAGTTTCAAAAAAAGATATTCAGAATAAAAAGTACAAATATCTCCCACCCCTGGGTGCCATTGTCTTAATCTCTCAGTCAGAAAGTCTTCTTTCTTCTTGATTTGAGACTAGCTTCCAATCATCCTTAACTCAATCATCCTTAAGGGGTACACAGTACAAAGTACACAGTTCTCCCACCCCTAGGTCACAGTAAATCATGATCTTGTAAGTTAGCACTATATTGGGTACTATGTACCCAAGAAAAGGTGCTTTCCTCTTGGCTTGAGGCTGGCTCCCAATTCTGTGCTTCCTCTTCCACATTCCCAGTTCTTTCCTGAATCCCAAACATCATCTGAATTCACAGGTAGTCAGCTCTCAACTCCTCATCACTTTTCCATTCCATATTGAAGCTCACAGTGACCAGTCCACTGTCCTTCAAAGTTTCTGTTTCTGGGAAGACAAAATTTAACAGAGTCACAACAACATTCATGCACATTGCCAGCACCATCATCAATTCATTTTCTGCCTGTTAAATCAACACAGACCCACAAACAGGGTCTAAGAAATCAGCACAAATCATCAGTAAACTCCCAGGACTTCTGAAAATATCAGTAAAATCCTCTTCCGGGATGTCTGAAAAGCAACAAGAAGGAAATCCTCTTTTAGGGATTCTGAACCAGCAGTATGGTCCCAGAGCATCTGTAACCCCAACAACATCCTCTATCAGCAGACAAGTCTGACAAAGTAACATCAACACAGGCAGAAAAGTGCCAGTGCCACAGCCATACTTCCTCCCAGTTCTGCTCAGTCCCAGCTTGTGCTCCAGTTTTTATATGGTCTTTAGGTATTCCCTTCTCTGCCCACCTCTTATATCCTTCCTGTTCTGGTCGTTGGCAAGCCCCTCCCACTGTGCATATCACAGGTTCTGTTTCTTAACAAAGACTTGATAATCATGGGCAAAGCTCAAAGACTTGAACTGATTCAAGGTGCTAAGTACTCCTTTGCTTGCCATTACAGAGGCCCAGAGTGTTTAAGAGACTTAGATTTGGGAGTTAATTAAGAAAAAAAAATCATAAAGACAGATCCAAAATGCCTCAGTAGTTGGAAGTATGGTAACGTGTACCTCTTTAATTCCACAATTCATCCAATCAGAACTAGAATGTATGCCAAACTAAGTCCTGTCAAGAAAATTCAAGAAAAAAAAAGACCCTGCAAGTTACTTTTCCAGTCTATATCAGCATAAAGAAATATCTAGAGTATTGTGTGGACACTGGAGAAAGGATCTGTGTGTAGGGACACTTTGTGTACCTGGAAAAGAAAAGGTCCCAAATCCATACCAGGGCATCCTACAGAGGGTGCAGGTATTCCAACTTGAAACTCTGTTGCCCACTACCCAGTTGCAAGTTACACATTCAAGTCACACTATGGAAGCAATTTGTTTCAGGAGTGGCATTCCAGGGTAAGGAATGATCCTGGATCCTGGGCTTTATTAATTGGCAAGGAAGAATTTCAGAAGCAACAAGCAGTAATATAGCATATTCTGTTACTAGGAGCAAAGTAAAGTCTTAGTTTCAGTTTATGATAGCTTGCAATGAGTGATACTTGAGAGAATGGAATAAAAACACAACACTTAATAACTCTAAGAAATTGGTAGCAGGACAAGCTCAATCCCTACTTGTAATGGGAATGTAAATTTGTAAGATCTTCCCTGCCCCTAGGCTAAAGTGCACCTAGAGCCTGGGGTGGGAGGCTTGTTTTAGAAGGCTATATAAGCCCTGATGTGTAGCTTTGTTTTGGGGCTCACTTTGAGAAGTGTTTTGTGATTTGATATGAATTCTGGGAAGCCATTGTCCAGAGCCCCCCGGCTTTGAAAAACCCAGATGTTGATTTGGTATGGATGTAATGGTTGGACAGTTTGGAAAGCTGTCTACTTGATCTGTTTCTGACTTGATAATTTTGCCTGTATACTTTGAAGTTCAGGGTGCTGACCTTTTTCCCTTGAACGAGGTAAACGATATATGTTTGACTGATTAAAGTAAGCTTGTTAGCCCATTTTGAGTTGCTTTCCTTTATCAAAGCAGATCCAAGAACCTGTATTAGCAGCAAACCCTGAGGACGCTTGGGGTGCTTGCTGCGACACTACTCTATAATTATGTAGAGTTCAGTTATTACATAATGTCTGAGGTCAGAATTTATATTGGGAGAATTAGCAAAGAAAAATAAACAACATAAAAAGTTGTTATGATAATAAGGATTATTAAGACACAAACCTGTGAAAAACAATGGCTCCAAAAATCTATAAGCAAAGCATCAAAGGAGAATATATTTTGGAAAATAAGCTGCAGTTCTTGGAAGAATTGAAGCAAAAGTCATTATTTTTCTTAATAAATGAAATGAGAGCACTAGATTTTATAAATGGAAATTAAATGAGAGCTATTGAAGAAAGTATTGGACAGTGAATTAACTGCTTAGCACAAGAGATATAAAATCTTACCCCAGGAACAAACTCCCTAAAAATTAGAATGAACAAAATAGAAATCAATGGTTACATGAATAATAAAAAATATCAAAACAAAGTTAAAGGAATGGGAAAAATAATAAAATGTAAGACTGTTAGCAAATAAAACTACTTGGAAACTAAATAAAAGAGAGAAAAAAATATCATTTGACTCCCTGAAAGCTACAACCAAAGTATAGAGGACATATTAAAAATAATCTTAAAAGAAAACTATTTAGATCTCTCAGAACCAGAGAGCAAAGTGCAAAAAGAATCTTCCAAACACCTCCTAAAGGAAAGCCCAAAATGAAAACGCCCAGGAACATTCTAATCAAAATGCAGAGCTTCCAGGTTCAAGGGGAAAAAATGCAAAGACTATGCATGTTAATCTGTATCGAATTTCTTGCCTTCTCAATGAGGGGTGGGGATGTAGAGGGAGAAAGGGAAAGAATTTGGAAGTTAAAGTTTTAAAAAGAATGTTAAAAATGTTTTTACATATAACTGGGGAAAATAAATTATTAAATATATATTTAAAATAATGCAACCATTTGAATAGAATTCAATTACCAAGGAGTCAATGTCAGGATCACACAGAATTTGGCAAGCACTACTCAAAAGGAATGGAAAGCTTGGCATATAACATTACAGAAGGCAAAGGATATAGGATTGCAGCCCAGAATTAATTTAGCAAAATAAAAAATACTCATCTTTTGTAGGGGGGTGGAAAAGGATCTGTAATAAAATAGAAGATTTAAATATTCTTGATAAAAAGAACATAACTAAATAAAAAATTTGAAGGTAAAATAATAAAGTTGAGAAAGGTAGAAAAAAAGTAAAACTGAATAGACAATGATGAAGTCTAAGCAAGTATAAAACTCTTACATTATAATATGGGAAAATGACCAATGAAAATAAACCCCACCCCTCCAGGGATCATCTAATTAAAGAGGTCAAGAGTAACTCTGATATGTTTCAATAATCTTCAAAGAAGAATTGAAAATGAGAAGAACAAAATCCTGTGGGTGGTGGGAAAGGAAAGGAAGGTTAGTGAAAATTTTCTTGCATTATTATCGTGCACAAAGTACAAGTCTATATAGAAGGGAAGAGGGAGCAGAAAACTTTTGAACTTCAATTATATGAACTGGTTAAAATAGGGATGAATACATACATGTGATAAGCACAGAAAAAAATTTACTATACAGGGAAATAGGTGGGAAAAGGATGAAAGGAAAGAAGGAATTAGAGATAAAGTTAATTAAATGAGAGGTTAGGCTAATTAAAAACTAAAGCTACAAAAAAAGACCCCTTTTGGAGAAGTAAAGATTTGTAATATATACTGGTGTCCATCAGTTGGAAAAAGTTGAATGAGTTGTGGCATATAAATATGATGGAGTGCTCTAGTGCTGTAAGAATTAATGAAGGGGATGGTTTCAGGGGAAGAAAAAAAAGCTGAGGATATTTGTATGAAATGTTGCTGAGTTAGTGACCAGAAATAGAAGAAAATTCAGTGTGACAACAATATTGTAGATAAAAACATCTTTAAAAGATTTAGAAATTTTGATTAGTGTAATTACCAACCATGTTTTCAGAGGAGAAATGATAAAATGTGTTATCCACTTCCTGATGGAAAGCGGAAAATCACAGAGTGCATAAATGAGATATATTTTTGTAGATAGGACTAATGCAGTTTTTCTTGACTATAGAAGTTTATGAAAGTTTTTTTTTCCACCTTTCATTGTTAATTGAGGATGGGAGGGAGAGAGGGTGGATTTTTGCTGATTGTGTGTGGAGAGGGAGAGACAGTGAGAGACACAGACAGAGAGACAGAAAAAGAGAGAGAGAGAG
The DNA here is from genome assembly GCF_028583685.1 of Petaurus breviceps papuanus. Lineage (NCBI taxonomy): Eukaryota > Metazoa > Chordata > Mammalia > Diprotodontia > Petauridae > Petaurus > Petaurus breviceps. Next base: position 19,091,967 of record NW_027187359.1, on the reverse strand, counting down.
ACAGAGAGAAACAGAGACAGAGAGAGACAGTGCAGATACAAAGACAGTGACATAGAGAGACAGAGAGAGAAAATGACAGAGACAGAGAGAGACAGAGAGAGAGACACAGAGAGAGAGAGACAGAGAGAGACAAAGAGACGGTGGGGAGAGAGACAGAGATGGTGGGGACAGAGACAGAGAGAGACAGAGAAAGAGAGATTACCAGACCAAAGTGACTTGGCTACAAAGATGTAATTCAAGATGAAATGAGTTCTTTTCAAAATGCCAATAGATACATGATCTCATCGCTATGAGTACTCCCTCCAAAGATGTACATCACAATGAATCACACCTGCCCAATCTGGTAATGTCCAGGGCTTCTCATAAGACCACTACAAATATATATTCCATTATTTGGAAATTTTTTTTTGATCATGTTGTCTTGATGTATTATGACTGGCAAAGCAGCATGTAGTCTGGATAATCTCAGGTTAATATTGCCTAGAAGGCCCATCTTCTTTTAGATCACGCATATTCCTTATGATATTGTTCATACCATCTTTCCAGAATAAATTTTCATTTGTAATATATTGCAGCCACTTCATGTCTATCAATTATTCAAAGATAATTATTCCATGGCTCACAGGCACAGAACATAACTACAAGAATATTCATATTCAAAGTGTTGATGTTATAGAAAAAGTTTTTCTTCCTTTCTTTCTTCCTTCTTCCCTTCCTTCCTTGTTTCCTTTCTCTGTCTCACTATCTTTTTCTTGTTTCCCTCCCTCCTTTCCTTTTGGTCTCCCTCTCTCCCTTTTCTTTCCTTCTTCTCCACTTCCTTTCCTCCTTTTCTGCCTTATCCTTCCTTCCCTTCTTTCCTTTACTTCCTCTTTTCCCTTCCCTCATTTCTTCTTAACTTTTTCCTCCCTCCCTCCCTTTTTTTCCTTTCTTTGAGGAAGACCATTCAAAACCCTGTATCAAATACTGCTCTCTGTATCTTGTCCAGCCTTTTAGCTCTATTGTCATTCTCATTGTGTAATCTTTAACTATTCTTGATTTTAGGTATATAGTACAATCAATGCCACTTAACTTAAAAGAAAAGGGCAACCAAATACTGAAGCACATTAATGGTAATGAATTCCATTATACTGTTTTTTTACAAATACAAAATTAATATGTTAAACACTTCCATTTTGAATTTTGTGCATATTCACTGTTCTTTACCAAGATTTCTGCACCAAAATATACCAAAAATTAAAAAAAGAAAAATCAAAGGAATTATTTGTTTTCTTTATGTTTCATTTTTAATTCATTCAGCATGATCATTGGGATTTAGAACCAAATTCAATCACTTTTCTGAATCATCTAGATTGTGAATTATTTTACTACTTGGCTTATGGTGTCTTCTCCAAGAGCAAGATGCTTTTAGTGACTATCCATCTACATACATATATTTATATATAACTTAAGTCACAGGCAAGGATTCTTTATTGTTTCTTTGATACAATTTATGTTCCACCACTTTATAATTATTTTTTAAAGAGATGTATTTTGATTCTTATTTTGGTCACAAGCAACTGACTATATCTTTGCTCTTTCATCACAATATTACAAAAAATAGAGAAAGTACCAAAATCAATGGAAAGAAGATGAGCATATTGTAAAAATCCATGCATGTCCAGTGACTTCACATGTTAGCCGTTTTAGATTACATCTTTAATATGCATCTTTGAGTTGGATCTAGTGTTGGGGCCCCGCTAAGTATCTGATATCTGCTGCCTGATGGAAAGAAAACAAAATTTATGTTGAAAGCTCTTCTTCAAGCTAAAAAGCTTTTAATAGGAGGATGGGGTGGTACATTACTCAGTGACACATCATTGTCAAAGGTAATTTATTTTGTTCAGGAAGATCCCTGGAGTATTTCTCTGCAAAAATGTTTAGTATAGATAGCTACTGTGTTTGGAGGAGGAAGATACAAACAAATAAAGAATGTTACTCTTTTTTTTTCTACACAAACTGAGTGGATTTTCCCACCAATATAATTAGTAATGCTATCTTTTTCATCTATTATTCTATGTCCAATCATTTTGATCTGCAGTGAAATCAAACGGATTAGAATGGACAGTGTGGCATGGCTTTCAAGAGGAAGTAGGGGGAAATGTTCTACCTTTAACAATCAATCAACAAACATATATTAAATTCATTATGATGGGTCAAGCACTTTATCAAATACTTGGCATGTTAAGCAAAGAATGAATTAGTTATTTTATTTGGGGGGCTTACAAATCTATGGGAGAAGACAAACACCTTTATAAGGGTATGTTGGTATTTTATAAGGGTCTATTTAATAAATACAAGGTAGTTTATTGAGGAGGACACTAGCATTTGGGATCATAAAAGCCTTCATGGAGAAAATGGTGATAAATTAAATATTGAAGGAAGACAGAAATTCTATGAGTCTAAGTTGAGGAAGGAGTACAGTCAAGAATGGGGAGAGGAAGTGCAAAGTCTTGGACATGAAACATGGAATATTATTTCTGAAGAAAGAGCAATGGTCACTTTGCCTGTAACATGACATACAAGAGAATGGAGAAGCAAAATTAAAAAAAAAACTTTATATCTTCATAGAAAACTTCACCAATCCTTTCTCCCAAACAGATATTTTATTTTTCTATCATTTTCTAGAATACTTTCCTCTTTGTTCTCCCTCTAGACTTAGCTTAATTAATCCATCCTTTAGGATATTTCACTGAATTACTTGTAAAAATAACTAACATTTTATGTTGCATTAATGTTGACGAAATATTTCATTTTAATTTCATTTTATTTGTTTTTTGTTTGCTTTAGATCACTTACTCCCTAATGTGTTTCTGAAGTAATGTAGTATTGTACACCCAAGGTTGCCTATCTCAACCAAAAGGGGAGTTTCTTTCTCTTCTCTGTGGCTATTCTTGGTCACTTGGTCATTGTGATTTCTGGATTCAGTTTTCTTTTATTTTTGTTCTTTTCATTTCTAGTCATTGTGTTTAGCTTGTAGTCATTGTGTATGGTTTTCCTTGTTCTGTTTATTTTGATTTTCAATGATTTCATAGGACTTCCTATGCTTCTATATCTTCATTATATTCATTATTCACGATGTTCTTGCATCAAAACTTATTTAGCCATTCCTGAAACTATGGAATCGTACTTTCTGGTTCTTTGCTGCAACTTTTGCTCCATATATAAAATTTACTTTTATCATTTAGCAATGCACTTCCTTCAAAATCACCCTAAGAGGAAGGTAGTAAAAATATTTTATTTTTTTCTCCCTTTTACACATGAAGAACAGGCATTCTGATGGGTGCATTATATGTACATGTCCATGCTTCTAGTAAGTATGTAAACACTTTACATTTTACAGTGTTTTCCTTACCATAATATTGTTGGTTAACTACTGCTAATGAGTACACTGATTTTGAGTTTGAGAAAACAGATTTAAAGACATTAAATGACACATTCAGGATTTCCCAGTTAGTATTGGAAAAATAGTTTGGACCCAGTTTTCTTGTCCCCATCTCCAGTGCAACATCTTCAATGCACTGTTTACATAAAACTTGCATGGCCATATGGGATGGCAGCATCACTTAATAGGGGGGGACTTAAACTTGGAATCATAAAATCTGCCTCTAAAATCTACTTCTGATGCTTATTGGTGATGAAACCATTGTAAAATGGAGGTATTCAGTTTTGGAAAAGCTACGTTGTAAGAATGTTTATGAGGATAATATCTTGTAAACTTTAAAAACAAATGTTTATATGGGTGTTATTCGGTCCCCTTCCCTCCCAACCATGTTATTCTGGTTAAAAGCAGTTAACATTCTGATATTCCTCCAATTTGTCCCCTTTTGGATATTACTATAGTTGGGATAAATCTTATCCTTCTCTAAACTTTTATAATGCTGACACAGGGTGTTTATAAGCAAAGGGTAGTCTGTATTATACATATTTACTATTTTGTTCACTATTAAACTGAAATTTCTTAGAGTGCAGGGGGTGGTAGTTTTAAAAAAAATCTCAGGATCTATTTTGCTTCTATGAAAAGATTACTTGTAGAATGAATGAATGGGTTAATCAATGAATGAATGAATGAATGAATGGTGGACCAGTCAATATTTTTTGAATAAATGGTTCTTTCATTTTTTTAAAAAGCAATTGGGGTTAAGTAATCAAGGTTATATGGCCAGGTGTTTCAGGGTAGGTGCTAAGTGTCTGAGCCCAGATTTGATCCCCCAGGTCATCCCGACACTGGGACTGGTGCTCTTACTCACTGTGCTACCTGGCCACCCCTGGTTCTTTCATTTCTACAGTGTCTAAGAGTCAACATTAGAAAGAGTCATCATTGGAATAAGAATAATGGCCCTGGGTAAAAAGATTTATTGTAAGTGCAAGCAAGGTGGGATTCTTGTTTTCTTTTTGGAGTTCAGTTTCACCAGGCTCAGGCTCAATTGTAATCATCTCAAGGATTAATTGCCTTTGAACCCTAATAATTCACAGCTGTGCTGAGTCACATAGGCTTCATGCCTTCTGGCTCTGAACCAATAAGGGGCTGAATTTTATTATATATTGTGGGAGGCTGGCATTTTGGTTTGAGGATTCCCTTATGAGAAGCACTTTTGATTCCCTGGACAGGCCTCTGAGTAGCCTTTGGATAAAATCCCCCGAACTACTCAGAGATATGTGATCTCTCAATCAGGTGGAATATGTAGGTGTTTGTATTACTTTTTTATTCCAGACAGTAGGAGCCTGTCTGCTGAATCTCTGTGTTAATTCCTTCGCTTGTATTTTCTATTTATCTGTAATTTAAATAAGATTGTTGACCACTTTAAAAGTTGTCATCCCTTTAGCAAAACACATCAAAGAAACCTTCTAGCAGGCCATCCTGGATGTGCTAGGGTGCTTGCTACTGGTATGATATAACTTAGAGCAACAGATTGACCTTTTGGGATCTCAGTTTCTTCATCAATATATGATGTATTTGAACTAATATCTATGGTTCTTATCAATTTGAAGAATCTATGAACTAAGTCAATTTAGAAACTATGAGGACTTAAAAATACATACTTTTTAATAGTAAACTATTTTTGGAGAGAATCTTTTTTTTTCTTGAAAATTCAAACTACTTCAGTGATTTCATTTCAAATGTCCTTTCATTAGCCCTTCATGGCTCAATATTACCACATTAGAAAAGCAAGTCCAGAAAAGTCATTTGCGACCCATCCCGCCAATGATTTGTTGGAAGTATTTGAAGCCATTTTTCAAACAGAAAATGTACTATTGGTTAACATAAAATATATCTTGACTCTTTCAAATGGAAAGACAAGACCTACTTCTGAACTCACCTCACTAATTTTAACTCCAGGCAGTACTCTGAATTCAGTTTTTATAAAGTTCTATAAAGTTATTTACAGCCTGAGCCAAATTCCCCAAGATATACTATTAAGCCAATCACTATGGTGATGTAATGCCAAGCAAAGACAACTTCCCAAGGTTCAAAATACCAGCATAGGGGCTCTCCATTTTATTCAGTGACAAATTAAGAACAGAGAGAATCAACATATAGCATATTTCAAAATAGAGCATTTACCAAGTGTGATTCGATAATCTCCAAGTACTACGCCACCCCTGGACATTACATTCATTTAATCAATCCCAAAGTACCCCTTCTAAATCCTACTCCACTCCTAGGCTGTACACTCATTTAGTCCATCACACAGCCCCTCTTCTCAAATGGAGATTAGTTTCCAATCATAAGTAAAGTACATTCATTTGTTTAATCACAGAGCACAAAAAAGTCAAAAGTTCCCCACCCTTGGATTACAATTGAATCTACCCCAGAGTTACAACAAGCTTAAGCACAGCATTTAATACCCAAAGAGAGGTCTTTTCTTCATCTTGACATGAGTCAAGTTCTCAGCAATCTTTGTTCCTGGGGAAACAAAGCTTAGCAAGGCCACAAGATACATTGCCAGTGTCTTCATTAATTCATTCTCTGTCTGCAGAACAGTCCTAGGACCCCTGAAAACATTAGCAAAACCCTCTTCGAGGATTTCTGTAAACATACAACAAGAAAATCCTTCTTCAGGGCTTCTGAACCAACAGCAAGGTTCCAAGACCTTTTCAACAACAGCACTGTCTTTCACCAGTGGATAGAATTCACTCTCTGTCTGCAGAACATTCTCTGGAGCTCTGACCAACAGCAAGGTTTCAAAACCTCTGCAACAACAGCACTGTCTTTCACCAGTGGATAGAATTCACTCTCTGTCTGCAGAACATTCTCTGGAGCTCTGACCAACAGCAAGGTTTCAAAACCTCTGCAACAACAGAACTGTCTTTCACCAGTGGACAGATCTGGCAAAACAACATCAAAACAGACAGACAAAGTACCAGCATAACAGCCATGTCTCCTCAGTCCTTGGTAGCTCTGGGTGGCAGCTCTCAAAAGTCCTGGGCAATTCAAAGTGGCTCTCAGCAATCCTCTCAGACTCTCTCTGCCTCCAAGGTGCTGCTTCCAAAAAGTTCTTCTGCCTCTCTCTTTTCTTGGGTCTCTCTAAATTTATGTTACCAGCTCCTCCCTGTTCAGCCCTCTCTTTTTTGAGGTCAACAAGTCCATCCCACAAGTGGGATTCACAAGCTCTGGATTTTAACACAATCAAACCAAAAACCAAGCCAATACAGGGGGATTTAAATTTCATTACTATTACAGGTGGTTATGACTATACTTCTTCCAAAAGCAAGAAATATAAAAGAAGATTACACTCAAATGTTTGGCTCCTTCTCACCTATACCTTGCACTTGAATGTTTGGCTGCTGAAGGATGACTGCCAGCCTGAAGTTGTGCCTCATAGAGTTGTGCTGAAACACCAGGAGATTTGGTTGCTGGAGAACATTGGCACATATTGTGGTTTTCTGAGCTGGTATCTACTAGTTCCTCTGCCTGTACTGAGACACTTGGGTGGTCCTGGTATAGGCGCCTGCCTGCTCCACCATCCTGGGGCTCAGGATATGTTCCTGGTTTGCTGAGTTGCAGCTTGCTGGGATGCCTCCAGTCCTGCACTGCTCCACCACCCCCAGAGCTAGAGGAGACATTCCCAATAATCCCCCACACTTCCTGGGATATAAGACTGCTGATCCCAACATTTCTGCTGGTTCAGCTGTTTCAGGGTTTTTCTTGGGGGAATATTTTCTGGGCTTTCAGAGGTCAATAAGGGAGGGTGAGAGTGACTTATTTCTTACTCCCCCATCTTGGCTTCTGGAAGCCGAGACAGTTTGGGGTTTTAATTAATTAATTTAATTTTAGTTTTCAACGTTAATTTCCATAAGATTTTGAGAGACACCCCAAGATAGCATGCATTCTGATTACCCCTTCCCCCAGTTTTCCTTCCCTTTTCTCATCCTATTCCCCCTTATCCCTTTTCCCCTCACTTTCTTTTAGAGCAAGATAGATTTCTGTACTCCACTGACTGCATATCTCATTTCCCAGTTGCATGCAAAAACACTTTTTACATTTGTTTTAAAAACTTTTAGTTAAAAATTCTCTCCCTTCTTTCCTCCCCACCCACCCTCATTGAGTAGGTAAACAATTCACATATGTAGTAATGCAATATATTTCCATAATAGTTGTATTGTGAAAGACTACCTATATTTTGCTCCATCCTATCCCACCCCAATTTATTCTATTTTCTCCCTTGACCCTGTGCCTTTTCAAAAGTACTTGCTTCTGACTACCCCCTCCCATAATCTACCCTCCATTCTATGATCTCTCCCTTTTATCCCTTTCCCCCTACTTTCTTGTAGGGTAAGATATCCAATTGAGTGTGTATAGTATTTCCTCTTTAAGCCAAATCCAATGAGAATAAAATTGACATTCCCTTTCACCTCTCCCCTCATCCTCTCCTGACTCTTTTATGTGAGAAAATTTACCCTATTCTATCTCTCCTTTTCTCCTTCTCCCAATATATTCCTTTCACCTCTTAATTTTATGTTTTAGATATCACCCCTTCAAATTCAAATCACCCTGTGCCATCTCTCTGTCTCTGTCTCTCTGTGTCTCTCTGTCTCTTTCTCTCTATCATTATCTCTATCAATTTATCAATCTATTTCCTCCAAATCCCTTAATATTGTGAAAAGTCTCATTATTTACAAATATCATCATGCCATGTAAGAATATAAAGAGTTAAACTTTCATAAGTCCCTTATGATTTCTCTTTCCTCTTTACCTTTTCATGCTTCTCTTGATTCTTGTATTTTAAAGTCAAATTTTCTATTTAGTTCTGGTCTTTTCATCAAGAATGCTTGAGACTCCTCTCTTTTCCTGCTCCACTGTGGTCACAGGTTCTGGTGTGCTAGTGCTCCTTTTTGCCCTGGGATTGTCACCCAGAACTGTTACCCAGATCCAAGTATGAACAAAATAGTAGAGTACTGCCTCAGTGCTAGTAAGGAGACCTCTACAGTCTGACAAATTGCTCAATCCCCTTCCTGTCTGTGGGTTGAGACATACAGAAACAGCTGCTGGTGATAATGATTCAGTGGCTCCCAAGGCCTGCTCCGGGTTGACTGGAGCTGGGGCTGTACTGGCATGGCCTGTTTTATACTATGTTCCACTCTTTACTTGTGCAACAGACCTTTCCTACTGACCTTATAAGTCATCTTGGGCTAGAAAATTGTGTCACTCAAGTCTTTTTGTGTATCCTGCCACTCTTTAATTTTTTAGTCATTATTTAAAAGTAATTTGAGAGGTTTGGGGAATATTTCAGATCAGTCCCTACCTTTACTCTACCATCTTGGCTCTATCTCTCCATTCTGATGATTTTTAAATCTTTCTGTCATCCACCAAATTCTCTGATGACCTCCAATCTTGCATCACCAACTGCATTTAAAACATATCAAAATGGAGTGTATAAAGTTTTACTTTGTATTTATTTATTTTCATGTTGTCTCAATTAAATTTTAAACTCTTTGAATCAGAGACTTGTTTTCCCCTTTTCTCTATTCTTAGAATCAAGGACCATGCCTGTCACATAGTAAGCCCTTAGTAAATATTTATTGGTTGGTTGATTGAATGATATTTTAATGACCCCTTATTTTAGACTCACTCACTTCTATTATGACTTTCTAGACTCTTTAGGTGTTTATGCCAAGGCCTAATTATTGATCTTGGGGTTTTTATTGTAAGTTTCTGACTTCCAAACCACATTTTCTATGCCTAAAATTTTGCAATTGCTATTTCTTCACTTCTTACCCTGACCACTAGGACACGACTTCTTTAGAGAATCTCTCCTGCTGCCTCTATTTGTTAGTGTAATTTCTTAAAAATGGAAATTTGTATATCTTTTTAATTTTATAGTTTAAGTACATTTTGTTTAATAAAATATTTTTGACTTATTCACTTTATTTTATGAAGAGTATCACAGTAGGTTCTCTTTAAAAACATGTAAAAGTGTTGCCATGTGTGCTGCCCATATAGGTTATGTTTTCACATGGGAATTTTTTGATATTCATAGGGAGGCATGAATACACATACATATAGTATCCACATAGACACAGAGAAACATACACATACATATATAAACATATATAGACATATATTATACAAACATGCAGATACACATACATATTATATATACACACAGAAAGATACACATAGAAGCACACATATGTGTGTATAATATATATATATATATATATATATTATGCACACACACACACACTGTTTCCTCCACTTATCTATTTTTCTCACTTTATTTCCTGCCAGGAAGGGAATCAGGTGATTGGAACCAGAGGCGACCCATCATATTTTTCACAGAGAATAGGAGTGCTAGACTAGAATTATATTTATCTCCCTAAAATGTTTTGTGTAGATGACATAATATTAGATTCAAGCTGAGCCCTTAATGGGAAAAGAGTACCCCAAGCTATCAAAGGCTGGAGTCCCTTCTTACTAAATGCCGGTTCTACACACACACACACACACACACACACACACACACACACACTCACATGGTAAATATGCCCATTATTTCCAATTCAATAATAAATGGGAATCATACAAGTTATGCAGATGAGAATATACCACACAAAGCATAGAATGAAATAGATCTCTTCTTGGGAGCAAGATCTCTCAGCTCAACCAAGATTATCAGATCTCACACAAGGAGAAATTCCCCAAAGTTTCAAGTGTAGTATTGTAAGCTGAGGTTAGTGAGGGACATGATTAAGGTGCCAACACTCCCACATATCAACTCCATTCCTCCCACAGTCAAGAAGCAATGAATACTTAATACCTGAATTTGAAGACAGTTTTGGGCAAATTAGCTTTACCCCGCAGGTTGTAACACCACAATCACCACGACTATGACTATGACTACTACCACTATGACTACTATGACTATGGCTACTACTACTTACTACTACTACTACTACTATTACCACCACTACCACTGCTACCACTACTACTACTACCCTTATTAATTCATCGGGTCACACCCTAATAGAATACATGGGTATTTACTAAGTGTTTGTTTAGTTAAAATGTTTGGGCTTTGTCAAGGAAGAGTTAGAGTCCTGGTAATCTATAAGATATGGTTCTGGGCATAATATTTGATATGACAAAAGAAAGGAATGGAATAGGAAGACAGGGGGTGATGAGATACAGGAAAAAAAAGGAAGCAACTTTAAGCCTATAGCAAGAAGGGAGAGTAGAAGGTTCAAAGGCATTTATGTGTGCCAGAAAGGTAGAATCAATGGAAGATTATGAGTAATGGCAAAGTCATGACCAAATGCTTTAAAATACTTCATAAAGAGGAGAAAAAATGAAATAATCATATCTTCCTAATACTGAAAAAAATCAATTTACCTTCAAGACAAGAGAACTGATTTAGTTATTATCCTGTACGATTGGCTCTTACAAATTTATAGTCTTAAGCTGATAGTGCCAAAAAAATTATCTTTCAAAATATGTCCATGAATTTTTTTGGAAAATGAACTCTATTTTAACTTGATTGTTCTTTTAAAAATGTATAGGTAATTCTGCAATCAGAGTGAAATTGGTTCCACTTGTATTTTACCTTGAAATGATGTAATGTCTTAAAGTAGCAGCTCAGAAAATGAAGAACTGGGTAGATTCTCTTGATATGTGTTAGACTGACTTAATGACTATTTGGGATAAGAAAAGCCAGGGAAATGAAAAGCATAAAGACTAAAGGCTTTTGATGGACATCAGAGAGAAATAGCAGACCTCATAATTATACTGATGCTTATGTGAGTGTGAGGCAAGTAAAGAATTGCAGTTATTCATATAAAATGTCTTAAATTGGGGGAATTCATTTTTTATATTATTGGCTCCACAATAGACATAGAAAAGAAATATCATTACCCTTAATATACCATTTGATTATGAGAAGAAAGGGAAGGGGCAATAGGCCTATAGGAAAACACAGAAGGATGTTCATTATATGTTTATACATAGGGTAGAATTTCTTGTCAAACTTGTTGGAATATCATAGGGCAGCACAAATGGCATTGGGAGATCTATTCTTGGTTTTCCCACTTAGTAGCTTTGATACATCAAGAAAGCCACTGAATTGTTTGATTTTTATATATCTGAAATTATAAAACAATGATAATGATGCCTTCTCTACCTATAAACCTCACATAATTTTTATGAGGGCTAAATTGAATTAATTTGTAATTCATTGTGAGAGTAAATGGTAGGCAGAAGACAGTGTTGTTTCTGGTCATTGAGGAAAACTAAAGGATTATACTCAAGTCAATCAAAGAAAGACTTAGCATTGGAAATGAATAAGAAAAATTAGAACATGGTATGAGTAAAAATGAATAGAGAAAAAAAAAGAAATAAAATAACTTTAAATTCAGTGGCAACAAGAATTAAGGTGAGACTCTTTTAATTATGAAAATCTCTAACCTAATTTGGGAGACCAATCTTTTGAAACTGACACCAAGAACTTTTGTTCAAGTTATATTAGCTGTTTTGGTTTGTAGATTTCTCAAGTGCTCTTCAAGTTTTTCTATCTTGATTTTTACTTTTGAAATGTTTTCTTCCTTCACTGCTCTTTCACTGATCAATTCTGTCATCATATTTTTCCAGGAAGCACAATTCTTTACAAAATTTTCAACATGTTTTCACAGAAATGGATGATTTTATTTGTCTTTTCTGTTATTATTTGTATTTTTATTGGATCTTAAATTCCTCCCTGATCATTTCCTTTAAATATAATCTTAATTGTATAAAGCTTCTCGTAAATCATGGAGATTCTTGTGATAGTTAAATTCTTTTTTTTAAGTCTAGTTGATCTTATTGTGGTGGTATTTCTAAAGAATCTTCACTACTTGCCTCCCGTCAACTCTTTAGAATTAATTTATTGTACTAGGGGTTTTTTTTTATCATTCTGATTTTTCTTTTAAGTTTCCCCAAACCTCAAATTCCTAACTTAATCCTCAGGGTAGGATACATGCTAACAATCAACTGAAAGTGGAAAACTGGGATGTGAGGTACCACACAAACTGAAGAAACAAGGTGGGTTGTCTATTGTCTCTCCCATTAAACTTTAAACTTCCTGAGGTTGTGACTGTCTCTTGCCTCTTTTTGTATCCCCACTGCAAAGCACAGTGCCTGGCATATAGTATGGACTAATGTATTCTTATTAAAGTGATTGATTAGAAGGACATAGAATGGGAAGGACAAGAAATGAAAAAAAAAAGATTTTGGCAATGTGCTTATCTGTTGCTTCTGTTGATCACAGAGTAAAAGGAAGAAAGAAGGAAGAGCATCTATTCAGCAGAGACCCTTTAAAGTACCTATTTCCTGTGAAGAGTTGGTTCAATACGAACAAGAGTAGCCACCCAACTCAAGATGACATGTTAAGAAGCTTTTATTAATTTGGTAGTGACAAACCTAGTTGAAACCCATGAATTAATTAACGAGAAACATTAATTTAGCAATTACTATTTGTCAAGCACTAATCTCAGCTCTTGGGATACAATTAAAAAAGTAGCACAGTCCCTACTTTCAAGGATCTCACATTCCAATATATTCACACAACAAACAAAGGGTAGTTCAGCTAATGGACATGTGTTAAACCCAGTAATACATAAGGTGTAGTGACAAGGCACTGAACAAAGAATCTTCTTTTATGATTTCCACTGTTAAAACCATATTCATTATTGTAGTTGAACAATTTGTCATGATTAAGGACTTTGGTGATGAGAACATTCTTTTATGAGTCTTCCATAGTTGTGCCTTCTAAGGAGGTGAAAGACTGCATTAACTACAGAAATAGTTATTGACTGGGGGTTTATTGGAAGCTGTTGACTCCTTATACGTTTCTTCCCAGGATAATGGTGTCCTGGGAAAATATTGGCAGTAATCCAAATTGTTGAAAGTAAGGAGTTTGATGTTAATTTCAGTTGAGAACCAGGTATTGGTAGACTTTATATACCTAGCTTGCTCTTTATTTCCATCTCCCTCCTTCCCTAGTTTCCTCCACTTATCATTCTTTGTCTCTTTCTCTCTCTTCTTTATTTTCTCAGTTCATTGATTTATTTAATTGCTAATCTAGTTATCTACTTATTTAATCTATCTATTTATCTAACTTGCTATTTATCTATTTATAGATACATATATGTGTGTATGTATATATATATATATCCTTTCTTTCATTCATTCATTTTACTCTAGATGCCATAGCAAATCACTACCTGTCAGGCTGCTGATTTAGGAATATTAATGTGGCATGTGTGTGTGTCTGTGTGTCTGTGTGTCTGTGTGATAGAAGGAAGAGAATAAAGGATCATATACATAAGCAACCAAAGTTTTTTGAACTACTATGAAGTCTCAGACTTGTACAACATGAACACTTTCAACAGAAAGAGAATTAGAAATTTCTCTCAATGCATAAATTGGCCAATTATATGATTTAAAAAACATTATTTTAACAAACAAAAAATGAATGGCTACTCATTACAAGAATTTCACAATCAATTTTGTTGTCTAAAGTTCTGATCACCAAAGAAAAAGGAACTTGCGTGTTTCTGGTAGTGTCTTTATGCACCATGTACAAGTTAACTCTGGAAAATATGCTATAAAGCCACCTCACATTCACCATGCCTCCCTATTGTTTATGATAGCTATTTGTACAAGTGTTCTTCTAGTCATCTTAAAATCTTTTCCACTTACCATCCCTATCCCAGCCACTTCTCCTCCTACTTTTGCAGCAACTACACTATCTAATTTATGCCTCCAGAAGCTATTACAGGGAAAAGGTAACCCAGTTATCTCTGAAGTATCTGGAACCATGCATCCTTCCATTCACCTATGCTATTGTCTATTTTACTGTTACCACCTGCACTACTCCTGCCATTCTTAACTCTTCTTATATTTGTAATCAAGTAAGCACCCCCATTGACTTTTCAAAGGGCAACTCTATAAAATGACTTTGTGTTCCATTTATCATCTATGGAACTTCCCACATGGAAGCATACTTCCCTTTTCATCTTAAGTGTGTTTTCTTCCTAACTAACATGCAAGCTCCTTGAGGGCAGGGGCTGATTCATTCGGTATTTGTATCCCTTGACCAAGCCTGGTGCTTAGCATATGGTAAGCTAAAATTAATAAATATTCCATTTGTTTGTTTATAAAACAAAAATATTGGTGCAATCAACTATCCTCAATAATTGTAAATATTCTCAATTTATCACAAGGTCATGCAATCAGAGAACTGGAATGACTCTCTAATGCTTACCACATTCAATCAGTCCTATACCATTAGTAGAATATCTACATCAGATAGCAAATAAAAATTTTAATCAGGAATAAATTGTAATAAATTATAGTTGGTGGCACCATCTCAAAACACAAACTATGTCCTAGATTTTTTCCTTACTTATGTTTATAGAACTTGTAGATATTCAGCCTAGATGTCTTAAGTATCATTGGTTATTATTTAGGATAGAGTAGGTGGGCAAGGTAAGGACAAAACTACTCATTAAATCTTCAACTTGGAGGATTGTTCATGAATTCTCTGTAGTTAAATAGATTACAGAAATCGTTTTAAATATCTTTTCTGAGAGTATTTATAGCCTTTTGAAAGTAGGCACCCTTTGGATGGATTGCAGTGGGAACATTCTCTGGATCAACTAGGAATAAGTCTGTGTGGGAGAGTAATAGTGAAAACATGATTTCCTCCATGGCTGGGAGACTCCATTAGTAGCATCTTCTCAGCTATAAATGAGATGATTGAGCTGTTAAGATAGCATGGAATGAGAAGATATTCAGACAAATGGTGAAGTATAAGGCCAATATAATTTTCTACAAGGAAATATTTGAAACAATTATATGTATAGTGCACGAAGATACATTTATTTCGATAGAGCAGAAATTATGCAACTCTTAAGTCTTATGCCTTTACAGTTGAAGGTGAGGTATCAATTAAGTGCCTGTTTAATCTTGGACCAAGTTATAGAAAAGATTTCTTGCTTGTCCAGTAGGAAGATAATCTTGAACTGTTTAGAGGGACAGCATTTGAATGTTAGAATTGAAGGAACAATTATGAGCCAATATTTTAAAAATGTGATCCAGGTCAAACGAAGCTAAACAGGAGAGTTATAATGTATATAAGAGTAAAGGAAAGAATGAGCACTGAGGTTAGCTTGTCACTTCACGAAATTAGGGTTAACTCAGAACAAAATTCAAAAGGAGTTTCAGGAAAGCAAGACAGTCACAAGAATATAAGACTAGGGAATCTTTATGTGAAAGAATATAGAATTAATATTCTGTGATTTGTTTTGACCTTTCTTATAGATATCAGGCATATACTATTCTCTCCCTTTCTTATTTACTTTCTGAACTTTGACTTCCTTTCTTCTAAGACAGGTGACATCTCCTTGAATCACACAAATTTCCTTAGGTGGACCTATGTTTTCATCAATTTGAGTAGTACCTGTATGAGAACATACTTCAGTTCTTTATTCCTTCTATCTTGTCCTTTTGAATTCTCACATGGTCCTTTTTTGTTTGTTTTACAAAGGCTTATTTACTAAGAAGATGAGTCAGAATAAAAATTACATGTTGCCACCCTCTCCAACCAACCATCTGGAGGCACATCTTCCCCTAGACCCCTTTGAACCTTCCTTCAGTGGAGAGTAGAATCAAAGTAAGACAATTTCAACAAATTATTTGCCCCAACAATTTTACTTCTAATTGTATCATAGAAAATAAATGAATCTGGGTGTATATCTGTGTATACATATTTGGTTATGTGTCTGTTAGTCTCTCTGTTTTTCCCTCTGTGGGAAGGAACACTTTATTAATATGTCAAGATTAGAGGCTTGAAAATAATGTCTTTACTAATGGAACTGGACAACAGGTAAAGTGTTACTTCTTGATGGAGGTGATTACAAACCAATAAAAAAGAGAAGGGATTCTAAGCAATGAAAAATTCTTCAATATCCCTCACTACTCATATCAAATGAGTTGCTTTATTTAATATATATGTATATATATATACATACATATATATATATTTCACATTTCTGACATGTATCTTGATTTGACTGAAAAAAAATCTGCCAAATTTTAAACTCTAAACTTTCACTTCTCTCACAAGAAGTAGTAAGCATTCTTCACTAATTGTCATAAGTTGCTATTGTTACTGCATTGATCAGTCTTTCATTATGTCAAAGTTATTCCTTTACAATCTTGTAGTTGCTATATAAATTTTCCTCTTGATTCTGCTTTTTCATTCTATATTACTTCAAATAAATCTTATCAAGTTTCTCTGAATCAATCTCTTTTATCATTCCTTAGAGCACAATCCTATTGCGTTATATTTGTGTGAAATCATGTTATTCCCAATAAGATTAGATATGTAATTTGTTCACAGTTATACCACAAAACAAAGTGCTACTATCATCAATTTTGTACATATGGTTCCTTGGCCACTGTCTTCCTATTCTTGTTTGTATTTTGTCTAATACTCATAGTTGTTTTTTTTTATTTATGGTATGCACAATTTAGTGACTTCAATGATATTCTTCATCCTTATTATTTCCCAGACTGAAACAATCCACATTTCTAAGAAGAGCCAATTTGTGTCCCTGTCAAGGTAGCTAGTTGGTACAGTGAATAGAATGCTGTGCCTGGTGTTAGGAAAACCTGAGTACAAATCCTATTTCACACACGTACTAGTTCTGTGACTCTGAGCAAGTCACTTAACTTCTGTTTGCATCAGTTTACTCAACTGTGAAATGGGCGTGATACTAGCAATTATCTCACAGAGTTGTTTTGAAGATCAAATGAAATAATATTTATTAAATGTTAGTAAAGTGCCTGTCACATAGTAGGGACTATATACAGGCTAATTCTATCTATCCCCTGTCCTCCCATAACCCAAGCCATAATTTTTATTTTCCCTTTGTCACCTTTGTCAATTTGATAGATTTGGGTATAAAATCCACTTTTTAAAATTTGCAACTTTACTTTGTTAAATATTTAGAGCATCATATTTCATAAGGTTGTTCATAGCTTTACTTTCTTCAAAAATGACCTATTTATCTCCAAAGTATACTAATCAATTTTGGAATGACTAATTCTTATATTTACAGTAATTCCACATGCATTTTAGATAACTATCCTTTATCAGAAAACTTTCCTGCAAATATTGTTTCCCATATAACTTTAATCATCTTGATTTTGCTAAATTTAAAAATATTTTAAACTTTGATATTCCTTACTAGGTAAAAAAATCTTTTCGGTTATATACAATTGTGAAAGGTTCCTTCCCTTATATTTTAATTAGTTTATGTTATTAACATTTATAGTTAGGCCATGTGCCTATTTGAAATTTGTTATAAGTAATATTACATGTTTATCTAAACCTATATTCTGCCAGACAGCTTCCCCAGTTTTCTTTTTTGTATTTGTTTTGCCAAATAGGGAGACCATCTCAAGTAGTTCTTACCTGTAAGGTTATTAACCACAATTATATGTTTCATTGAATTTGAGTATTATTATCTATTTGATTTCATTTATTAGCTTTAATATTCTCTTCAAGCAGTGACTTTTTATGAATATTGAAGTAATACGCATATTTATAGTATAATTTCAGATCTGGTAGTATCAGATATTCTTTTTCCTTTTTTAAAGGTATTTCCCTTAGAATTTTTTAGCAGCCAAAGCTGAATGTAGTTATTATTTTGAATAGTAATATAAAGTAACCCTTAAGTACTTTGGGAAGAAATTTAAATTGTTGATCAGTTTATGCAGTATTATCCTTTTTGTTATGTTAGCATAGATCTAAATTTAACAATTAATATCTTTGCAATTATTTATCCTTCTTATTTTTTTATTTATTCATGTATTCACTTAGGTATATATTTATTGATGAACTCCAAGATGTTTTCTGTGTTTTGTAGTTAGTAGGAATGAAATTTCTTTTTCTTTCTCTTCCTCCTTGGTTTTAAAAGTAAAATGAAGAAGAGCAGATGAAGTTGGTGTGATATTTTATATTCTGCTGTTTTAGTTCCCTTTTTTCTTTCCACAAGTCAAGCCTAAGGAAAGACTATAATAGTGTGAACATAAATAGTTTCCCTGGAGAAAGAAGGAAGTCCACCAACAAAGAAGGAAAATTGTTTTTATTTGCTCATTGATTGAAGATCAACTTCTTGTGTTACTCTGCTATGAAATAAATTCTCTCCTGTATTTGATGTATGGTTAAGACTCAATTCTCACAAGAAGGACTGAGAAATCTTTTTAATTTTTCTGCAAAAAAAACCTTAAAAATGAGGAAAACTTTATTGTTCAAGGGTTGATTTCAGGATGTAGTCATTCCATTCTTTTCTTTAATACTCTCACTCCTCCCCTTCTTTGCTCTCAATGGCTTCTTTTTATTTTTCTTTATTTGTTTATAGTTTTCAGCAGACACTTCTCTAAGATTTTGAGTTCTAAATTTTCTCCCCCTTTCTATACTCCCTCTGCCTTGAAATGGCAAGCAATTTTACAAAGGCTATACAAGTACAATCTTATTAAACATATTTCCACATTAATCATGTTGTAAAGAACTACAACCAAAAGGTCAAACCATGAGAAATAAGTAACAACAGCAACAAAGAAGAGAAAATAATATGCTATGATCTGCATTCAAACCCCATACGTCTTTCTCTGGATGTAGATAGCATTTTTCATCTATGAGTCTTTTGCAGTTGTCTTATATCTTTGCATTGCTAAAAGGAAAAAAAAACTAAAACAAAAAGAAAACAACAACAACAAAAAAAAAACTCACTAAGTCTATCAAAATTGGTCATTGCACAATGTTTCTGTAACTGTGTACAATGTTGTCATGGTGCTGCTCATTTCCTTCAGCATCACCTCCTATAAGTTTTTCTAGGTTTTTCTCAAGTCTACCTGCTGTAGCAGCAAGCACCCCAAGCGTCCTCAGGGTTTGCAGCTACCACAGGTTCTTGGATCTGCTTTGTTAAAGGAAAGCAACTCAAAATGGGTTAACAAGCTTACTTTAATCAGTCAGACATATATCGTTTACCTTGTTCAGGAGAAAAGGTCAGCACCCTGAACCTCAAAGTATACAGGCATATTCAAGACAGAAACATCAAGTAGACAGATTTCCAAATTGTCCAACCATTACATCCATACCCAGTCAACATCTGGGTTTCCACATTCTGGGTTTTTCAAAGCCGGGGGACTCTCAACAACGGCTTCCCAGAATTCAGATCAAATCACAGAATACTTCTCAAAGTGAGTCCCAAAACAAAGCTACACATCAGGGCTTATATAGCCTTCTCCTGGCTCAGAGAATGTAACAACCTTTTGGACCCACTGGCCAATCAAAAAGTATCTACTGAAAAACAAGCCTCCCTCCCCAGGCCTCTGGTGCACTCTAGCCTAGGGGCAGGGAAGATCTTCCAAATTTGCATTCCCATTACACCTGCTCATCACTTTTTTATGAAACCATAGTATTCCATTATATTTATATATCACAACTTGTTCAATCATTCCCCAATTGATGAGAATCCCCTCAATTTTCAGTTTCTTGCTACTACAACAAGAGCTGCTATAAATATTTTTGTACATATGGCTCCTTTTTCCATTGTTATTATCTCTTTGGGATATAGATATAGAAGTGCTATTGCTGCAGTTTAATCGTCCTTTGGGCATATTTCTAAATTGCTTTCCAGGATGTTTGAATCAGTTTTCAATGCCTTGAACAATGCATTGGTGTTCCAGTTTTCCCATATCTTCTCCAACATTTATCATTTTCCTGTTTTGTCACATAAGCCAATCATTCAGTAGCTTCTTTGCAAACAATAGAATGGTAAGAAAGGAGTGTACCTATGCTCTATGTTTGAAACAACTTCTCTCCAGTACCTTTTCCTTTCTCTTTACCCAGACAACTATGGCAAGTTTTTATCCTTTCTTTCCCTTTAAACTCCATTTCATGATATTTTTAACATCCTAAAATTTGTTTTGCTTATAAGTAATCCATCCGTTAATCTCCTCCCCATCTTTGTCTTTCCATTCCCTCTTGTTTGCAAATTTAGTTTCTTTTTCCATGAAAACCATCTGTTTGTCCTACCCTCCTTTGAAAGTTTAGATGAAAGGGAGGTTCCAGTAACATCTAGTCCCCCAACCTCTTCCTCATTTTCATAAACTTCTGTATGTGCATGTGTAATAGAAATGTAATTTTAAGATCTTCCCTGCCCCTAGGTTGAGTGCACCTGGAGCTTGTGGTGGGAGGCTTGTTTTTCAGGAGACATTTGTGATTGGGCCGTAGGTCAAGAAGGTTGTTACATTCTATGAGCCTGAAGAAGGCTATATAAACCTTGATGTGAGACTTTGTTTAGGGACTCATTTTGAGAAGTATTGTGTGATTTGACCACACGAGACTCAGGGCAGGCACTGAGAGCCCCCCAGCTTTGAAAATCCCAGATGTTGATGCTTCCCTCTCTGGTAACTGATTAGGTATAGATGTAATGTTTGGACAGTGGGAGGCCTGTCTGCTTGATCTGTTTGTTTTTCTGTTTTCTTGTAATTTCTTCTTGTAACCTCTGTATACTCTGAAGTTCAGGGTGCTGACTTTTCCCCCTGAACTAGGTAAATGAAATGTTTGATTGATTAAAACAAGATTTGTTAACCTATTTTGAGTTGCTTTCCTTTAGAAAAGAAGATCTAAGAACCTGTGTTGGCAGCCACCCTGGGGATGCTGGGGTGCTTGCTGCTACAGCATCTAACTTTGTAAAATAATGAATTTACTCACCAATTTGCCCTTTATCTTTCCTAAAGTATCCTATTTCTTGCCCTTTCCTTTCTCATGTGTAGATCATCAATCTCTTCATGATGACTCCTAAGAAATCTCTTATTTGACTCCTCTGATTCCTGTTGACATTAAGATTCTACAGGAACAATTGTTACAATCCCTTCTTTTCCAGTGTAAAATCTGTTATGGTTGTTCACTTGTACCTATTTTTAAAAATATTTCTCTCATTCCCATGTTTTTATTAAAATTGTTCATGGTTTCAAGTACATGAAAGATTGTAAAAATATTTCTCTGTGATATATTCTAGGTAATTGTTTTATATGATATCTTGTATTTTCTTGTCAATACTTCAAATTTGTTTTAATATGTTTGTCTCATGCACTCATAAAATTTATAATTGTATATATTACTTTATGAAATGAAGTAACATTTATTAAGTATTTTCAAACTTTATTATGCTATATAATTTTAATTTATTATCATCATCACTAACTTTCCTTATTCCCATTCTAAATTTCTATGGATTACTTGACCATGATTTTTTTCTTCTGATAAACACTTGTATTTTTTAAATCTTTCTTTCAGTATTCTCATTTATTTTTCAGTTCTTTTCCTCAGCATCTTCATTTTAGGTATATTTTTAAAATTTCTTTATAAACTTGCCTAATTTTTATAGGAATTCTAATTGATCTATGGCTAAACTATGGTTTCCCTTGAGATTTTGCTAATAGGTGTGTTAGAATTATTTTCCACATCTGGGTTGGTGTATTTTGCATCTCTGGTTCTTTAATAACTGTTTTTGCTTATTTTTTTCATTATTCCGGTCTTACTGTCAAATCACTGTATAGGCTACACTCTTAGCACTTCTGCCAAAAATATTGAATCTTTTATGGTCCCAGCCAAATTTATTTAGTGTTCTACCACTAAGTTCTCAAAGTATTTTATTCTTTATAGATTACAGGGGTGACTCAGACAAGGGACAGGCTCACTTTAAGTAACTTCTATGCAATCTGATCAAGGCACAGTTTGTTTAGTACATTCTTGAGTTTTCCAGGCTCCCAAACCCTATATAAATCTAGGCGGCACAGCTATGGATTTGTGTTTGGATAGATCTTCTATAGATATTTGTTGTATATAGCCTAACTCAAAGCCTCAACCAATTCAGTAATAACATGCTTACCCCTCTTTTGAGCATGGGGACAGTCCATGATTCCATTTTTGGACCAGGGAAATCACACAGAAACTATTGAGCTAACAGTGTTCTGAGCCCGTGAGCTGGGACTCTAATCTCACCTTGGGTTTAGAATGAAAGACCTACTGAATTGTGTTGAAATAAAGGACTAAGACTATGATCTTGACCCACTCTTATCCCATAATTATTGACTTCACTCGTCCTTGGTTAAATTAGTGGTCTTGAACTAGATAGATGAATCACTGTCATTTCTCCTTAGCCTAAATATTATTCTGTTTGAAAAAAGTTGTAATCAATGTCCAAATGTCTGTCCAAGAGATATATGCTATTGGGCAAACCCTCCAGAAAGTTTATTTAAATACATGTTGAAATATTAGCAAGAGAAACTTTTCATCCACTTGATCTTTTGTACATGGATAGACAAGCTAAAATCATTGCAATGCTTATGGATATCTTCCAGGAGGCTTTGCAGTGTTTTGGGACTTGATACAGTCTGCATAATTTCATTTCCAAAAAGAACTGTTTAGAAGGATTCACTATCCAAAGCACATCATTCAATTAAGACTTGGCAGTCAATCTTGTCTATCACATTCCCATTGTGAATAACTTTGGTGAACCCACATCAAGCTTCACTGGATATTTATTATCAGAACTTCACTGAAAGTGGCTGTTTTTGTTATGATTCTTGTTAGAATTTTGAACAATCTTGATGTGGGGATGGGAGAAATCTTGTAACTTCTCACAAGTTGAATGAATTCCATAACCAATAAACAATAAGTGAAATAGAATTTTGCATCCCCTAGTTAAGCACAGTATGGTAAACATGGACAAAAATTAATTAGTAAGAATGAATAGGTTGTGATATTTAATGTTGGAGTGAACTACCAAACTGATGAGCTCTCAGAACAATTTGAGTATTTTTGAATTCACAATATAGTATTTTGCTAGTTTGTTTAGATATTTTCTGAGACACAGTGAAATACACACACATCCAAATTTCACTTATTGAAGGGTCATGCCATGTGGAAATTTTTTTTGTAAGTCCTATATATTTTTGTGTAATGTATATTTTCTTTCCTGTTACAATTTAGCAATTCACCAGAGATTTATTAAATCTAACATTCTTAAAATTCTTTTGTGAATAAATTATTTTCTTATTTAAGTTTTTATAAAAGGAAATGATTCAAAGTGTGTAACATATCACTGCAACTTACAGAAATGTAATACCTGTGAAACTCCTAGAAATAAATTATTAGATCGGAATATGTGTATGTATGTATATGTGTACATGCATATGCATATGTATATACATACATCCATAGATGCTCATATATACATAGACATGTATATGCATATATGTGCATCTATATATGTGTGTGTATGGACATATAACTTATTAATTTTATTTTAATATATATCTCTATCAACTTTCATCGATGAAAGAAAACAAATAAAATAATTGGATATGTGATTTTTGAAAAGGAAATTTTATTTTAAAATGAAACACCGAAATAAAAATTCTAAAAATAAAAAGATTAATTAAACCAAAAGTAAATAAGGCAGTAAATTAATAAATAAAACTAGAAATTACTTTAAAGTAATAAATTGATATTTATATACACATATGTATATTTATAAATTGTACCAATATAATACTGTGTTACATTTTCCCAGCCTTCAGTGATGTGTTGCACAGCTTGAATCTTTCCTTTTTTAAGAAAATTAAGTAAAAAGGTTAATTCAGGAACAGAATAGAATATTAAAAAGTTAGATAAAATATTAAATTGAATGTTAAATAATAAATTAAATGTTTGGCAATTAATACATGGTAACAGAAAGGAATATACAAATTATACAACAATACACAGCACTGTCACAAAAAATGACTATACAATGTGGTATCATAATTTCACAAAATAAGAAGAAATGGAGAAATATTAAACTTACCCTTTAATGACAATGATGCAATAAAATTATATTAAGTAAATGACTATAGAGAAAAAAATAAAATTAATTGTTGCCTCAATACATCAGTGAATCAAATAAGAAATTATAGAAATATTATATAATGTAATCAAACTGATAAAAATTGAATATTAAAAAATCTTTTTGAGACATAGCCAAGGAAAGCCTTCAGGGAAAATTCACATTTCTAAAAACTTTCATCAAAAAAGAGAAAAAAAAATCATTGCAGTGGACTTATGAATCATAAAATAATAGAAAATTTTTAAAATGAAATATGAAAATAGAAACTCTAAAAATTAAAGAAAATATTAAAAGAACTGAAAGCAAATAAACCATTAATAAAACTGGAAATTTCAAAAACAACAAAGTAAATAGACCAAAAGCCAATTTCAATTTAAAAAGAAGATAAAGCAAAATTGTGAAGGATATAGGTGAAATAAATTTCTACATTAAATGAAAGTATTTCAAGTAGAAAGAAGTAATTCAAGTTCCAAGGAACTCCATTCAAGATAAAAAAACCAAAAACAAAATAAAAAAAAATCCTGGCTAACTCTATTATAAATAAGAGGAGGTCTTGAAATACATTATTTAAAAAATCTAAAGATTTAAATGAACACACAAGAAACATTTGTTCTGACAGAGGGGGCGGAGCCAAGATGGCATAGTAGAACCCTGCTGCCCCAACTTCCACCTTCCCCTATCCATATAAAAGGGGACTCTAAACAAACTTTGGAGCTGCAGAACCCACAAAATGACACAGAGAAGCTAACCTCCCACTGAGGACCGCCTGGCAGTCCTGCAGGAATTAGCCAGCTCAGCCCTCTGGGAGCCTAGCCCAGCCCCAAGCCAAGTCTTTAGCCCCAGGGCGGGCCTGAACAGCAGCTGGCCAGAGGGACACCAGATCAGCAGCAGCTGTGGCCATTTCCAGAATTATCAACACCTAGATGTGAAGGAAAAAGTGAGAGGTCAGAGCAGTCTGGACTTTGGGACCTAGTAAGTGGGAGTGTGCCAGAATAGCGAGCCAGAGCCACATGGCAGCTTCAGCTCCTGGCCTATGGAGTGTAGGGGGACCATGCACTATTCTTAGTGGTAATTGGTCTTGCTTTAACCTGCTTGGATCTAGATTGCAATCTAGGGTGGAGGTCCTGGGGTGTATGTCCAGCTTGCCAGAGCATGTGAAGGCTTCAAAAAGGGCACCCATTAAATATTTCTGGCAACTGAGAAAACCCCAGTGTTTGGGACAAAAGCTACCCTTTCTGGTGGCAGAGTCCTACTGTGGCAAAAAGCCCAGGGGTCAAGTGGCTGAGGGGCGACATGACCAGGCAAAGGAAACAAAGCAGACAGAAGATTCCAAAATTAGACTCCTATTTTGGGGACAAAAAGGAGCAAAGGATGGAACAGGAGGAAGACAGTGAAGTCAGAACTCCTGCACCAAAAGCTTCAAAGGAAAATACGAGCTTGTTACAGGCCATAGACGACCTTAAGAAGCAGATAAGAGAAGTGGAGGAAAAATTGGGAAGAGAAATGAGAACAATGCAAGAAAATTATGAAACGAGAATCAACAGCCTGACTGAGGAAAATAACACTTTAAAATACAGACTGACTCAAATGGCAAAAGAGGCTCAAAAAGGCAAGGAGGAAAAGAATGCCTTAAAAAGCTGAATTTGCCAGATGGAAAAAGAATCTCAAAAGCTCAATGAGGAGAGTCATTGCTTCAGAATTAGACTGGAGCAAGTGGAAGCTAATGACAATATGAGAAATCAAGATTCTCTTAAACAGATCCAAACAAATGAAAGAAAAGAAGGCAATGTGAAATATCTCATGGGAAAAACCACTGACCTGGAAAACATATCCAGGAGAGATAATTTAAAAATTATTTGACTACCTGAAAGCCATGATCAAAGTAAGAACCTAGAAATCATCCTCCAGGAAGTTCTCAAAGAAAACTGCCCTGATGTTTTAAAACAAGAGGGCAAAATAGAGGTTGAAAGAATACACCGATCACCTCCTGAAAGAGATCCCAAAAAAGAAAACTCCTAGGAATATTATAGCTAGGGTCCAGGATTCCCAGATAAAGCAGAGAATATTACAAGAAGCCAGGAAGAAATAATTTGAATATTGTGGTAACACAATCAGGATAACCCAGGATCTGGTAGCTTCTACACTAAAGGATCGGAGGTCTTGGAATATGATATTCTGGAGGTCAAAGGAGCTGGGATTAAAACCAAGAGTCACCTACCCATAAAAACTGAGTATCATGTTTCAGGGGAAAATATGGTCATTCAGTGGAATAGAGGACTTTCAAGCATTCTTGCAGAAAAAAAACAGAGTTGAACAGAAAATTTAGCATTCAGATAAAAGAAGCAAGTGAAGCATGAGAAAGTAAACAGGGAAAAGAAATCATAAGGAACTAATCAAAGTTGAACTATTAACATTCCTATATGGAAAAACAATAATTGTAACTAAGAAACTTTTCTCAGTAGTTGAAGGGAACAGAAAAAAATATATATATATATAAATATATATGTCTAAAAATGAGGGTATGTGGGCATATGAATACATATGTGAATGTGCGTATATACTTACAGGTATATATAGATAGAGGGCACAGGACCAATTTAACAGAAAGGAATGATACTAAAAAGGTGAAATTAAGAGGTGATAGACGAATATAATGAGAGGAGATGGGGAGATACAGAATGGGGTAAACTATCTCATATAGAAGAGGCAAGGGAAAATGGTTACAATGGAAGTAAAGAATAAGAAGGCAAAAGGAATGGGTCAAGCTTATTCCCATTGAATTTGTCTTGGGGAGGGAATACAATACACACTTATTAGGGTATCTCACCCTCCAGGAGAGTAGGGGGAAACGGGTCTGGAGGGGGGATGTTGGAAGGGAGGGCAGGCTGGCAGGGAGGGAAGTTGGAAGCACTCATTTTTTAAAAGGGATGGTATCAAATTAGAGAATAGAACAAGTGGGAGGTGGGATGGGAGGGAGGGAAATATAGTCAATCTTTTACAGTATATCTACTATGTTATTGTTTTGCATTAGCCACAATTGTACATCCTGTACTGAACTTCTTATCGTCCCAGTAATGGTGGGTGACAAGGGAGGAAGGGAATGAATCTGGAATTCAAAGTTTTAAAAGGGCAGTGGGTAGGGGAAAAAGAGGGAGAAAATGTGTAACTCAAAATCTGGTGGAAATGAATGATGTAAATCAGAAGTTAATAAAGTATTTGAAAAAAAAGAAAGAAGAAACTTTTGTTCTGAAAAGCTGAGCATAATCTTAAATGGATAAAAAGATTTTAAATATATTTAAAGAAATAGAGAGTTTTCAGAAATTTCAGACAAAAAAAATTTCAAGACTTTGTTAGAAATTTCTAAATGTAGGAACTAGAATCAAAATAATCTTAGATATGATATATTTGTGCAATATAATGGCTGCATCATGATGTAGTGCTAACAT
The DNA here is from genome assembly GCF_028583685.1 of Petaurus breviceps papuanus. NCBI lineage: Eukaryota > Metazoa > Chordata > Mammalia > Diprotodontia > Petauridae > Petaurus > Petaurus breviceps. Next base: position 19,064,044 of record NW_027187359.1, on the reverse strand, counting down.
TCTGAAAGAGGACAAATAAACACATGTCCTTTCAGAAATTTTTAAACAGTCTAGAAAGATGTAATGAACAGAATCAGAGAACCTGTTGATGGATCACTTCTTTCCTTGGCATTTAAAAAAAAGAAAACAGCAGAAAGGGTAAAAGGTATATGCTGAGTTCTAAAGAAGTTAAAAAGGGAAGAGTTTTCTATTTCTCTTCTTTGGAGTAATGTGCCAAGAAGTTAATATAAATATGGAGGGGAAAATGAGGGAGTATGATTAGATGAATCTCATTTATCTGAAAAGGACAAATAAAAATTGCATACGAACACAAACATTTGGGTATAGAAATATATCACACTAAAGTTGAAACAAGCTTTGGTAGGAGTTTCCTCATGATGGAGACCCCTTGTCAAGTAAAATATTGTTCCTATTGCTACTCTTTTCCCATTCTAATCTACAGTTACCTACATGTGTGTCTTTTCCACCTATTCCTAACAATAATAACACATTAATATTTCTCTTTAAGGTTCTGGGAATGATAATGTAAATATTATTTCCATTTTACAGGTGAAGAAACTTCTTACAGGGTTTTATCTGAGTTGGTGATAATTATGTATCTAGGGGTATCCAAGATGGACTCATGATCTGAGTTAAATATGATTTAGTTCTAGCATTCTTATTACTAACTATACCATAGCTGGCATTCTTATATCATTCTATACTATGAAAACTCAGTCAGTACAAGGGCTTTTTTTTCCTTGTATCTCTCCCAGAGGCTGGAACATTGGTTGGAGCACATTAGTCAATTTATAAGTGTATATTTTGCAGATAAATGAATCAGTGAACATAGTCTTCTTCATTAATATTACTTTAAATTGTGAAGAGACAAGTATTGTGTGTTATCATATTTAAAGAAAAAAAGAAGCTTGACTGAAATGCTTATTTTCCCAATACTTTTCTTTCTCATTAACATAAAGAGCAGTATAAACTCATTTTGGCTGTGATCATTGCTGTTAATTACCTTGAAGAATGCATCGTATAGATCAAATGATGAGCATTCAAACAGGAAATGACCATTTTGACAAAGTGATCATTTAGAATGAATATAAGATCTTCAATTCTCTGTCTTTTACATTATTGTAACGAGTTACAAGTAACAAAGTTTGGTTTGGTTAATTAACATTGGAAGAATGTAAGTACTCTTCTGTTTTTGCTTTGCTGATACTGAATTTTTAGTCCTTGGAAAAGGAAGATCAGTTTTCTCCAATGGGGATAAACTTGTGGTTGTGGTTGTTGTTGCTCTTACTGCTTCTGCTGCTTTTGTTTGTTTTTAAATTTTGTTTAATTTATATATTAATATAAAGCATTAGAAACAATTCATTAAAAACCTACCATCCCTCTTGAAATCCTCTATTTGTAACGCTTTAGAAAGGTTCGATGCACCCTCCTAAAAGTGGAAAGGATAGCATGGTATAGTGATATGAAATTTTACCTGGAAGTCAGGGGAGCTGGGTGCCATTCCCATCTCTGTTAATGACCATCTTTGTGCCTTTGAGCAAGTAACTTAATCTTTCTGGGGCTCCATTTCCTTGTTTGTGAAATGAAGGAAGTGGATTTAATCAACTCTAAGATCCCTATGTATTTCTATTTCCATAACATGCCATATAGAATCCATTCTTTCCACTTACATAGCCACCAACTTCATCTAGAACAATTCATATTTTTATTTTGTTCTAGTGTATGTATGAATGTGATGGGCCTTTTTGGTAATCAGTTAAAATCCTTGGGACCCTTCCCAAAATAATGTTTTAAAATGTATAAAATAAAATACATAGAATTACAAAGGAATGAAATACACTTTTGTTGAGCACCTACTATATGCTTAAGAAGCATTGTATTAAGTGCTTTAAAGTATTAGCTTATTTGGTCCTTACAATGTCCCTGGGAGATAGGTACTTTTATTATCCCTATTTTATAGAAGAGGTAATTGAGGCAGAAAGAGGATAAGAGACTTGCCTAAGATTACACAGTTAATAAATGTCTGACTCTAGTTTTGTACTCATGAATTTCAGACTCGGAGCCCAGAAGATTTTTACCCACTGTGTTACTTAACTTGGTTGGAGGAAACCAAAAAATATTAACATACATAAATAAATGTATGTTAATAGACTCCAAATTAAGAAGCCTTTGTTTCAACTCTCATATTGTAGTGGTCTGCAACTAGCCTGCTACCTCAAGATTACTCACCACTTTCCAATCTCTCCTTCATACAGCTGCCAAAGTGTTTTTTTTTTTAAACCACAGATCTTATCATGTCTCCTACTCAGTAAACTCCAGTGCCTTCCTATTGCCTGTAGGATAAAACATAAACTTCTCTGTTTGGCTTTTAAAGCACTTTATGGCTTGTCTCTGTCCCTCAAACACAGCAATCCATCTTGCATGGCCATGTCTTTTCACTGGCTATCCCACATGACTTGCATGCTATCTCTTTTCACCTTCATCTCATCTTTTAAGACAGCTCAAGCATAACCTCTACTGAGCCTTTCTTGTTCCCCTCTAACTGCTAGTGCCTTCCCTCCCTACTAATATATTTATTGAATATGTTTCTGAATTCATCCATTCCATATATGCATGCTTGTAGCATGTATATGTATGTCGTCTCCCAAGAAAGATTGTAAACTCTATGAGTTTAAAAACACTTTCATTTTTTTTTGTCTTTATATGCCCATTACCCCATACTGTGCCTGATGTAGGTAGTTTTTAATAAATTCTTCTTGATTGATTTACTTATTTCTATTGTAACCCCTGATTCTTTTCAAACATTGGTGATAAAAAATTACTTTTAAAAATAAAGGTGTGCTAAGTGTGATCTTAACTGATTCATGGCAAGACAACAGGTCAGCTTGGCTACTTAGAAGGTATTTAAAGATCTAGTTCTCACTGGAGGAGAAAATGTTCTATAGTCCCTTTGCAAAGGGCTGCTTGCCAGGCATTCATAGGGATGCCAGACTTCACTTGACAGCTGCTGAACAGAAAAGCTGATGGAGGGCTGATTGGTGCAGCAGCTCCTGCTAAGCCTCCATAATTGGATTTACAGTGCAAATGTTGGCCAAGTTCCCACAGCAGGAGTTAGCCCTATCATTCTAGCAGAATACAGATACATTGAATCAGATTAATCAGATAGATCCACAAAGAAAAGAATATGGATAAATGGCCTGATCTATACAAATTAGAATGAAGTCAAGTGGATCAAGAGAACTATAACAGAACTGGCAAATTTGAATTGCCCTTGAGTTCATTTCTGAATTTTAGGTCAATTGTTATCTTTGGGGTAGGTGAAGGTATTATTAATTATTTAAATTAATTATTATTAAAAGATTCATCTTCCTATAAATACCAATGGGAATATTAAATATTTAAAGTCTTTTTGTTGCATGAAACTAGGCATTTTTTTTGAGTGATTTGTGGAGAGGTGGGAAGTTCAGGGTCTGAGGTTACCCCGCTCTTCTATTCTCTGTTCTCCTTTCTATTGTCCAATATTCCAAGCTAGTAGAGTGAGTGGTCTTGATGACTGGGAATGTATAATTTTTTTTCTTTACTTTATTTCTCAAGCTCTACCCCCACTGGGGTACATAAAGGTCTGCTAATGTTATTCTCTATTTTGGTTATTGCTCAACTCCTTTCAATCCCATGTTTACTGTCGTCAAGTACCTGAACAGCAGGAGCAAACAGAAAATAACTGTGGCATGCAAGGAGATTTGGCAGAATCAAGGAAAAGATGGAGATGTGGACTATAAACAGATGCCCAACAAGGACGATGAAAAGGAAGGTAAAATGGGAAAGATGGAAGACCAAGTGGACACTGGGGATGCTAGCAGAGGAGGAACACTGAAATCCACCAAGTTCACATATAGTCTATACTTTCATTACACATATAATGCTTAGTGTTAGAACCATCTGTGTTTCTGTCTTAACTCAATGAAGGCCAAGATTATGTCTTTAAAATAACTTCAGACCTTCCAGGACCTGGCATAGTATTCTACACACATTCAATACTTAACTAATATCTAATAAATAAAAAGATATGTAAAGAAACAAATTATTCCATTATTTTGGATGGAGAAAAGGCAAAATGTGTTAAAAATACTAGTGAAATAAAAATAAAATATAGAAGTTAATTACTCATGAGAATAAAGAAATCAGTGACAAATACTTTGATGCTCAGATTTTGACGTGGGATGAATGAGAACATATGGCTGTTGACCACAGTAAAAGTTTTCAGGAGGAGCAAGTTTTGGAATAAAAGATGAATATATTATTGATTTAGGTTTTGTTATTTTGGTTTGAGGTTCTGCAAAGACACAAAGAGGGCAATACCAAGAATCAAGTTTAGAAATCATTATGGGGAAAACATAGCTTAGATATGAATAAGTGAGAATCATCTGCATAAAAATTTCTATTGGAATTCAGAGGAGAGGTAGGACATGAATGACTGCCCCTATCTAAGAGACACACTCCTTTGATAGATACACAAATTAGTTAATGCCAGATCCATTTGTCTAGGAGAAAATGTGGAAAATGTAAAAGAAAGCATAATTCAGGAAAGGTTCTGGGGAAAAGAAACAAACAAATTAAACTAACTCAATAGCTAGGAACAAGGGGAAATCAATTTGTCCATTTCATGAAGCAACCCAATAAAAATAGCCACAAAAAATAAACATCTCTGGGGGCAGAGTGAAGATGGTGGAATAGAAACAGGACTTCTGCAGGCTCTGGTTCCCACCTCCTCCAATTCATGTAAAAGGTGACTATGAACAAACTTTGGAGCTACAGAACCCAAAAAAATGACATAAAGAAGCTAACCTCCCAATGAAGACAGCCTGGAAGGCTGGCAGGAATGGGCCAGTGCAGCACTCAGAGAGCAGACACCAGCCCTGCAGGAGCTGGAGGTTTCAGTATCAGGGTGGGCCTTACCAGCCACTGGCTGGAGGGACTTCAGATCACCAGCAGCTGTGGTGGTTTCCAGAATTATCAACATATAAATGCTAGGGAAAAAGTGAGAGGTAAGTATAGTGTGGACATTGGGATCCAGTAGTTTGGGATTGTGGTTGGCTTTTGTCCCCAGGGCAAGAAGCTGCTGAGGCATGATGGCTGTGCAGCCGCAGCCACATGACTGCTTCAGCTCCTGGCCTGCAGATTGCAGAGAGAGCAAGCAACCAAACTGAGGGGTAATTGCTCTTGCTTTAACCTGTTTGGATCTGGAATGCAGTCTAGGGTGGAGGTGCTGAGCTTTGTGAGCAGCTTGCCAGAGCATGTGGAGGCTTCAGAAAGGGCACCAAACTAATACCTTCAGCAGCAAAGAAAACCCCAGAAAGTGGGATGTAGCTCCCTTGTCTGGTAGCAGAGGGCTACTGTGGCAAAAAACCCAAAAGTTAAGAAACTGAGTGGCAACATGAGCAAATTAGGGAAGCAAAGGAAGCAGAGCAAACCAACTTTACACTCCTATTTTGGGGAAAAAAGGATCAAAGCATGGAAGAGGAGGAAGACAGTGAAGTCAGAACTCCTGCATCAAAAGCTTCCAAGAAAAATAAGAGCAGGTTACAGGCCACAGAGGAGCTTAAAAAGGATTTTGAAAACCAAATAAGAGAAGTGGAGGAAAAATTGGGAAGAAAAATGAGAATGATGCAAGAAAATTATGAAATGAGAGTCAGCAACCTGACTGAAGAAAATAAAACCTTTAAGAATAGACTAACATAAATGGCAAAAGAGGCTCAAAAAGGCAATGAGCAGATGAATGCCTTAAAAACTAAATTTTCCAGATGGAAAAGAATCTCAAAATCTCACTGAAGAGAATCATTTCTTCAAAATTAGATGGGGGCAAATCTAAACAAGTTACTTCATGAGAAATCAAGATACTACTAGAAGGAAATGAGATATATCTTATTGGAAAAACCACTGACCTGGAAAATAGATCCAGGAGAGATAATTTGAAAATCATTGGACTACTTGAAAGCCATTATCAAAGAAAGAACCTAGAAATCATCCTCCAAGAAATTATAAAGGAAAACTGCCCTGATGTTTTATAACCAGAGAGAAAAAAAAAAACAAAACAAGAGATTGAAAGAATCCAATGATCATTCCTGTAAAAGATCCCAGAAAGAAAACTCCTAGGAATATTATATATAGCCAGGTTCTGAAATTCCCAGATTAAAGGAGAGAATATTGCAGCCAGCCAGGGGGAAACAATTTGAATATTGTGGAGACACAATCAGGATAACCCAGGATCTGGCAGCATCTACACTGAGGAATTGAAGGGCTTGGAATATGATATTCCAGAAGTCAAAGGAGCTGGGATTAAAAACAAGAATCATCTACCCAGCAAAACTGTGTATCATGTTTCAGGGGAAAATATGATCATTCAGTGGAATAGAACACTTTCAAGTATTCTTGATGAAAAAATTAGAGTTGAATAGAAAATGTGACATTCAGATATGTAGCGGCAAGCACCCTAGCTTCCCCAGGGTCCTTGCCAACACAGGCTCTTGGATTTGCTTTGATAAAGGAAAGCAATTCAATGGGTTAACAAGCTTACTTTAATCAGTCAAACACGTATCATTTACCTAATTCAGGGGAAAGAGGTCAGCACCCCGAACTTCAGAATATACTGACAGATTTATCAAGACAGAAACAGATCAAGTAGACAGATTTCAAACTGTCCAACCATTACATCCACACCCAATCAACATCTGGGTTTCAACATCTGGGTGTTTCAAAGCCGAGGGGGGGCTCTCAACAACAGCTTCCCAGAATCCAGATCAAATCACAGAAAACTTCTCAAAGTGAGCCCCAAAACAAAGCTACACATCAGGGCTTATACAGCCTTCTCCTGGCTCAAAGAATGTAACAACCTTATTGACTCACTGCCCAATCAAAAAGTAGCTACTGAAAAACAAGCCTCTCACCAGCTCCAGGTGCACTTTAGCCTAGGGGCAGGGAAGATCTTTAAATTTACATTCCCATTACAAGGTACAAGAAGCATGAGAAGGTACAAGGGAAAACAAACCATAAGGAAGCTATGAAAATTGAAATATTTACATTCCTACATGGAAAAATGATAATTGTTAACTGATGAAACTTTTCTCAGTATGAAAATAGTTGAAGGGAATATATATATACATATATATATATGTACATATATATATGTATATATGTCTGTATAGTAGGGTATATGGGTGTATAAATACATATGTGAATGTGTGTATATATGTGTACAGGTATACATAGATAGAGGGCACAGGACCAATGTAATAGGAAGGGATGGTACTTAAAAGGTGAATTTCAGAGGTTAGAGAGGAATATAATGTGAGGAGATGGGGAGAAACAGAATGGGTTAAACTATCTCATATAGAAGAGGCAATGGACAATGGATACAATGGAGGGGAAGAACAGGAAGGTGAAAGGGAATGAGTCAACATTATTATCATTGAATTTGGCTTAGGGAGGGAATGACATACACACTAAATAGGGTATCTCACCCTACAGGACAGTAGGGGGGTAGGTACCAAGCTAATTATTTTATTTATCTTAATGTTAGTTATCTCTAATGGAGAAAAGTATCTATACCCTCATACAATTAAAACTCCTGAATGAATTCTGACTCATGTAAAGTATGTTTTCAAACCCCACACCTAGTCACCTACTCTCAAACCATACTTCTCATATTCAGTTTCTTTGCTCCAATTACAAGGCACAAAGATAATTTTAAGACTGGGGTGACATGGATAGTCATAATTAATACTTTGCAAATTATTAAAGATTTCCAAATTCCACAGGAAGCATTCAAATCAGAGAATCAATTTCCAGCTTCTCCACAAAATCTTTATCAATTATTCCAGGTAACATTAATCTCTCCACTTCCTGACCACCAACAGTATTTACTGAATGATAAAAGCAAACAATGCAAAGCTTAAAGGTCCAAAGTAGGTAATCATTCCACCTACCTCATTTTACACATTCAAAATAATACATTTTGAGCCTTTGTTTATATTATTTTATCCTTTTTTTAATCTTTTCTTATATTGTACAGTGGGAAAAAAAAACCCATTGTAGTTGGGGTCAGAAGATATGGGTTTAAATTTACGAACTTACATTAGCATTTCCTCCTCAAAATTCTCAACTGTAAAATGAAAGGATTAGACAAATTAGCTCTAAAGTCCATTCCAATGCTTACTCAGTATATTTATAAACACTTCTATTACCTAACTCTTTATTCTACTTTCCACACCCCAAAAGTGTAAACATTTTCTTAAAGAGGAATGGTATCCCCAGAGCACAAAATGTAATTCTGAGTTTATAATAGGCAATAAATATTACCTGGGGTGAATAGGGATAAATGGCTTTATTACTAAGAATTGCAACTCATAATCAGAAAGACTGAGTTTCAACCTCAAACCCTCACATTAACTATGTTATTATGGACGTGTTGTTTTACCTTTTCTGCCTCAGTTTCCACACATCTATAGTATGTCATAAGTATTGTGAATCTCAAAGGAGAAAACATATGTAACGTATTTTGGAATATTTTAAGACCGATCTACTCTATAAATTTCCATGTTTATCTACCTAAATATGTAATATGTTAACATAAATATATTTGTATCATTCAAATATTTATAAATTATACATAAATTTTAAAAAAGTCAAGCAAAGATGTTCTTGCCGCAGAGTGTGAGGAAATAGAAAGAGAAGCATCATCAAAGACCATGATGACATGAGTAGAGTTCCAAATACCACCAGAATTAGCACTTCACACTGTCCATGTAGTCGCATTGCGACACCTCCCGAAGGCCCTAAGGTGTCTCATAAAGTGTACATTTCTTTCCAATGTAATAAAACTGCTACTTGTTGACTATGATCAGAAAAGCTTATGACAAAAGAGACTTTCAGAATTGTAAAGTCAAGCACAAGCAGCTTTCCAGAGAACTGCTGCTGTGAACAGCTTTCAAGGATCTGATTAAATAGTATAGCAAACTCTCTGTTTATTTCTTAACAAATTAGAGCAAAACATTCACAAAAAAATTAAACTACAGCATTCACAATGTTACAACTTATCATAGAAAATCAAAATACACTATTCACCATGTCACAACTTAACAACTTACCACTAAAATGGCCACATCGTTTTCATCAAAGTGGTCATATAGTTTTAAACAAAGTGCATTAATTTAATCTATCAGAAAAATCCTTAATTCAATTTCAAAATACAAAATTCAAAGTTCTCCACCCCAGGTCAAAGTAAATCATAATCTTCTCAGTCAGTACACAGTATCCAAGTAAAGTCTTCTTTCAGCTTAACTCAATGCTGGTTCTCAGCGTCCATGGTTCCTCTTCCATGGTCCCAGCTCCAACTGTCACCTGGGTTCAAAGGCAGGCTTCCAGTTCCTTGTCCAGCTCCTTGTCTAGTTCTTCGTCCAATTCCTGTTCCATATTAAAGTTTGCAGAGTCTAGTCCACCTCAAGTCCTTCACAGTTCCTGCTCCTGGGAAGACAAATCTTGACAGAGCCACAATAAAATTCATATATGTTGCTGGCACCATCATAAATTCACTATCTGGGGGCGGCTAGGTGGTGCAGCGAATAGAGCGCTGGCCCTGGAGTAAGGAGGACCTGAGTTCAAATCTGGCCTCAGACACTTAACACAAACACAAACTAGCCATGTGACCTTGGGCAAGTCACTTAACCCCAATTGCCCTCCAAAAAAGCAAAAATATAAAATTAATAAATTCACTATCTGCCTGTGAAATCAACTCAGACCCACCAACAAGGTCTGAGAATTCAACACAAATCATCAATGTAGAAATCAACACAGACCCACAAACAATGTCCAAGAGGTCAGCACAAATCATCAATAAAGTCCCAGGACCTCCAAAACCTCCTCCAGGACTTCTGTAAACAGACAACCAGAAAATCCTCTTTCAGGGCTTCCAGTAAGGTCCTAGGGCTTCTGTACAAAGTATCAAAAACAAAACATCAACACAAACAGAGCAGACAAACATAATGCTGGGATACCACAAGTTTCTCCTTCTTGACTGCCACCACAAAGAGTCCTCTTCTCAGTTCTGCTGTGTCTAGCCAAGACCTCTCCTTATATATGATCATTAGCTCCTCCCCTTCCTGTTGCAGGAGTTCATGAGTTCTAGGGTTTACAAGTAGTGGGGTTCACTCCTTCTGTTTCTTAACAGACTTGATACAAGTTTCAAAAGAAACTTGAACTGAAATAAGGTGTTAATTCAATAGCTGAAACAAGGTGTAAACTATTTCTGTGCTTGCCATTACAAGAATCTTGAAAGAAAGTATATTCAATGTATCTTTATAATTAAAAGTAGGATAACAGCTTTCTGAACTATATTAACTATATGGATTTTATTAAAACTATATTAATAATCAAACTGATCAAGATGAATAAAAACACACTGATATTTCAATAGCATTTCACAGTTAGCAAACTATTTTGCATTTTTACTCTTTGAATCTCGCAACAGCCTTGTGAGCAAGTAAGAGATTAAACATATTTTTATCTCCATTTTACTGGTGATAAAATTGAGGGTTAGATATTGTTACTTATTTATGGGTACATAGCTAGATATCACAGATGATTTTAAAAAAATTGTTGTTGTTTTTGCCATTTTCCTCTTCAAGATCTATGTTCCAATAATTAGGGCATTTACTTCACAGTTAAGCATTTAGAAAGTACTTACTCCATACAAGGCCCTGTTCTAGGTAGTTTTTCATGACATCAAATTATCAACAAGCATTTATTAAGCACCTAGTGTATTCCAGGCATTGTGCTAAGTGCTAGGGGTACAAAGAAAGGCAAGCAAAAACAAACTACACTGGTCCTGCCCTGGAGGGCCTCACAGTAAAATGAGGGTAGAGAAATGAGGGAACTTGCAAAGCAATTATGTACAAATAAAATACATATACAATAAAATTATTATAATCACCAGAGAGAAGGAATTAGTTTTTATTGGAGATTGGGAAAGGTTTCCTGTAGAAGTTGAGATTTTAGCTGAAACTTGAAAGAATTAAGGGGAAAAATTGGAAAGTGTCAAGGCACTCATATAATGCAAGGAATGAAAAGAATTTAGGGAGTGGGAGAATCAGGGTCATGCAATGTATTGAATTCTGGATTTAGAATTAGAGGACTTGAGTTTTAATAGATTGTGGGCTTCTTGAAAGAAAAGAGTTTCTTTTTAGCCTCTCTTTGTAGCCCCAGGGATTACCACAATGATGCTACAGTGCTTTCCACATTGTAGGCACTTAATAAATAAATTTTGACCAACAAATAACAGTTCTTCCACTTATTGCCTAGGTAACAGTCTATCACATTTGAATTTCATTTTTTCAATGAGTTCCCTAGACTAAATAACCTCCAAAATCTTTTTTCATTGTAAAGTCTATGACTCTAGGAAATGTATAACCTATTCTCCATTCATCTACAGACTGTGTGAAGTGAGGAACATTAATCTTTCCAGATCTCAGCTTCTTCATCTGAGACTGGTACAGTTAATAAGTATTTTGAAAATGAATGTGTTTATTCTTTGGAGTCCCTCTGTGCTCTTCCAAAGACAAGCCCTATTCCAGTAAAAAGGGTTATTGTAGTCCAAAAGATACTCTCTAAGAAAATATTAAAGGTTAATTGCTATTTGTTAAGTTTAAGTTAATAAAGTTGGAGGCTAATAGTCTTCTTACTCTAATGTCTCTCAATCTGTATTGCTCAAAGCATTTTGCTATAAGAAACAGATCCTGTGAAAAATACCTTTGTGCTGTTATATAGCTATTAGAAATATTCTCAATTTTTTCAACTAGTCCCATAACACAAATACTTTTAGACAGTCAATGATCTATTTCTTTAGTAAAGTCTCTTTCTATTTCAGTGCTTATGCATGAGATTGATCTAATACCCAGGGGAAAAATATCGTCAGCCTTTATGGCATTTTCAGAAAGAGAGCATATGCATTTCCCCCTTTTTATAAAGCACTTTTTACTGTTTTCTCTTAAGAACATATTATGAAAAATCCAATTTCCCTCCAGATATGTGGAACTATGGTGTTTCTTGAAAGCTGGAAACAACTTTCCTTCCTAATAGCTTATGTAATTTGGACCTAAATGTGTGGGTGCTCAGTTATTTGGGAATCTTTCACATTATACTTCCAAAAGCTTATGTACCCTTCTGAAAAAGGTGCTCACCAATCAGTTATGTTATATCTGGTGCTCATTTAGAATTGAATAGACGTTTCCAGGTATAATAACTAACTATATTAAAGTTCTCAAAGTTGTCCAACTTGCCCAGGATCACTATACTCAAGATATAAAAATTACACCAGAAAGAACATTGTTCAAGAAGACCAATGAAAACCAGTCATAAACTATATCATCCAGTCAAGAACTGCAAAAGGAGACAACTAGAAGCCTTACGGAGCTCAAGGAAAGGTAATGCCAGGAGAGGTGAAAACGTGAGCTCAGAAAGGGGAATGGAAGTAAAAGCTGAAGTCTGACAGATATCTAGTAAAGCGGGCCTGACCATAGGGTAAACTTTGAACAGGGATAAAACAGGGGAGAATGAAGCCAATACAAACTCATGAAACCAAAGCCCTAAACAACCAGGATCTCTTCCCTGGCCTCTCAAAGCAAAAAGAGGTGACTGTACATGGAACTGTGGTTGAACATTGTTTTGGAACATCCTGAGCATTACCAGGAGACCAGAGAGCTAACATGATTTGCTGTATGCACTGGGGTAATGTACTTAAAAAAAAAAAACTGACATCAAATTTCAGCCTCTCCTGACCACAGCAGGGTATGAATGAAATTTCTATTTGGGAATTTGTTAGGAGACAGAAATGAATCTACTTTCTTTAGTATTGTAAACTGTATTTATTCAAAAGAAGAAATGTGAGCAACAAACGATCACATTAAAAAAATATTCTGAATCATTAATAAGAGAAATGAAAACCAAAACAACTTTTTGGTTTCCCTTACCTACAATATGAGAGGAAAAAAAAATAACAAGTCTGTGAATGGGGACACATATTAATATATTATGGGTGAAATTATGAATTGTCCCAACTATTCTGGAAAGCAATAGGGAACTATGACTTAAAAGTTGTTACACTTTTTGTACTCATTATCCCAGATAATATTACTAGACATATATTATAAATACATAAAATTTAGAGGAAAAGAACCCATATGTGGCAATATACATACCCATACATGCATATATATGTATGTGTGTATGTATGTATCAGTGCTTTTATAGCAAAAATGGATACAAAATAAGTATCCAACTCTTGGTAATTGACTGAATGCATTAAAATATGAGTGCAATAATAAATTATTATGCCATAAGTTATTATGAAAGATAGGCAAGTAGGTGGTACAATAGGTAGAGTACTAGCCTTGTAGTCAGGAGGACATGACTTCAAATGCAGCCTCAAACTCTTACTAGCCATGTGATCTTGCACAAGTCACTTAACCCTGTTTGTCCCCATTTTCTTACCTGAAAAATGAGCTGGAGAAGGAAATGGCAAACCAGTCCAGTATCTATGCTAAGAAAGCCCCAAATGGGATCACAAAGAGTCAGACACAATTGAAAATAATTAAACAACAAAAAATATGAAAGTAATGGAAGCAGTGAATCCTTGGGAGATTTACATGAACTGATAAATAGTGATATGGACAGAATCAGAAAACAATTTACATAATGACTATAAAAAATAGCAAACTCTGATCAATGTAGTGACTGGCCATGGCTTCAAAAGGTATCAGTTCCTACCTATACTTTTTGCAGAGAGATGGTAGACTATTGGTTTAGAATGAGCAATATATATTAAGGTATGCAGAACATGTGGATTGGTTTAACTTTACTATAAAATTATTATTATTATTTTATGAAGGCTTTTTTCTTAGAGTAGTAAAATTGTGGAAGGGGGTGTTGTAGGAGTGGTGATAGTGATACAACACGAAAAAAAGATAAAAAAAAAAGAATAACAACAAAACATAAAAAAGATGTTTTTGAAACATGAGAGTTCAGAAGAATACATTGAAGCATAATATAATCTACTGGGTTAATTTTAATATATACTTTACAAATAGGCATTATTTAATATTAACAGTTTTAAATTAAAACAATTGAGTGAAACAGGTTGGATTCTGAACATGGACTTTAAATATGTCATTGTTTCTCCTGGCACTAAAAATGTTCAGTGAGTTAGAAAGAAAACCTTAAGGGCATTTAAGATGGCTTGTGGGAGGGAAGAAGTAAGGGCATTAGCATGTGATCCAGAAGATAAATTATTCCCTATCTCCTCTCAGCCAAACCTATTTTTCATCTGCTCTGATGAGCCCAGGTGTATTGGGAATGAAAGTTTCCCACATCATTAAAGCATGAAGCCATGGAAGAGAGGCTGAGGGATCACATTCAAAGTTTAAAATTAAAGTTCATGGCATTCTCTATCATTGAGGAATGGAATTTATGATTAAATTATTTGTGCCTGGCACACTATATGTAAATCTTGATTTGTATTCACTGGCCTGTTCTTTTCTGTCAGCTCAGAACCACTCCCAGTAATACATTTTGTAATTCCTTGTACTCCATGGAATCCCTATTAAAAAATTTCATGGCGGTAAAGTTGAAATGAAAGATACTAGAGAGGTTTGTCATTTCCTTCTCCAATTCATTTTATGCATGAGGAAACTGAGGCAAATAAGGTCAAGTGACTTGCTTAGAGTCACAATGTTAGTGTCTGAGGTCAGATTTGAACTCAGGTCTTCCTGACTCTAGACCAGGTGCTCTATTCACTGTGCTACCTAGCTTTTGAGTATGCCTATTTTTCTAATCAGCTAAAATTTCAAAGTACTCCTTTGCTCCCGAATCCATGCCATTAATAATATACTGAATGGAATAGGGCTTCCCTAGAAACTTCACTCTAAACTGATAAGGATTACTGCTCATTAGACTTGATCATTCAGCCATTTTCAACCCTGGCAGTATAATTTTCCACCTTACAGTTCTCTATGTTATAGAAACTGTTAGAAATTCATGTATAGGGGCAGCCAGGTAGCACAGAAAGTAAGAGCACTGGCTCCAGTGTCGGGATGACCTGTGGATCGAATCTGGGCTCAGACACTTAGCACCCACCCAGAAACACCTGGTTGTGTAACCTTGAGCAAGTTGCTTAACCCCGATTGCTGAAGAAGAAGAAGAAGAAGAAGAAGAAGAAGAAGAAGAAGAAGAAGAAGAAGAAGAAGAAGAAGAAGAAGAAGAAGAAGAA
>NW_027187359.1:19011520-19048721 GCF_028583685.1 Petaurus breviceps papuanus | reverse complement strand
AAGAAGAAGAAGAAGAAGAAGAAGAAGAAGAAGAAGAAGAAGAAGAAATTCATGTATACAATGTCAAGCATAAAGTCTAGGAATCTCTCTTGACTTAATAGTTTAGTAATTATTAAAAAAAACACGTAAATTTACTATGGGATTTTTTCTTCACAAACCCATTTCAGACATATTTTTATTTTTATCTACTTACTGATGATTCATTAAAATATATTCTAGAATTTTACCATTAATCAAAGTAAAAGCTGCATTTATGGATTGAGAAGTCTGGAAACCAGCTGCTTGTGATTCACTCTCCTGAGGTCAGCTCCAGCCATTCTGGGCCCTGAGTCTGACCCAGTACAGCTCACATGGGACTGTGTTTGGCTCCCAGCCTGATGCAATAGTCCCTTCTTGTTGGCCTGCCAGGCTGTCTTCAGTGGGAGATTTGTTTCTCTCTGTTACTCTGTGGCTTCTGTAGTAGTAAAATTTGTTTAGAGTCATTTATTACAGGTATTGGATTTCTTTGGAATGGGAGCTCATGTTAGTTCCTGCTTTTACTCCTCCATCTTGGCTCTATCGCCCCCCCCCCCCACATGTAAATTCTTACTGATCCTGATTTGAAGATGGAAACAGCATTTGAATATCTCTATTACTATTGGACTCCTCCAATTGATAATTCTTTCAAAAATCATCAGTAGTAACTAAACAATAAATGAATAAATGTATGAATAAATGAATATGACAAATGCTGGAAACAAAAATGAAAAATGGAAATAGTGTTTTCTGTCAAAGAGCTGACATTTTATTTGGAGGACACAGCATGAAAAGAAAGTTCAACAGCAAGACATATAGTAAAGACTAGAGATTCCTAGCTTATATAAATAGGTCATATGACAGTATCAGGGTACTTCAGGGAACAGAGGTAGAACAGATAGAAAAGCCAGGAGAACCTCAATATTGAGTGGTGGGTAAACAGTAAGACCTCATGGGTGATCTTAAAGAATGAATAAACCTAATGACATCCTTATGATTCAAGCTTTATGGATACTCAAGTGGAAAGAAAGGAAGTACACTTCTTAAAATGACAGGTCTTTTGAGTCCCTGCACCCACCATTTCAGATGAGTTCTTTTGGGGACCAGGAAGAACAAGGAATGCAATGGGAATGTGTACACTGCTTCCACTCCCCTACCCCATGGTGGCAGGTCTTTGTAAATACCTTTTTTAGACTTGGTGATTTGATATTTATGGACTTTAAGAGACATACCCAGGGTCACATAGCCAGTAAGTATCTGAGGCATTATTTCAACTCAAGGTGTTCTTGACTCCCAATCTATTTTCTATTCAGCATGCTAGAGATGAGGAATCTGAGCCACATAGAGCAAAGTGTTTTTTTCCAAAATCACAAGGATAATATGAGGCAGAGCTGGAATTTGAATATATGTCCTAAAAATTTATTCCTTTTTCCTTTGTATTTTATTTCATCTTCTATAGCAACCATAATACTTAAGTACACCATAGATCAAGCATAAATGATGAAATGTTTTAATGGGATGGGGAAAACATTCTGAAGATACTAAATTATAACCTAATGCCAGAAAGTTTTCTTCATGATCCAGAAAGAGTATGGATTCTGGAAGTTAGAATGTTAACAGGTAATTATTTATTCATTTTTGTTCCCTAGGGAATATGCTATTTTTCCTTATTTATCATTATTAAAAAACATTTGTTATGTTTAGAATTTAGTTTCTTTTTCTAACCAATACAAAAACCATCCTTCTTGCCATCCAAATTAATAACCTCAATCTTCCTTAACTCTTCATTCTCCCTCAACTCTCATAACTTATCAGTTGCTAAGTCCAGTTAAATCTACCTTCACATCTCTGGCCATACCCTCTCTTCCCTACTCTTAAATAGTCATCACCCTATTCCAGGACATGATTGCTTTTCAGTGGGACAATTGCTATTACCTTCTATTTGGTACTTATGATTCCTCTCTATTTCAGTTTCTATATAGCTAGTAAACTAATATTTCTGTAATTCCTCTCCTCAAAAAAATCAGTGGTTCACCATTGCCTCAGGATAATATATAAATTTTTTTCTGTATCTTCTTTAAATTCCTTCAGAATATACAATCTATTTCTAGCCTATCTTTCTAGGTTCATTATACATTATTCCTATTCATACCCTCTGTGGCCTAACCATAGTAGTCAACTGGTTCTTCTCAATTAAGTCCACTTCTTGTACAAGTAAAGACCACACCTGTAATGTAATTGATGCTCTTAAAAAATGAAGGATAAACAACTTGATGCCATATATACTTTATATGCAATACTATAATGATAACTATAATCATAATCATAATCACATATGTATGGATATGAAGAAATTGGTTAAAAGTTCAATTTTCTCCTAAAAATATTGAAAAATATCCTCCTCTATACATACACACACGCACACATACACATACATTTCTGGGGCATGGTTCAGGCCTTTTATCTCTTGCTTCTGAATAGCTATAAAATCTGGCTGCTTTCCCAAACACTAAAATCATTCATTAGCTTCCATGGTATTTGTATTAAGTTTTTGTCACTTATTTTTTGGGCGGAGAATAGTTAATGGTGTGTGATTGACTGTGTTATTTTGTTTCAGTGGTAGATTTGAGAAGGGAGGGGGATGTTTTAGTTTGCAGAAAATGTTTCTGTGAAAGAATTCCTCCCAGAAGCAAAACAGAATAGGTAGCTTTCAAGAATCTGCTTAAAGTATTATCCTTTTGTAGACACCTCAGAATTGTACTTTTGAACTTCTCCTGTCCCCCACTTGTTTTTAGGGAAGATGGATATTCCACATTTGAAGAGGTCTCCCCAATACGTAGATGATATTAAAGCAGGATCTGACCTTCTGTTCTTTCCTTTGTTAAAGACATCAATGAAATTCTCCTTGTGGAGATTTAATTCAGGCCATCAAATGGCTTTTATCAAGTGCCCATCTGCTCAGGGCCTGTTACAGATGCTCTCCAAAGCAAGTTAAAAGAATCTCTCTATGTCCTTTTCAGTGCTGGGTTATGCAATGAAGATTATCTAGCAGATAGAGGGCAGGATTTGGATTGAGAAAGACAGGGATTAACATTCCTTCTCAAAGTTTACTGCATAATATTGGGTAAATCACTTAACCTTTCTCGGCTCTCCCTTTCCCCATTTGGAAAACAGGGACATTACTTGCCAGACTGGGCCTGTTAAGAGGAATAAATAAGACAATGCTCATGAAGCACTTTAAAAACTTGAGACTGCTAGCCAGATATGAATTAATTAATGTAAATTCATTAAGAACCTGCTATGTGTTAAGTGCTATTCTAGGCACTGTGGTCACAAAGAAAAATATGAACCTGCTCATGCCCTTTAGGGTCTTATATTCTTTTGAGGGAAATGGAAAGTAAATTATGATTATTCCATTTCCAATAGTTTTAATTTTATTGTCAGATTTTATGATTTCTCTTACACCAAAGTCTTTTTTTATTGAAACTATTTTTTATTTAAAAAAGGCATGCTACTGCTTTGTTTCCCCCATCAGAAACTACAGACATCTTGAATTTCTGATTTCAGTAGGCATATTGTAGAACAGCTAGACCATCTTCCTGAATAGAACATTTTCCTTCACATGACATTGTCAGAGATCAGTGTGTGAAGAGACTGTCAAATCATGTGGATCAATTTATTGCATATCTTTGGCCATATGATTTAGAACAAAGACATAACTGGTTACTCTGTATTACCATATTGTTTTTAATTTCATGGAGTCAACATGATAAAAACTTACATAAGCCACCTTTGACATTGACTTTTGAAAACCCTTGAAGATGATAGTGACCCTTCAATTGCATTTTATTTAGTTTGTACACATTTTGCATAGGCTTATTTACATGCAATTTATGCTGCTTCATCAACATTGTATATAGGAATTATTTTTAAATCCATATAAATTATCAGAAATTCTATATCCTATATATTCTATACCCAACAAAACCATGCATGAAGAGATAGGAAAATAGACCCCATTTAAAATACCTGAAGATAGCATAATATACCTGGGAGTCTATCTGTCATGACAAGCCCCATAAGTGTATGAACATAATTATAAAACATTTTTATATGAATAAAGTAAGATTTAAATAATTAGAGAAATATTATTTCTCCATAGGTGTACAGAGTCAATATAAGAAAAATGGCAACTCAATCTAGTCTATTTATTCATTGCAATACCAATAAAAGTATGAAAAAATATATTGCCAGAAAAAAATAACAAAATTTATTTTGGAAGGGCAAAATGTCAAAAATATCAAAGGAATTAATAACAAAAGAAGAGTTAGCAGTACCAGAACTTAAACTGTATTATAATGTGGTAATTATCAAAATCCATTTGATACTGGCTAAGAAAAAGAAAGGTGTATCATTGCAAATGTGTAAACATACAATACAAATGCAACCTCAGACATTTACTTGCTGTCTGACTCTAGGCAATTCACTTCACACTGTTTGCCTTATTTTCCTCATCTATAAAATGAGCTGGAGAAGAAAAAGGCAAACCATTGGGGTATCTCTACCAAGAAAATCCCAAATGGGCTCATGAAGAGTCTAGCACAATGGGAAAATGACTAAACATAACACACAGTAATACAAGGTTACTTTCTGTTTGACAAATCTAAAGATTTAGGGATAAGAATTCACTATTTGGTAAAATTATTTTTGAGAAAACTGGAAAGCAGTTTTGGAAAAAAATTAGATATAGATCAGTATTCTACACCTTTTATCAAGATAAGATCAAAGTGGATACATGACCCTATAGATAGATATAAATGGAACTATCATAATAAATGAGAGGAACAGACATTAGACTTACGGTAGTAAAAGAAATTATGAAGTAAATATTAGATAGCAAGCATTGTGAGATATAAAATAGATAAGTGTGATTGGATTAAGTTAAAAAAGTTTTGTATGCATAAAACCAATATAGATAATATTAGTAGGAAAGCAGAAATTTGGGGGGTATATATAGTTTTTTTGGATAAAGGTATCATGTTTCAAATGTATGTATTTGTTAAATTTATAAGAATTTGACTCATTCCCCAAAATATAAGTATTAAAAGGATATAAACAGGAAGGTTTTTTTGATGAAAGAATCAAAACTATAGATAGTCATGTGAAAAATGATCTAAATAATTATGGATTACAGAAATTCAAATTAAACAATTTTGAGATATCTCCTCACACCTATAAGACTGCCTAAAATGATAGAAGGAGAAAATGATAAATGTTGGAGGTGATATGGAAAAATTGGGAAATTAATACACTGTTGGTGGATCTATGAACCAATCTAAACATTTTCAATCACATTCTGGAATTATGACCCCAAAACTATAAAACTTTTTATACCTTTTGACTTAGGAATACCACTATTTGAACTATTTCCCAAAGTGATCCAGGAAAAGAACTGATATTGTTCCTCTCTTTGTGGTGGCAGGGTCCTGGGAATTGAAAGGATGCCCATAAATTGGGGAAATGGATAAACCAGTTGTAATATATGATTGTAATGGAATACTACTGTGCCACAAGAAATGATGAACAGGTTGGTTTTAGGAAAAAAAATGGAAAGACTTACATGAAATAAAGAAGAGTAAATGAGCAGAACCAAGAGGACATTGTATTCAGTAATAGCACTGTTATTTAAACAATAACTGTAAACAACTAAGCTATTCTGAATATTATAAATATTGAAATCAAGTGCGATAGGACCTATGAATGAAGATACTAACAATCTCCAGAGATAGAAATGATAAATAGAAGCATGTGTGTGTGTGTGTGTGTGTGTGTGTGTGTGTGTGTGTGTGTGAAATGATCACCAAATGTGGGAAGGGAAGGGTGGGAGACAGTTGTAAACTTCAAATGTAATAAAAAATTAAAAATAAGTAAAAATTAACAATTTTTAAAGACTAGAACTCTGATTATCAAAATGATCAGTCATGTTTCCAGAGGACTGGTGAGAATATTACCCCTTCTTTATATAGAAGTGATAATTTAATATGCACAATGAGATATATTTTGGATATGGCCAACATGAGTATTTTTTTTTGTAATAGGCTAGCAAAATAAAATCCTTTTCTTATTATGGCGTCTTTTTTTTTCAATTCTTCCCCCAAGTGTTTCCCCAGATTTAGAAGGTGAGAGTTAGAGAAAAAAAGTTTTTTTTTAACAAATTATTTTAAAAATATTTCTTTAATAAGTGTTACTTAGCTACCTGGAAGAGAATGGTACTTTGATTCTCAAATAATATACTAAGTGCAATATATGCATGAGTAGGGGCTATAACGGTGAAACTTTCTTTGTTCCAAGAATAGAATCCCAACTTTCCAAAGATGTGACTAGTTAAGTACAGAGATGTTCATCAAAATAGATTAACATACTGACTCTGCCATCTACTTTTTTATGGTCTCGAGGAAGTACTTTCTATCTCTGGTCTTCAGTTTATATTTATCTGCAAAATGAGAGGATTGGGATAGATGGCTTCCAGGTTTCTTCCAACACTAAATGTATAATTCTGTGAAATATAGTAAATCTCTTTCAGACCCATGAAATTTCTTTTTGTTTCTTCTCTGTTGGTGGCATGGGAGTGGAAAAGGGAGCAAAGAATCATAACAATCACAACTTTTTTTAGAGTTCTTAACCTTTAACTTGATTGAGATCCTACTTCAATGGCCACATGAATGAAGATACTATCAACCTCCAGAGATAGAAATGATAAATAGAAGCATTTGTGTGTGTGTGTGTGTGTGTGTGTGTACACACAAAATGGAGGAACTGAATCATATCTATGCTACTACTGTTGCTAGAAATCAAACTAGAAGAAAGTTGCTGCTAAACAGAAATATGGCTCAAAATTTTCCTTGAAAAGACAAATAAAACCTTTGAGAGAAACAGCCTTATCACATATCCAAAAGTAATAAGAAAAAACATTTCATTTGACATTTGGAACTCTCACATTGTAGTGTCCAAAATTTATCTGTAAGGAAAATTCTACAAATATATCTTATTTACTAGCATGTACTGTAGTGGAAAAAGATATAAAAAGAAATTTTAAGGAGAATTTGGAAAGAATCTTCAAATAAATGTAACATATTATTTGCTACTCAGGAAACTAATATACAGGCTGTATTACCTGTACTGAGTGAGGATGGTGACAAATATAATGGGAAATATAGATAAAAAATAAGGAATGAATGAAGCCAAAGTCATGGATTGCACAGAAGCCTCACAATTTTATAGTAAGAATATTTTCTTGAAGAATTCATTGAAAAGTGATGGTCAAGATAAATATCAACTAGTATCACCCACAATAATTAAATTAAAAAAAACTCATTGTAATTTAATGAATAAGAAGTGACTTAATATTGACATAGTATTTTTTTTCCTGAATCAGCAGTTAGTGCAGTCAAATCACTAACATATTAAGAAAAGGAATAAATTTCATAAATGATTAAGAGAAAGAGCAACAAAAATGAGGAAAACACAAGTAGTATACAATTAAAACAACCCTATCCTCACTTAATTAAACAAGGGACTGATGATTAAATTGGAATATTAATATAAGGAATTGAATAAACATTGATGGGACTGATTTCATACTGAAGCTTAACAAATAGTAATAAATCTTCAAATGAATGAACTGAGGGAGAATAACAACTTTCATATTTGTTAAATATTTTATTTTCTTACCAAGAAGAGAGATCATACAACAAAGAAAATACTGGTACAGAATATATATATTTTTCATAATATCTTGTAAAGATAAAAAAGGGGGGAAATTATAAATAGCAACAAATTAAAATGGGAAGAAGCAGTGAAAGATAAAAATCACTTTAAGGAAAGCTTGCAAAGAACCCCAACAAAATCAGTCTGAAAACATTTAGGGACAAAAATCTGAGTAAACAAACAAAAAATAAATAAACAGAAAATAAATTGTCAAAAAAGATATACAAATACTTAACTTTTTTTAACCTTAAAAAGTTTAGTCATTGAAGAGTTACTAAAACATCATAATCTGCAATGGGATAGTGAGAGAGAGAGAAAAGGGACTAAAATAAATAAATATTGAAATGATATTCGCATTAGTCTAATTGTATGCAGTGGAGATCCATAGTGGAGGCATTGAAAGTGTGAGAGCATAGTAAGATTTATTTTCAAGAGATCCAGTGGAAGGGGAAATATCAACTCATGGGAAAATGTTATACTTTATTAAAGTCAAAGTAAGGTGACAAAAAAAAATCATGAAGAAATCCAGTACAAAATCATACCTTAGTAGGGATTGCTGTAGATAGTGAGGTTCTAGATGTTCCCATTGATGGAAGATCTTATTATGGTTGCATCCAACACAAGAACATTTTCAAACTTCCACTAAGAAATCTATATTCATTTCAAAGATTTTGACATTATTATCCATATAGAAATAAGTAAGCAGATAAAAAAAATGAGAGACAGAGACAGAGACACAGAGAAAGGCATATATATATATATATATATATATATATATAGAAAGAGAGAGAGAGACAGAGAGAGAGAGACAGAGACAGAGACAGAGACAGAGACAAACAGAGAGAAATGGAGACATAGAGACAGAGACAGAGAGACAGGAGCAGACAGAGGAGAGAAGTAATAGATTGACATTGATATTTAGTGCAAATAGATAATGAGTTTGGCTAAAGACAAAATGAGAGTACAAGATTTTATCTAGCTTTTGGGAAATTTGGGAAAGCTTATTTAATGACAACTTCTCCCAGATACAAAGTTCATTTTAAAATCAATTTTGTGCTGGTATTGTTGCATAAGTACAAATGACTGAACAATACAATTTCTAAAGAATTAAAATAAGTGTTAGACAGCAAAGGAAAGGCACATGGCAAGGTTGAGCAGGCTGCAACAGATAATAAATGAGGAAGTATAAAGAAGCACCAGAGAGAGAGGAACAGAATCAGGAGAACATTGTATACAATTATAGACACATCGTTTCTGTGATAACTGACTGTGATAGACTGAGCTCATCTCAGCAACGCAAGGTTATAAGACAACTGCAGAAGACTCATGATGGAAAGGGTTATCCACATCCAGAGAAAAAATTACATTCTGAATGCAGATTGAAGCAAACTGCTTGCTCTCTCTCTTTTTTGTTTTGTTTTGTTCCTTCATTCTCAATTCTCATTCTATTGGTTATAAGTCTTCTTTACAACTTGACTAATGTACAATGTGAAAGTATCTGTAGGACTATATCAGATTGCATGCTGCCATGGGGGGGGGGTGAAGGGGGAGCAAAGGAAGTGGGAGAAAATTTGTAACTCAAAAGCTGTGGAAATGAATGTTGCAAAGTAAAAGTAAACAAATTAATTAATTTTGAAAAAAGAAGTATGAGAGAAAATAATTTCAGCCAAACTCTAAGATTTATTTTAAAGGTGAGTAGGTTATGTCACAAGTGTAATAGCAATGAGTTTTTTTTTTTTTTAATTTTAATCCTATTTCTATCTCAGATTTTGGGCAAACTAGAACTATGAAGTGAGAGTAAAGGTTTATTGGTTATACTATCTTTAATGGTGAAAAATATTTGCAGATCTATCTGCTCACTCTGACTCTCACTCTGTATCTGTCTCTCACTTGTTATCTGTCTCTCTGACTCTCACTCTGTATCTATCTCTCTACCCCACCCCCCTCTTTTTCACCTCCCCTGCTGTGTCAGACTTGGCATGACTCAGAGGATATGGATAGATCTAGGCTAAGTTAGTCATAGTTTCAATTCATTTAGAAAATTTCCCAAGACTATAAGTTACAGAGAAGACAGAGACCAGGCAAGGCAGCATGAGTAGAAGGAGTTAGTTTTTTTAGAATTTCATGTATGTATAAAATAACAGGACTATTAATATATGTGTGTATATATATACTTGAGTACGTATATGTATTAATTATTTTTTATTTTATTTATTCATTTGTTTGATTATATGTTTGTTGTTGTTTATTATGTGGGGGGACATAATGGGAAAAGAATCTGAGGCAAAAAGACCTGCCTTCCATTCTTATCTTGCATTTCTTCTTCTCCACCTCATTTTACTTCCATGCAAAAGTGAGACAAATACTTGTAGTACATACCTTACATGTTGTGGTCAGGATAAAATGAGACAGTGTATATAAGGAGCTTTTCAAATATTAAAGCTCTATATAAAAGTTAGTTACTATTATAACTTACACCTTGTGTTCATTGAATGTTTTCTATTTTCTTTGGATTGGCTTATAGTTGTTGAAAATTACTAAAAACACCCAATTAAATGTATATTAAACCCTCTCTATGCTTCTCCTCATACACAAATAAAAATACAATAGCAAGTCACAAGCCAAAAGAATCAGAATTAGTTTCAGAGGAAAAGATGAGGAGAAGTTGAATGAAACCCATTTCCCAGGACCCAGTCATAAGTTCTTAGTTTAGCAGATTGGAGATAGCACTGTATTCAATGTAATTGGACCTGGTCTCAAAGCGCTGTAAACCCCCTCAACATTGGGAACAACATTAAACTATTTCCTCTTCTTTACAAAGGAAGGAATGAATTAGATCACCTCTGATCTTTTGGCTCCAACATTGTGATTCTGCAATCTGGTGCTTTACCATTACAATGTATATTATACATTATCTAATTAGAGCCCAACAATTAGAAAGTATCAAGTGCCAGAATATGTTTACATTCTTTCTTAGAGAAATAGACAAATAACAGTGAAGAAAGTTCTTGTCATGACTTTAAAAAAAGCAGCAATATTGCAGGAACTCTTCAGGTATTTCTGGAGATCGGTCATTTTGTCCCAGTTCTTGTACCTTTTACAATTTACCCTGAAGTAATCTGTGATGAAAATTCATGTTTATATTGATGGCCATAAGACATCTCAAAACTCAGTTATTAAAGAAAGATCCATTAAGATTCATTGTAACTACTCAGGTAGGAGAGTGTTAGAAACACTTTCAATAAGGGGTGAAATATAAAAGGCATTTCCTTTGCTTTCCATTAATTCAAAAAATATAAGTAAACACTCAGAAGTCATCACAACCCTTTACCTGCTGGAATAGTTGAATCATAGTTTGGCTCATGCAGATTTTTCCCCCTATGTTTCATCTCTAAGTAAATTTATTTTTAGACAGAAGGCTGTGTTTATTATGGAACTGAAATTTCCATAGAACTTTGAGTATTCTTATCAATGTAAGTTTCACTCTTTGACAGTGTATTTCTGTGAACCCTTCAAAACTCCTTAATTTCTAAGTTGGCATGATACCAACTGGCCTAAATTAAAGAAATTAGAAAGAAGGGACAAATCAAAAAGGAAATACAGGGTTACATGAGGTAACTTTTCTGTGACATTGCAAAATAACCCCATCAGTATTGCTCTTAGGTTTTATGATTAGACTATTCCAGATGGCAGCTTATTTTACTCACCAACATGAAATGGATGAAAAAAAAAGGCATTTTAAAATGTTACCTATGGCTAAAATATTTTTTAAGGCAAAACAGAACCTACTCACCCTGGCCTGGCTGCTGCATCAGTTGCTTTTCTGGACCAAAGATCTGACACAAAACATCCGCTCTTTACGATACATTATTCAATACTGAATAATACAGAATCATTGAATAAAATAGGACTGTTATTCAGCACAAATAAAAGTAGTTGGAATTGATTTGAGTACTACTCACTGTGGGTATACTATATAAGACCAAGGAAGGTGTCCAAAAAAGAAAGTACAAGATGGAAAATCCTATAGCTAGCCCAAGAGGTTTTTCTGGCATATGTAGAAAGCCTATTCTTATGTAAACTCTGACCAATTTTCTCATTTTATGATCCCCCTCCCCCCTTCCCACATGTTCCATTTGCAATGTGTTTCCTACTATCGAATATCAGCCAAGACAAAGAATAAGTTTGCTTTTTAAAATGTGCCGCTAAATTCTTTTTTATTCATAGGCCACATTCTATATTTCTTTCCTAGGCAGAGTAATGATAATACAATGGTTTTCTTTCCTTCCCTCCACCTAGGGAGCTAGTAAGAGGGAAGTAATTTATCAGAGTGAAAATGGCATGACAGTTCCTGCCGACCTTCCCCATTGCTGTTGACAGCACCACCATTTTACTATTCCCCTAGGCCCAGAACCTAGGGATCATTACGAGCTCTATCCTTTTCACACCCTACCCCTAGGCCTCAATCTATTTCTCCAATGAGTCATATGCCAGTTAGATATAACAGACCTTCACCTAGATTGACCCTCATTCCTACCTGTTCCCATTGCTACTGCCTTTATCACATCTTAGGACGAATATCATCCTTTCCATGTTGGCCTCCTTGACTTGTGTCTTGTTCACATGCAATTTATCTTAAAAAGTCTGTGAAAATCATCTATGCCCTGCCACTTCTACCACATAGTTTCTACAACAGAAGTCACTAAGCAGATGTCACTTTGTTCATGAGATTGTGCAAACAATTTGGAAGCCTATTTTATCTCTGGGTTAAAAAAAAAGGAAGATTTTGTCCTTAACAGTTAAATGACCACAGACATGGGAGATAAAGAATAAAGCTAGATTGGATACAATATCCTTTAAAAATTGTAATATTAAAATAGTCTCATGATACTAACTTGTCTGGACAAAAGATTAACTCTTTATCCAACCTTATAGATTTGCACCTGAAATTTTATTGATACGAGGAATTCTGGTTGAACAATTGTTCCACCAATATAAATCAGTAAGTGATATGCAATGCATAATTTTAGAGAGTTACCTTGGAAACTGAGAATACAAGTCACATATTGAGCATCAAATAAAAGCTATGTGTCAGTGGAAGGACTTGAACTAAGGTCTTTCCGATTCTGGACATCTTCCTTCTCATTTTCCAGTCTCTCTTAAACCAGTTTGCAAGCAGTAACCTCCTGAGAACAAAGGATTTGTTGGTTTATTAAGTTTGTAGCGGCTTTTGCAGAGAGGTAATGATAAGAAAATGGAAAAAGTACAGAAAATCAAAGTAGGAGCCAATGAACCAATCTGTTCCTGCATGGTAACCAAGGTGGCATTCTACTTTTGTCCTCAAGCATAAATGGATATATTTTGGATGAAACTGACCCTGCCCAGGGAACTAAGTTGTTACTCATATTAGTGAAGGAATCTTATTAATGAGAAATAAAATTACTTTCCTCATGAATAATGACATCCTAATGGTAAATTTAAAGAATACTTATTAAAAATTATGACCTTTTACATCCAGGGCATATGTGAGCTGATAGAGGTCACCATAGACAATTAGTATTAAAAACAATTAGATATTTAGTATAAGATAGATCAAAGGTGAGAATATCAAGGGTTAGTGATTGAGCATGACTCCCAAAGGCTATTATGAATAGATTCCTTATAATTTAAGTTACTTTTAAAAGTGTATAATATTTTAAAAAGTGATCTTCTTAAGTAATTTGCTCCCAATTAACCTTGGGGCTTGTAGACAAATGAACCAAATATGATTTAAAAGACTTCTACAAATAGATTTCAAAGGCCAAAATTCTCTCCTAGGAGGCCTCAAAATATGGTATTGATTTATCATTTTAAATGACATTTAAATGGCAGTTTTCAATGCCATTTACTATTTTGTTCATCTCAAATTCCATGTGATACTTTTCCCTTGCTGACTAAATTTAAAGAACTCATGAATATACTCAGAGTGAATGACATTGATGGGGTTTAGGCTCTGGGAACCCCTTAAAACTTTTGCACCTTCCCATAAGATCAGGCATTTGCCTGACACCATAAGCCTTTCACTATGACTAGGCCTAAATCTCTGTTACTCTTAACCTAGTCTAGCCCTCCATTGTCCAGCTACTTCCCACTCTTGATCCTATTTAAATATCTATTCCCGAATTCAACAGGACATGGCCTTGTGGGTGTTTTGGGGTCTTGAGCATCCCTAAATACTGACATGCTGGGTCCTGTTGAATGAATTCAATTCAAGCCTTCTCTCAACCAAAATAAAACAAAATTATTAAAGATATGCCATAATGGCTAGGTGGCAGTGAATAGAGCACTGGCCCTGGAGTCAGGAGGACCTGAGTTCAAATGCAACCTCAGACACTTGACCCACTCACTAGCCATGTGACTTTGGGCAATTCACTTAACCCAAATTGCCCTTCAAAAAGCAAAAATAAATAAATGATTATTTGCCAGAATGGGTAGACTCATAAGGAGCCTAACTATTTGCAATGCTTGTATGGACAAGTGAGCCAGAACAATCTGACACAGACTGAGTCTGTGCTAGATTGAATCTCAGCCCCTTCAGAAAGGCAGGATGGATCTTATATACAGGAAGACTATGTGTGTGAGGGGGATTTAGGGTGGTCTAGAGAAGAGGTTTAAGGGAGGGTCTTGAGCAGTTTAAAGAGGATCTTTATGCCACACAGGTCAGAATCCAGGAATGGTACTAAGGGTGGGAAATAGTTAAAGGTTACCTGGAGATGACAGACAATGGAGGGCTAGGCTAGTTTAAGGGTAACAGATTTGGGTATAGATATTTTGATAGGATAAAGGGTGGGAAGTAGCTGGACAATGGAAGACTAGGCTAAGTGGCTTATGGCCTCATGCAAATGCATCATCTGCACAGATACAAGGGTTTCACAGAGACTAAAACCCATCATTATTGAATGACTCCTCCAGTCATTCAAGGAAACCAATCCCTTAGGAAAATACAGAATATAGTGAATTCCCTTTATGATTAGTACTTTTTTTTTCATTTTTCTTTACTCTTTCCCCTAGATTTATTGTCTGAGGGCTTTCAAGTCCACCATGATTCTTCTTTTTTATGTACTGATAACTTGTTTCATGGCTAAATTAATGACCTTCACGAATAAAAATAAATATAAATAAGAAAGTACTATATTAGAACCACTTTGAGAACAAATCCCCAGAACAAGGAAAACATAACAATTTGTGACTCAATTTACCTTTACTAAATTGCACCATTAGTCAAAAGTCAATAAACATTCATTATGCTTGTACTTAGCACTGCTACAGGGCTAAAATCAGGGAAAGAAAGCAATTCCCTGCCCTCAAGGAACTTGCAAGACAATACACAAAAGGAACCTGAAAAGGGGGGGGGGGGAAGAATGGAATGTCCAGAGGGTACCTGGCCCAGGAGACTGAATATAGCTTCAGTTGAACCTTTTAAAAAAGGAGTCATTGCTCTGCCCACCAACCCTCCAATTAAATGGGAGTGGCAACTGAGGAAGTGTAGTGTAACAAAGCTGAATCAGTCTCCTAGAAGATTAGATTTTATGAGATGAGATGAAATTACTGTAGAGGAATCCTGATATTTGTTTTCCACCTGCTGTTCAGTTGATAGCGATAATAGATAAAGGTAAATATCTTGGAATGAGTATTTTGTAAGGTAAAACATCATAACTTAGGATGTGGATATATGATTGGTTAATATCAGTTATATCAATATCTCTAAAAAGATATTGAAATTTTAAAACTTTTTGATAGTTACATGTATATTGAGGCAATGGGACAAAGATAGGATGGGAAAGGAAAGAAAGGGACAACAATGAACTCTGGGAGGTACTCAGTAGCATTTGAACCTGTTATAAGATTTTTTATGAAGCAAAAAGAAAGAAGATAACATTTATAGAATCAAATAAATTATAGACAGAAATTTCCTTGAACTTTTCCCATTCATCTTTTAATCAGTCAAACTAAGGGTTATAAAAACAGGCACAGACTTTGTCACAGTCTATAGAAACATATGAATGAGGTTTTTAAAATGTTATCAGAATATAGAATATATACGATTAAGCCTGACATTTGAAGATCTTCATAATCTGTGTCCAGCCTACTTGTTCAGATGTATTGTATATTAGACCATTTCAGCATCCTACAATTCAGTTATATCAGCTTGCTTTCTAATTCCTGTATACAACATTCCATGAGCCATCTCTATGACTGCATAGAGTGTCCCCCATTCTTGGAATGCTCAACCTCCTCAATTCCCCATCTTCAAATCTCTTCAAGGTTCAAATCTTAGTTGTTGAGACTCTCTGTTGCTTCAAATTGCCATAATATGACATGATTCCTTGCCATATCTAGTAGGCTATAGTGCCTTAAATGAAGTGACTATTTTTTTAATATTTATTTTGTTTGTGTTGAGTAACCACAGCATTTCACATAATTCTTTGTACATGATAAGCAATTCATAAATATCTGAGTATATTGTTATTGAATACATTATTAGTGGATGAGATAACATTTAAAATTAATTTATTTCATTGACACAATATGTTTATTTAATCTGCATAATTTCAGACAACACAAATGAATGAAACTGAAAAGAGAGGGAAGGGAGGGAGAAAAAGAAAGTTTGTGTGTTTGTGTGTGTGTGTGTGTGTGTGTGTAAAAGAGAGAAAGAGATAGATAGATTGGGAGAGAGAGAGAAAGAGAGATTATTAAGCATAAATGTAATCTGGCATGAGCACAGTGCTAAGAGTTAGGGATATAAATATAAACAAGCAAAAGAGTCCCTACCTTCAAAGAATGCATAGAGAAAATCTAAACTCTAGAAAGAGGTTGGAGAATCTTCATAGCACCACAATTTAGAAATGTTTGTGGAATGACCTGGAAACTTGGTTCTGGAAAAGATAAATCTAAAGCTCAAATATTAGAGACCAAGTTCCCAGGGGGAATAGTCTAAGTTTTCATAGGAAGGAAGTTCAGTGTATTAGTTTACCATGGTTTAGAAATAGACTAAAAGTAAATGGAAATATGATTCTTGGCAAAATAAGATGAAAGCTCATACATTCTGTATAGAAATATTTATAGTAAAAAGAAAGTTGAGGAAGATGAGATAACAACTGGCAGGGGGAGAGGTAAGGGAATCAAGCATGATTTCACAAATTAGGTAGTTCATTGGGAGAGTTATTTTTTTCTCCACTATCTATCATCTATCTATATATTTATCAATCATCTATCTCATCTATCATTCTACCTACTTAATTACTTCTTGTTAATTTTGCTAGGGAGGGCTCATTATCCAACATGCCCTAATCTTACTTGAGTTGCTTAATAGTATGACAAATCAAAAATTAGAAAGATGAGTTAGCTTGAACCATCAAATCTAGATTTCTCATTCCATGTTATCTACAGGTGATACTGGGTCTCCCTTAATACATGTGAAGATACTGCTTTTGTGTTCTAAAGGGATGTAAATTAATGACTGATTCAAGGTTTCTTATCCTTTTCTAAGCAAAAAAATCAGTTATCATTTAGCAGTACCCCTTCAATGCAAAGACATATGCTGTATTTATTGCAAAACTTGGAAATATGGATAGATAAATGATAGATGAATATAGATAGATAGATTATATACATATATATAAGAAAATATTCCCACTTGATAGCAATGTGCTGCAAAAACTAAGTTACCCCAGATTTCATTGCCAGATTCAGACCTCCAATTTTTAGTTAAATAGCTATTCAATTTGGAATTTTTTTCAACAGTTTATATCATGAGATCTACATGCAGCTGCTCATCTCACTATAATTCAAAGACACACATAAAATGATAATAGGCAGGAGGCCTAATGGAAGTACAGATCGCTGACAGTTTTTTCCATAAGAAACATGCAATGTTATACTCAAAAACTAATCCGTGTTCTCCATCTGAAAATATACTCTTCCTCATTATTGCTTGCCAAATATTCTAAACAAATACATGCCTAATCAGAATATTTTTTTATTTGTTTGATAAATCTAGCTCAATAGAATTAGTTAAAAAACAGTTAATATTCTTTGTGACCTATGTTAAATTACTTTGTATAAGAATACGTAAAGTAGGAGCCTTTCTGTTGAGTATTAAATGAAGTTACATCATACATCTAATTACCTGGTTTAATGCCCAGCAAAGGCAACTTCCAAAGTTCAAAATACCAGCATAGCAGCCCTTCATTTTATTCAGTGACAAATTAATAACAGAGAAAATCAAAATACAGCATTCACCAAATGTAGTTCAATAATTTCCAAGCACTAATCCACTCCTGGGCAGTATATTCATTTAGTCAGTCACAAAGTCCCTCTTCTCAAATGGAGATTAGTTTCCAATCTTAAACAATGTACATTCATTTGGTCAGTCACAGAGCACAAAAAAGTCAAAAGTTTCCCACCTCTCATTCACAACCAAATTACAATTATCATCAGTTAACTCAAAGCACCTTCTCAAAAGGGGCAGTAGAGAGCACAAAAGCTATCTACCCTGAATTATAACAAGGTTAAGATATCATTACAGAATTTAATACACCAAGAGAGGTCTTTTCTTCATCTTGACAAGAGGCAAGTTCCCAGCAATCTCTTTTCCTGGGGAGACAAAGCTTAGCAAGACCACAAGACACATTGCCAATGTCCTCATCAATTCATTATCTGCCTGAAGAACAGTCCTAGGACCCCTGAAAACAGCAGCAAGACCTTCTTCCAGGATTTCTGTAAACATAGAACAATAAAATCCTTCTTCAGGGCTTCTGAACCAACAACAAGATTCCAGAACTTTGGCAACAGCACTGTCCTTCACCAGCAGACGAATTTGGAAAAAAAAAACAATAACAACAAAACAGATAAAGGACAGGCATCACAGCCATGTCTCCTTAGTCCTTGGCAGCTCCAGGTGTCAGCTCTCAAAAGTCCTGGCCCTCAGCAATCATCTCTCTCTCTCTCTCTCTCTCTCTCTCTCTCTCTCTCTCTGCCTCCACAATGCTGCTTCCAAAAATTCTTCTGCCTCTCTTCCTCTACTTGTGCCTCTCTAAATCCATTGCACCAGCTTCTCCCAGTTCCGCCCTCTCTTTTCACATCAACAAGTCCATCTCACCAGTAGGATTCACAAGCTCTGCGTTTTAACACTCAACCTGAAAACCAAGTCAATATAGGGGGACCCTTAAATTCCATTACTATTATACCTGGGATTCCTAAATTGACAACAGAAGATGCAAAAATAGTAACATAATCTCTGATGATAAAATATAATGAATGAATGACATCCTAAAGCACCATGTCTATAAATTTTTCCTTCGTTTGAGTCAAATATAAAATGTTGTCATGTCAAAGGATATTTCGGTGGCCAAAGATGACATATAGTACATTTTGTACAGTAAATTATGATAGTGTTGCTCAGTTAGACCAAAAATCTTCTCATGCCTCTGATTAAGAGAACACCACTGTGACAGTTTCACTGATCAAAAGGTGATCAAAATCTTAGCTCTGGAAAGTATTGTAATTAATGATGATTTTCTATTATATTCTTGACATATAGATGTTGTAGGAGAAAAGGATCAGGTTTCTGGTTCAAACATTAAGCATTTATTTGCTTATAAATCAAACACTGTAAGATCTATATGAGAAAGTAAAGGATTCATATGATTAAAGTCAGCATCCCATTAAGTGGAACATTCCTCATAATTAGCTATTTTCACAAATAATGATTTGCCTATTATATTACATTGAAAAAACTTTAAATGACCAACATAAGAATGATCTAAACTTATCTACTTATTAAAGTTTCAAACACTGAGCAATGCACTAGCTTTCTTCTTAAGAAGAGGAGGAACAGTGGGAAGCCTCTATTTTACTCTCTGTACTACGACAAGCATTCTTTTTTTTGTGACTCACCATTTTCTTTAGTTGTACAAAATAGTGAATAATCATACCCTGGCTGGGAAAAAAAGGAGTTTTAGCTTTAAACAAGTCCTTCTGTTCTGAAGCATCTATTTTGAAGGCTTGGGACCAGCAGCTTTAGTCCCAGCATCTTTGGGTTTGGACTCAGCGGTCTTAGCAGCCTTAGAATCAGACTTGGATGCCTTGGGATCAGACTTGACAGACTTGGAATCAGACTTAGTGCCCTTAGCATCAGATTTGGTGGCCTTGGGACCAGATTTGGTAGCCTTGGGATGTGACTTACTGACCTTGGCGGCAGACTTGGCAGCCTTGGGGTCAGTGGACTTGGTAGACTTGGGGTCAGTGGTTCTGGCAACCTTAGAGTCAGGCTTTGTGCTCCTAGAGCCTGGATGTTTGATGCTGATCCTAGGACCTGGACGCTTGGTAGCCATCTTGTGGCCAGCACTCTGGGCTCTGGCCTTGGGGATATTGGGTCTGAGTAGCTTGGCTTTGGAGGCCTTGGTGCTCAGGCCTTGATGGCTTTGGCGTTGTTGGCCTGCATCTTCTTCAGCCCCTTCTTATTGTGTTTTTTTGGCAAAACGCATGTTTCTTAGAAACTTGGGGTCAACTCCTTTCAGACACTCGTATCTCTGTGACCTAGGTTTCTTGATGCCATTTCGTGATGGGTTGTGAGTGGTATGGGTCTTAGACTTAGCCATCTTTACACCACAGGCTGTGCTAGCAGGCACTCCACCGACCGGAAGAGGCCAAAGGGAGAACTGCGACAAGCATTCTTGATGAAAAAACCAGAGCTGAACAGAAAATCTGACTTTCAAATACAAGAAGCAAGAGAAGCCCGAGAAGATAAACAGGAAAGAGAAGCCATGAGGAACTTATTAAAGTTGAACTATTTATATTCCTACATGGAAAAATGATAATAGTAACTCATAAGACTTTTCTTAGTATGAGTATAGTTGAAGGGAATATATATGTGTACATATACTTACATTTATATATGTATACATACATATATGTATATATTTGTATACATACATACATATATGTGTATGTATTTTTATATATGGATACATTATTATGTCACAATGTAACTACTATGTAAACGTTTTACCTGAGTACACATGTAAGACCTATAATGAATTGCTTGTCTTCCCAGGGGGAGTGGGTGAGGAGGGAAGAAAGGAAAGAATATGGAACTCAAAGTTTTAAAATCAAATGTTAAAAAAAAATTTTTTTACATGCAATTGAGAAATGAGATATACAGGCAATGGGGTATAGAAATTTAACTTGCCCTACTAGAAGGGAATATGGGGAGGATATAAGAGAGAGAAGATTGAGGGAGGGTTATTCAGTAGGTTCGCTATCTTGGGGGTATGCATAGGGGAAAGATGGGGAGAAAAATTGTAACACAATATCTTGTGGATATGAGTATTGAAAACTAAAAATATAAATAAAAGATTAGAAAATTAAATGAATATAAAATAAGTACAATCTGTTTTATGGTGGATGTATGACTGCATTTGGTGAAATGTCTGTTAAGGTATTATATGCAATACATAGTGCTTGAGCTCAATCTTAAAATAACTGAGGTAATCTATGAAGTAAAGGTGAGAAGGAAGTTCATATTGGGCATTGAGAAAATGAGGCACAGATATGGAAGATTGAGTGCTTTGTGTGAGAAACAAGATAGTGACCAGTTTAACTAGATCATAGATAGTGGGAAGAAAGGAATACATGAGTTTTAAAAGGTAAATTGGGGCACATTGTAAAGAGTTTCAAAGTCATACTGTAAAAAACAATAGGTAAAGAGCATAAGGATAAGGAAAAAAAATAAAGTTGGCTGAAATCTTTTCTAACAAATTCCCCAGTGAAGATTTAAAAGTGTGATAAGATGAAGAAATAGTGAACAAAACTGATGGAGAACATTAGCAAGATCTTGAATTAAGTTTAAGATTATGCAAAAAGAGCAATCAGAAGTTCATTGTCACTCTAATATGTTATGGTTTAGACCAGATATTGCTAAAAGTGGCACAATCCCCAATACTTAAGATGATCCAAAGGGGTCAAATTCTTCCAGAGTTTCAGAAAGAGACAATCCCAGCTCCTAGGAGAGCAGCATCTCAGGTAAAAGGAAAGTCCTTGCCCCCTCTGGAAGAAGGGGTTAGTCACCCTGGAATTTCTGGAAGGCTTATGATGGCAGGACATATAATAGCTTTTCAGGGTTTCTCAGGAGTCCAGTAAATATCAAAGTTAAATCCTAGTTGGTGACTGTGAAAGGATAAAGAGATGAATATAGGACAAAAGTCAGAAACAATATTGACCAATCAATTGTTTGAGACAAAAAACAAGGACAATGATAAAGGACAAGATCTACCAGGGGTAGGGAATCTGTAGCCTCAAGGCCACTTATGGCCCTCTAGGTCCTTAGACAGAGTGCAAGTTTTACACAACAAATCATTTTATTAAGGGGATTTGTTCTGTGAAGTTTATATTAAAGGGCTACACTTGAGGATGTAGAAGGCCACATGCAGCCTACAGGCTGCATTCATGCTCCCTATCCTGTAGACATTCTAGCATAAAAAAGGAAGCAAAAATGAAGAAGAAATAGACACTGCATTTAAAGCTGTGGTTAGAACATTCAGACTACTATGAACAATTGATCTATCAAAGAATAAATATTTATAAAATTTATAGCATGTGCCAGGCACTGTGCCAAGCATTGAGGATACAACAAAAGGCAGAAGACAGTGTCTGCTCTCAAGGAGATTATGATCTAATGGGAGAGATGACAGGAAAATATATTTGCATGTGCACACTTAAAATATGTGTGTATACATGCATACATGCACATATATTTATTGCATGTACTTGTGTGCATGTGTATCTATTTGATAAGTACCTTTGTATTCATATATGCACACGTACACACATGCACATGCACGCACCTATGCATGTACAGGTACATATATCTATAATATATACATAAACATATAGATATATGTGTATCTATTCATATGTGTATACACATATGTATATCTTTGTGTATATTCTATTCCACATTCATTGTGTATATATACACATACACAAAACACACATATATATGCATATGTGCATAAATACATGCATATATATACACACACACACATGTTACACCTTTGTTAGGTTTTGTTTATGTGGGATAGAAACAGAAAGGGCCTGCCTGACCACCCCCATTTAGGAGGGTAACAGCCCCAGAATCTCACTCTGACAGGAATGGGTTAATTGACTTGCCCAGGGTAAAGGTCTAAGCTCTGATTTGAAGGCAAGTCTTCCTGACTTCAGAACCAACTGTTCATACTCTGTGCCATCTAGATGCCAAAAGGGAAAAATTAATGAAGCATGTCAAATTCTCAGTCTCTCTCTCTCTCCCTTCCTCTCTTTCTCTCTCTTCATCTACATCTGTAAATATATAGTATCAGGCAAACATTAAGCATTACTTATTCTGAGGTCCTCAACTTTAGGTCCTTGCTAAACTCTGGAATCCTTTCCCTTGTTCTAGGAAATTGACATTTTCCAAGAATTACTCACCTATCTTTAGGAGGATTGGGGAAAAAATTATAATTGCTAAAGAATTGATAAATTTTTCTGTCATTCTATGACTGCTCCTTTACTGCTAGTATTAACTTCCCCCTGTCCTAGAGACCCTTCAATTGTTTATCACCCCTCTGCATTCTCCTCTAAGTCAAATCAAATTAATAATTGAGGCCTTCAGTAGATGACTAACCCTATCTAATAATTTAATTTTACGGTTAAGATAAACTATTTGAATAGTTATACTTCTGAAGAAAAAATAACAATTAGAAATTGAAAATGTGAGGGGTGGATTCAAGATGGCAGAGTAGAAACAAGACTACAATGTGCCTCTGGTTTCCACCTGCTCCAATTCATGTAAAAAATGACTCTAGACAAACTTTGGAGATAAAGAACCCACAAAATAACAGAGAGAAGCTAACCTTCCACTGAAGA
Organism: Petaurus breviceps papuanus; assembly: GCF_028583685.1. Classification (NCBI taxonomy): domain Eukaryota; kingdom Metazoa; phylum Chordata; class Mammalia; order Diprotodontia; family Petauridae; genus Petaurus; species Petaurus breviceps. The sequence goes on along the minus strand of NW_027187359.1, from coordinate 19,024,991 downwards.
CAGTCCAGCAGGCTGGCAGGATAGGGCCAGCACAGCGCATTGGGAGCTGAGCCAAGCCCAGCCACGCACAAGCCCAAGATTTTAACCTCTGACCATGCAAAGTCAGTGGCCAGCTAGAGGTACTTCATATTGCTAGCAAATGTAGCAGTTTCCAGTATTATCAACACATAGATGCTAAGGAAAAAGTGAGAGGTCAGTGCAGTGTGAACTTTGGGACCTGGGAGTTCGGAGTGAGGTCAGGTCTTTACCCCCTGGAAGGATAAGCCACTGAGGCACCACAGCAATGCAGACACCACCACATGGTAGCTTCAGCCCTGGCTTGAAGAATGTAGGGGGACCAAGTGATTACCCCTTTTACTTTAACCTGCTTGTATCTGGATTGCAGTGTAGGGTGGAGGTCCTGGGGTGCATGACCAGCTTGCCAGAGTATGTGGAGGCTCAGAGAAAGGGCACCCAAAGAACAGCTTCAGCAGCTGAGAAAACCCCAGCAATTTGGGGACAAATCTCCCCTGTCTGGTAGCAGAGTTCTACTGTGGCAAAAGATCAAAAGTCAAGTAATTGAGTAGCAACATGAGCAAGCAAATGAAGCAAAGCAAGTAGAGCAATCCACCTGTACACTCCTATATTGGGAACAAAAAGAATCAAAGCATGGAAGAGGAGGAAGACAGCAAAGTCAGAACTCTTGCATCAAAAACTTCCAAGAAAAATAGCAGTTAGTTACAGGCCATAGAGGACCTTAAGAAGGATTTTGAAAACCAAATAAAAGAAGTGGAGGAAAAATTGGGGAGAGAAATGAGAGTGATGAAAGAAAATTATGAAATGAGAGTTAACAACTTGATTGAAGAAAATAACACCTTAAAGAATAGACTAACTCAAATGGCAAAAAGGCTCAAAAAGGCAATGAGGAGAAGAATGCCTCAAAAAGCCAAATTTGCAAGATGGAAAAAGAATCTCAAAAGCTCACTGAGGAGAATAATTTCTTCAGCATTAGATTGGAGCAAATGAAAGCTAGTGACTTTATGAGAAATCAAGATACTATTAAACAGATCCAAAAATATAGAAGGCAATGAGAAATATCTCGTTGGGAAAAGTACTGACCTGGGAAATAAGATTCAGGAGAGATAATTTAAGAATTATTGGACTACCTGAAAGCCATGATCAAAAAAAGAACCTAGAAATCATCCTTCAAGAAATTCTTAAGGATAATTGCCCTGATGTTTTAGAACCAGAAGGAAAATAGAGGTTGAAAGAATCCACTGATCCCTTCCTGAAAAAGATCCCCAAAAGAAAACTCCTAGGAATATTATAGCCAGGTTTCAGAATTCCCAGATGAAGAAGAAAATATTACAAGGAGCCAGAAAGAAACAATTTGAATATTGTAGAAACATAATCAGGATAATACAGGGTCTGGCAGCTTCTACACTAAGGGATCAAAGGGCTTGGGATATTATATTCCAGAGGTCAAAGGAGTTGGGATTAAAAGCAAGAATCACCTTCCCAGCAAAACTGAGTTTTACATTTCAGGGCAAAATATGGTTACTCAACGTAATAGAGGACTTCCAAGCATTTTTGATGAAAAAAAAAACAGTTGAATAGAAAATTCAGATGCAAGAAGCAAGAGAAGCATGCGAAGGTAAACAGGGAAATGGAATCATAAGGAAATTATCAAAGTTGAACTATTTACTTTCCTACATGGGAAAATGATAATTTTAACTTGTGAAACTTTTCTCAATATGAGAGTAGTTGAAGGGAATAGAAATGTATACACACACATATACATGTGTGTATACTTACATATAAATTTCTGTATAGGAGGTTATATGTGCATATGAATACATATGTGAATGTATGTATATATTGTACAGGTATACATAGATAGAGGTCACTGGACCATTTAATATGAAGGTATGATTCTTAAAAGGTGAAATTAAGAGGTGATAGATGAATATAATGAGAGATGGAGAGAGACAGAATGAGGTAAACTATCTAATATAGAAGAAGCAAGGGAAAATGCTCACAATGAAAGGGAAGAACAGGAAGGCAAAAACTTATTCTCATTGAATTTGGCTTAGCGAGGGAATGACATACACACTAAATAGGTTATTTTACCCTACAGGAGAGTAGGGGGGAAGGCAATGAAAGGTGGGATGATGGAAGGGAGGGAAGGCTGGGGGGGAAGTCAGAAGCACCCACTTTTGAAAAGGGACATGATCAAAGTAAATAATAGAATAACTGGGAGTTGGGATAGGATGGATGGAAAAATAGTCAGTCTTTTACAATATATCCATTATGGAAATATTTTGCATAGTGACACATGTACAATGTATATTGAGTTAGTTATTTTCCCAGTAAGGATGGGTGACAATTGACAATTGACAAAATAGGTGACAATCCTATTCTAATGATCCTCTGCTGTCTTTCTATGTACACATGTATACACATATGTAGGCACTCACGTATGGATTTATATACACATCCACCCTCCTATACACACATATGAATGTATACATATATATTCTCTTCAAATATCCTCTTACTGAGTAATTCATGAGTTACAATTATCATTTTTCCATATAGGAATTTAAATAGCTCAAAATTAATAAGTTATTTATGATTTCTTTCTCCTCTTTACCTTCTCATGCTTCTCTTGCTTCTGATATTTGAAAGTCAAATTTTCTGTTCAGTTCTGTCTTTTTTTTCATCAAGAATACTTGAAAGTGGGGCAACTAGGTGGCTCAGTAAATAGAGAACTGGGCCTGGAGTCAGGAGGACCTGAGATCAAATCTGGCCTCATACACTTAACACTTAAGTAGCCATGTGACCTTGGGCAAGTCACTTAACCCAAATTGAACTGCCTTCCCCGCTCCAAACAAAAAAAGCAAAAAAAAAAAAAAAAGAACACCTGAAAGTTCTCTGTTACTTTGAATGACCATATTTTTCCCTGTGAAGCATTATACTTGGTTATTCTGGGTAGGTGATTGTTGGTTTTAATCCTAGCTCCTTTGACATCCGGAATATCATATTACAAGCTTTTCAATCCCTTAATGTAGAAGCTGCTAGATCTTGTGTTATCCTGATTGTGTTTCCACAGTACTCAAATTATTTCTTCCTGACACCTTGTAATATTTTCTCCTTGACCTGTGTGAAGTCTGGAATTTGGCTATGATATTCCTAGGAGTTTTTTGGGGGTCTTTTTCAAGAGGTGATCAATGAAATCTTTCAAATTCTATTTTACCCTCTCATTCCAGAATATCAGGGCAATTTTCCTTGAGAATTTCCTGAAGCATGATTTCTAGGCTCTTCTTTTCATCATGGTTTTCAGGTAGTCCAATGATTTTTAACATTATCACTCCTGGATCTATTTTACAGGTTAAGTGTATTTTTCAAATGACATATTTCACATTGCTTTCATTTTTTTTCATTTGTTTGGATCTGTTTTATATTATCTTGATTGCTCATAAAGCCATTAGATTCCATTTATTCCAATCCAATTTTGAAGGAATTATCCTCTTCAGTGAGTTTTTGAAATTCCTTTTCCATCTGGGCAATTTAGTTTTTTAAGGCATTCTTTTCCTCATTAGCTTTTTGAACCTCTTTTGCCATTAGTGTTAGTCTATTTTTAAGGTTTTATTTCCTTCAGTATTTTTGGCCCCCTTTAGCAGGCTGTTGACTCATTTTTCATTATTTTCTTGCATCATTCTCATTTTTCTTCCCAATTTTCCCTCCACTTCTCTTACTTGATTTTCAAAATCCTTCTTGAGCTCCTCCATGGCCTGTAAGTAATTCATATTTTTCTTAGTAGCTTTTGATTCAGGAATTTTGACTTTGTTAGATTCTTCTGTTTCTATGTTTTGATCCTTTTTGTCTCCCAAAATGATGCTATAACATGATTGTTCTTCCTCTTCTTGATCATCTTGCCAGCCAATTATTTGACTTTTGATCACCATGCCACAGTAGAACTGTGCTTCCAGAATGTAGAGAGCTGTGTCATAAATTGGTGAGTTTTTTGCAAATGTTGTCAGAGCTCTTAGGAGGGCATCATCTCTACAACCACCAAAGACTTTGGCACACTTGCCACACATCCCAGGACCACTGCCCAAGATTGTGACCCAAATCCAAGCAGGTCAAAGCAAGAGCAATTACCCTCTGAATGGTCTGTTGGTCCCCCTATAATCTGCAGGCAAGGTACTCCAGAGGCAACCCTGTGGCAGCAGCTGCAGCCACTATGCCTCCACCACCTCTCCCCCTGGAGGCAGGGTCCAGAGCCCTCTCTTTTCCACCCAGTTCTAATTTATTTCCCTACTGACCTTTGACTTTCTCTTTTGAATTTATGGGTTGAGAAGTCTGGAAATTTCCAGAGCTGCTGGTGATTCACTCTGCTGAAGTCTGCTCTGGCTGGTCTGTGCCACCAGTCAGGGACAGTGTGGCTCACATGGGACTGTGCTTGGCTTACAGGTCAGTGCAATAGGCCCTTCCCATTGGCCTGCCAAGCTACCTTCAGCATGAAATTTGTTTCTCTTTCTCAAATTTGTGGGTTCTGTAGCTCTAAAATTTGTTTAGAGTTACATTTTATAGGTATTAGAAGTGGTTTGAGGGGGAATTTACGGAATTTCCTGCTTTTATTCTGCCATCTTGGCTCCACCCAGAAAATTTGATCTTCAAATGCAAGACTGAAGAGATACATAAAAATGTAAACAGGGGAAAAATGAATGTACGTGTGCATGCCCACATACACATACACATTATTCAATAGGAGAAAACTGTTTACATCCCTATGTGGGAGGATGATAACTGTGAATCTTGAGAATTGTATGATTATTATGACACTTAAAAGGAATATACATAGATAGATGGTGTGGGTATAAATTAAATGATGTGATGATTTAACAAAAATCTAATTAAGGGCTGCAAAAGAATTGTAATGGAAAAAGAGAAACGAGAAAGCAGAAAAGGGTAAATTATGTCACCCAAGGAGGCACAAAAACATATTATAGTTGAGGGAAAGTAGGGAGGAAGATAAGTATTGCATTAGATGCATTCTAATTAGTGTTTGTTCAAGGAAGGAATCACCTACTCAAATATAGGAAATGAAAATGAAGAGACATGCACAAAAAAGTTATTATGTTAGAGGGATAGAAGGGAGGGAGAAGAGATTGTTTGAGATTTACTCTTATTGCATTTTGTTCCAAGAAGGAATAGCTAACATAGTTTGTCAAGTATAAAAATCTAATATGCCCAAAAGGCGGTAGGAGGAGAAAGGTGGAAGAAAATGTTAGGGGGGGAGGTTAGAAGGAAGGGAAGAATCAGTAAGCGAAAAGGGTAGGTAAAGGGAGGGGGGCTGTTAGGGAGGGGATATTGAGGAATATAGTGCTTAAAAAAACTCTTAAGGAGGGGAAGGGAGAAGGGAGAAATAAAAGCATAAAAGTAGGAGGAATAGGATGGTGAGAAAGACAAAAATAGTAATCATTATGTGAATGTTGAAGGAATGAACTCTTCCATGAAAGGAGGCAGATAGCAGAATGGATTAAAAACCAAAATCCTGCAATATGCTGTTTACAAGAAACACATTTGAAACAGAGGGATCCATCTAAGGTAAAGGTGAAAGGCTGGAACAGAATATATAATGCTTCAGTTAGAGTAAAAAAAATATGGGTAGCAATACTAATATCAGACAAAGCAAAAGCAAAAAAGAGATCAAATTAAAAGAGATAAGGAAGGAAATTCTATCCTGCTGAAATGAACCATTGACAATGAAGTAATATCATTACTGAATATATATTCACCAAGTGGCATAGTAGTCAAATTAGAGGAGAAGTTAAGGGAGTTAGAAGAAACAGATAGCAAAACTATATAAGTGTGGGATGTCAATCTCATCCGCTCTGAACTTGATAAATCTAATCTCAAAATAAACAAGAAAAAGTTAAGGAGGTAGATAGAATTTTATGGAAGGTGGATATAACAGATCTCTGGAGGAAACTGAATGGCAATATACATTCTTCTCAGTGGTACATGTCACATACAGAAAAATGGACCATTTACTAGGGAATAAAAATCTCACAATCCAGTGCAAGAAGGCAGAAGTGGTAATTGCATATTGTTTTTAATCATGATGAAATAAAAATTATATGTAATAAAGAGCCATGGAAAGATAGATTAAAATCTAATTGGAAACTAAATAATCTTATACCAAAGAATAAGTGGGTCAAACAACAAATCATAGAAACAATCAGTAACTTCATTGAATAGAAGGACAATAATGAGAAAACATATCAAAACTTATGGGATGCAAAGAAAGTGGTTCCTAGGGGACGTTTTATATTTCTTAATGCTTACATGAATAAAATAGAGATAAAGGAAATCAATAAACTCAGCATACAACTGAAAAAGCTAGAATAAGAACAAATTGAAAATCCCCAACGAAGTACTAAATTATAAATGCTGAAAACCAAAAGAGAGATTAAGAAAATTGAAATTAAGAAAACTATTGAACTAAAAAATAAAACTAAGACCTCGTTTTGTGAAAAGAGTAAGAAAATCGATAAAACTTTAGCTGATTATATTTTAAAAAAAGAAAGAAGAAAAACAAATTATCAGAATTAAGTATGAAAAGTGTGAACTTAGCTCAAATGAAGAGGAAATTTTTTTAAATTAGGCATTATTGTGCCTAATTATGTAAATTTTATAATCATATATATAATTATATATTATATATTATATGATTATAATATATATAATTATATAAATTTTGCAATTTTAGTGGAATGGATGAATATATATATATAAATATAAATTGCCCAGATTAACAGATGAGGAAGTAAAATCCTTAAATAACCCCATCTCAGAAAAAGAAATTAAACAGCTATCAATGAGCTCCCTAGAAAAAATTCCCTTGGGCCAAATGGATTTACAATTTGTCTATCAAGAATTTATTTAAATTTTTTCAAAATATTAAACAATTAATTCTAATATTAATATTTGGGAAAATTGGGTAAGAATGAATCCTACCAAATTCTTTTTATGATACAAATATGATACTAATACCTAAATCAGAAAGAGCCAAAACAGAAAAAACAAAATTATCTACCAATTTTCCTAATGAATGTAGATACAAAAATTTTACATAAAATATTAGCAAAAAGATTACAGCCAATTATTATGAGAATAAGATACAGTAGAATTTATTCCTGGAAGGCAATGCTGGTTTAATATTAGGAAAATTATCACAATAATGGATCATATCAACAACAAAGCTAGTAGAAACCATTTGATTATCTCAATAGATGCAGAAAAAGCTTTTGATAAAATACAATACCCATTCATATTAAAAATGCTAAAAAAAATAGGGATAAATGTAGTCTTCCTTAAAATAATAAGTAACATCTACCTAAAACCATCAGCAAGTACTCTATGTAATGGAGATAAGGTAGATGCATTTAAAAAACATATTGGGGGTGAAACAAGAATGTCCACTATCAGCTATTATTCAGTTTGGTACTAGAAATGTCAGCTGTGGTAACAAGAGAAAAATAAATTAAAGGCATTAGAATATACAAAAAAGAGACTGAACTATCAATCTTTGTACATGATATGATGACATACTTAGAGAATCCTAGAGAATCAATAAAAAAAATTACTTGAAATAAATAAGTTTAGCAAACTTGCAGGATAAAAAATAAACCCACATTCATCCTCAGCATTTCTATATATTTATAGCAAAGTCCAACAGCAAGAAATAGAAAGAGAAATTCCATTTAAACTAACTGTAGACATTATAAAATGTTTTGGAGTCCCCCTGCCAAAACAAAACCAGGAGGATTATGAGCACAATTATGAAACACTTTTCACACAAAGTCATATCTAAGTAATTGGAAAAACATCATTTGCTCATCATTATGCCAAGCTAATTTAACAAAAATGACAATTTTACATAAATTAATTTACCTAATTAGTGTCATGCCAATCAAACTACGAAAAAAGTATTTTATAGAACTAGAGGAAAATAGTACCAATTAATATGGAAGAACAACAGATCCATGGAATATGAAGGGCATTAATGAAAAGAAATGCTAAGAAAGGTGGCCTATCCATACCATATTTAAACTGTACTATAAAGCAGCAGTCATCAAAACTACTTGATACCGGTTGATGTAGATCATTGGAATAGAACATGTATCAAGACACAGTAGTCAATGAGTATAGTAATCTACTGTTTGATAAAACCAAAGACTGGAAAAGAACTCAGTATTTGACAAAAATTCCTGGGAGACTGGAAAATAATATGGCAGAAACTGAGCATAGACCAATATCTTACACCATACACCAAAATAAACTCAAAAATAATTTCATGATTTAGATATACAAGCTGATATTTTAAGAAATCTGGGAGAGCAAGGGATAATTTATCCGTCAGATTTATGGAGAAGGGAAGAATTTATGACAATACATTAGACAGAATTATAAAATGCAAAATGGAAAATTTTGATTGCATTAAATTAAAAAGGTTTTGTATGAAGTCAATAAAATAAAGCTTAGGAGGGAAGCAGAAAACTGGGAAAAAGAATCTTGAAAACCAGTGTCTCTGATAAAGGCTTCCTTTCTAAAATAAACAAAGAATTGAGTCAAATCTATAAGAATACAAGCCACTCCCCTATTTATAAATGGTCAAAGGATATGAATAGGAAGTTTTCAGAGGAAAAAAAAATAAAGATATCTATAAGCATATGAAAAAAAAAGTTCTAAATCACTATTCATCAGAGAAGTGCAAATCAAAACAACTCTTAGATACCACATCTAACCATTTAGATTGACTAACATGATGAAACAGGAAAATGATAAATGCTGGAGAAGATGTGGGAAAATTGGAACACTAATGCATTGTTGGTGGAGTTGTGAACTGATCCAACCATTCTGGAGAGCAATTTGGTCCTACGACCAAAGGACTCTAAAAATGTGAATAACCTTTGATGTACTAGTCTAGGGCTATATCCCAAAGAGATCATACAAGTGGGAAAAATACCTTTGTTTACAAAAATATTGGTAGCAGCTCTTTTCGTGGGGGCAAATAATTGGAAATCAAGGGTATGTCCATCAATTGGGGAATGAACAAACAAGTTGTGGTATAGGAATGTAATGGAGTACCATTGTTTTTAAAGAAATGAGGAACAGATGGACTTCATAATACCCTGGAGAGGCTTATATAAACTGATGCAGTATTAAGGGGAGCAGAACTAGGAGAACATTGTACACAATTACAGACACATTGTATCTGTGATGACTGATTTTGGTAGATTGGTCTCCTCTCAACAATGCAAGGTTAGAAGAGGACTCCAAAAGGATCCATGACGTAAAGGCTATCCCCATCCAGAGAAAGAATCCTGGAATCTGAATGCAGATTAAAGCAAACTACTTGCTTTCTGTCTTTTTCATTTTGTTTTGTTTCTTCTCCCTTGTTATCCATTCCATTAGTTTTGGTTCTTCTTTCCAACTTGACAAATATTTAACGTGAAGGTATATGTAGAACCTATATCACATTGCATGCCACCATTGGTAGGGCAGGTGTGGAGGGTTGGGGAGAAAATTTGGAACTCAAAAACTTGTAGAACTGGATATTTTAAACTAATAGTCAATATATTTTTCAAAAAGGAAACAAAGAAATATAATAAACTCTCAGAAATTAAAAATATGTGCTTTTTGTCTTTCCGTTCTGATGCAGTAATTAATTTCGAAAAAAATTTCTTATAGGACCAAAATAATTTATTAAATTATCTTGCAAATAAGCAAGTTGAATCATAATCTAAGATTTTTTTTCACATTAGAGATACTATCTCCCAATAAAAATCATTTTTTCTAAACACAAAGTCCTGGTATAATTGCTCATATTGCCAAAGTGTAACCCCAACTCTACGATGGTTAAGTATGAGCTAGGGTAGTTCCAAGTAAGAATAGAATCAACCAAGGTCTATACAGTAGTTACCCACAAAATGATCCATTTTTAGTTATGGTTACCTAGGAAAGAATAAAAACATTAAAGTGGTGTTAAATTCTTTGTGGCCACCATCTCACCATAGATAAGTAGATAAGCCACATATATAATCATACATATATATGCAAATATGTTGCTATGAATAAGATATATAATTTCTATTTAGAAATTAACATTTTCCAAATCAAGTTAGTGTATACTTTAATTCTCAGTGACATCCATAAAATGTTTACACAAGGGAGGATGACAATACATTGTTAAATGTAGGTTAAGACTAAGAAATAAAAGAGTCCAAAGACTTACAGATTACTTATGAGGTACTCCCCTTCCAATTTTGAAAAAAAAAACAAGATTAATGCATTTAGTATAAGTGATAAACTAGGGGGAAACTGAGGGAAAATCTTTGCATCAGCTTTCTCAGATAAGGATTTATTATCTATTATATACCAGAAGTATATTAGACTAGAAGCTATTAAATAGATGGTCAAATGATATGAACAAAGATTTTTTTTCAAGAAAAAAAATATTGCAAACTATTAACAACTTTTAGAAAGAACCAACCCTGAAGCTTCACTTCATACTTAACCAAATGGAAAGATTTCAAAGGATGGTCATGGTCAGGGTTTGAAAGGTTGAAAAAAGACAATCACACTAATGTACTGCTCATGGAGATATGAATCATACACACACACACATACACACACATATACATACATACATAAATACATATATATATAGATGCATGCATTTTAAAAATGCAATTTAGAGTTATACAAATAAAGTAAATTAAGTTATGAAATGCTTTATTTCAGACATTCATCTGCTCATTATATACCCCAAAGAGATCAATGACAAATAAAAAGTCACCAAAATATTTGTAGCCTCACTTTAAAAAAATGTTAACAATTGGCAATAAAGTACATGCCAGTAGTTTGCAGAATGATTCAACAAAATGTGGAACATTAGCATTGTGGGATAATACCATGCACTTAGAAATAACGAACAACATGAATATAAAAAAGCATAGACAGGTAAAGTAACCTGAGTTAGGAAAGTGGCTATAATAATGTAAATGTCAATAGCAACAACATAACACTCCCAATTAATTTTATACCTTTATAATGGAAAAGCAAAACCAAGAAATGTGGTCTCAAAGAGGAGATATAAAAATATAATACTAGGTACTCCTCACAGGTGAGAGGTAGACATATAAAAGCCATTCTATAGTATGTCAGGTGGTTTTCAGTTCTCTTTTCTGTATAATATTTCTCCTTTTCTTTAAATATATATATATATATATATATATATATTCATTATCAGTGATGGTTCTCTGAGAAAGGGGAGAATGAGGAAGGCTATTTCAGGAAATGTCAATTAAACCAATTTTTTAAAACTATCAGTCTGTGACTGAGTTATACTTGAAGACCAATTTGAGGCTTAGTATATCTTGCTAAACAGATTCTCTTTTTCCTACACTTCCTTTTGAGAAACCACAACATTCCCTATATTACAAAGTCCTCAGAGACAGCCTCCAGTATAGAATGTGATTCATAACGAAGAGAAAATAGTGAACATTTAAAATGAAAACAGTAGAAAACAATATGAATAATTAAATATGAAAGTAATAAAATAAATAAGGAATTGTGTGAGTATGTTTAACTTATTGTAATTGTTTTAGTTTGAGGTAAAAGAGTTTTATTAGAGGAAGTGGGGGGAAGATTTAGAGATCTATAGGGATTTTTGAAGATACCTTTTTACTGATTTTCAAAATTTTACTTCAGTATTATTTTTCTTTGACTTTGAGGTCTTCACTAATATGGTCCTTAATTAAAAGTCACAATTAGGAGTTTTAGAAAAAAATGGTTGAGAGAGAAAGAGAGAAAAAGAGACAGAGACACAGTGAGAGACATAGAGACAGAGAGAGAATATTTCCCTGAGAAGGTAAACAAGAACTGCAAAGAGAGATTAAGGAAGAAAAAGAGGAGTTATGTACAATAACTTCTCTTTAAGTAGTGAAAGATAGAATGTGGGTTCATAGAAGGCAAATTTTCTTTAAGAAGGGGGAAAATAGTAGAGAAGCAGCAGTTCCTGTGCCAACTATCAAATTGGGTCCTGTTGAGGGTCAGCAGGAGGGGGAAGGTTCTCATTCAAGAGATTAACATTTACAGAATGTTCCTGGTTTTAGATTTTAAAAATATAAGTATCTTTTGTTTTGTTCTTATGCATGCATGTCTAAATTAGTGAGTATTTCAAGACTATTATAATTTTTAAACACAAGTTGGATCATTGAATTTTAAAGGCATAATGGACTTAGAGTTCAAATGATATAACTCTTTCATTTTTGAAGATGATTACAGAAACCCAAAAAGCTGAAAAAAACTTTTCCAAAATCACATAGTAAGTTAGCGACAAAACAATTCTAGATTTCACCTCCCATGACTTATGGAACAGTTCAGAGACCTTCTACAATGTATGTCATAGCTGCAATAAAATGAAAATTTTTTAAAAATCATTTATAAAAATGGCATTGAAAACAAATGATTATCTCAAAGAAAAAAAAAGTTGTATCTGCATGATTCCTAATAAAGTTTTGAAGAAGGAAATACACAAATGAATTTGTTATGGGGCTACTTATTGGTTAATCTAACATCATTATTTACTTTTTGTTGTGTTTTAAATAGTACTAGCCCTTGATTAACTTTGACCATTGAAAAGTGCTCATCAGTTTACTTAGTTTTATTTTTAATCAACCACCATCTATTTATATTTAACTTTTATTTGCTGAACATTAAATTTAATACTGATTTGTTAAGTGACTAGCATGTGAACATTATTGAGTGTAGACACATAGAGAAATAAAAGGTTTAGAAAGATCACTTTTTTCTGCCCTCAGGAAACCTTTAGTCTAATGGGAAGACAACAGCAGACAAATATATAACTGTAACAGAATGTTATTACTTTGCTTCAAAACAAAGTTCTTTCTGAGATTTGAAGATGGGAGGGAGTGTCATTGTCAATGGGAAGAGAGGAGAAGGAGAAACCAGCAAAATCTGAAATGAGGTCACGTTGGATTTGTTGTTTACAGAGTCAGAAAGTATAAGCAAGCAAAAGAGGGGAAAGTGATATAATCCAGGCAGGTGAAATAGCAAATGCACATAGTTGAAAGAAGGAAAGAAAAAAATGTTAAAAGGACAAAAAGTTTTTTTGTTTGGTTAGGTAATAATATACGCAGAAGGGAAATTGATAGATAGATAGATAGATAGATAGATAGATAGATAGATAGATAGATCGATAGATGATGATAGATAGATAGATAGACAGATGATAGATAGATAGACGATAGATAGATAGATAGATAGATAGATAGATGATAGATAGATAGATAGATAGATAGATAGATAGATAGATAGATAGACAGATGATAGATAGATAGATGATAGATAGATAGATAGATAGATAGATAGATGATAGATAGATAGATAGATAGAT
>NW_027187359.1:18955458-19011120 GCF_028583685.1 Petaurus breviceps papuanus | reverse complement strand
GATAGATAGATAGATAGATACATGATAGATAGATAGATAGATAGATAGATGATAGATAGATAGATAGATAGATAGATAGATAGATAGATAGATAAAATAAATAACCCTTAAAAAGATAGACCAGTGCCAGATTTTACCAGGACCAGAATATGAATAATCAAAGGAGTATGAGTGTTACTCAAGAGAAAAGAGGAACCACCTAAAACTTTTGAGTAGAAGAGTGTCATGTAAAGGTATTAACATATGGGAACTTAGCCCGAGAAACATATAAAGGTTTAATTTCAGGACAGAAATAGTCAGGAGAAGTAATTAAGCCATATGGATGAGTAGCATGAAGGAATACATTGAGACCCTCCCCCCTCTGCCTAGACCTTCCTCCAAAAGAAATTCCCCAAGTGGATGTAGAAAATGCAGAGACCAAAACTGAGGGATAACTCAAAGGAAAAGTCACAGTTAGACAGATTTTTAATATACTTATAAGAAAAGATTTTTAGAATGACAAAATTGTACTTTGTCAAAGACTTTTTCTGCATCTGTTAAGATGAGAATTTGTTTTTTGAATATTTAGATTTTCAACAAGATTTAGTTGTTATCCTAATGTTGAATCATCCTTGTATTGCATATAAATTTTACTAGGTCACAAAGTGATTATTAGATAATTTCCTATAATGTGTCACAATTTTATTTAAAAATTATTATGCAAAATTCACTTACAACATTGCCCTATAATTTTTCTTTGCTTTTTTTTAAACCCAGTTTTCCTTTTTTTTTCATTTCCTCAGTTTTATTTTATGTTTTTTAAAGTGTTTCCTGTAAGCAATAGATTGTAGGGTTTTGTTTTCTTAGCTATTCTGTTGCTCCTTTTTATTTTATTCAATTGTTTTATCTATTTACTTTGAAAACTACTACTGTGTTTTCCCGATAATAAGACCTATCCCAAAAATAAGCCCTCCCCTTACTGTGTAAGTTTCCTCTAAAATAAGCCCTCCCCCGAAAACAAGCCCTATTGAGATTGCTACTGTAGTGAAGGTGATCCCCTGCACTACATGCTACATTACGGTACCCTCTGTATGCACCATCCCCCCCCCCCCCGGGCAACACATGCCGTGCTCCGAGCTGCATCCAATCAGAGCTGCAGCAGTGAGAGCGTCATCCTATTCTTCCCCAGTGATTTGCTTGCTGGTACATTTTTTTTGTTCACATTTACCTGTTTATTAAAATTGCTGTCAATGTTCATTAAAATAAGCCCTCCCCTGAAAATAAGCCCTCTGGTGTTTTTCTGTCCAAAAAAAATAATAAGACAGTGTCTTATTATCAGGGAAACACGGTATAATGGACACCGAGATATAACAGGACAGGTAGGCCAATTATAATTTGATAGGAGTGTTTATTAATCAGCCGGGGCTGCCTCTCAGACCAAAAGACAGCAGCAAGCTTTCTGTTAGACATGATTTTATAGACAATGTGATTGCTAGCAACAGAACATGTTTCTAAGGGGTTAGCATTGTTTCCATTGAGGCCAAGCTTTCTCAGTATTATTACCATTTAAGGCAAAGCATCCCAGCATTATTTCTATTCAAGCAAAACATTATCAGTATTATTCTTATTGAAGCAAAGCCTTAGTATTATTTCTACTGAAGCAACGTGAAGCCATAGTTCCTTAGCAAAGCCTTGGATACAAACAAAAAACCTGAATCCATGGGAATCTGTGGCATGTTTTAGCAACACAGGTGAAACATTTCTTTACTACTGGAGTCTATTAGGTGGTTTCCAAGGAACCCAGTAGGGGTCCCCTGTAGCAGGTGGAAGGGGGCTCTAGTGTATAATTTCTGGTGGGCACTTCACTACTAGAATTACATTTATATTTTTCTCCAACTGCCTCTAATATTCTTTATTTTTAAAGATTTGGTTTTCCTCCCTCTTCTGCTGTTAAAAAGCAAAAATGAAAAAGAGTGTTAAGCCTCTTCAGTTGAATTCAGTTCAGTCATGTCTGACTTCATTATTTTTAAATGGAATTTTCCTTGGCAAAGAGTCTTTTGCAATTTCTACAGTTTTTTTTTCTTTACAGATGAGGAAACCGAAGTAAAAGGATTGAAGTGACTTGTCCAGGGTCACACTTTTAGGAAGTGTTTGAGGCCCTATTTAAACTCAGGAAGATTAAATGTCCTGACTCCAGGGCCAGCAATCTACACCCTGTACCACCTAGATGTCTCACTGAGTATACTTCTTAATCTAATAAAATTAGTTTAATCTTATGTAAGGGAACCCTATTCCCACTGACTCTCTTCCTCTAAGTCCCTCCTATTTGTGACTCCTTTTACTTTGAACTTTTAAGATTTTTTATTCCCTGTCTGCTTTCAACTGGCTAAGTATTTTTTCCTTTTTTTTCCCTTTTAACCAGGTATCTTATTTCTTCCTCTTCTACACTTAAAATACCTCTGTTAATTTTTTAAAATTCATTTTGAAGCCCTTTATACAATTTATTTCTTTCACTCTTTTCATTATCCATACTCTCTGTCTACTTTAGGCCCTCATTCTACAGTTCATGATAGCTGTAATTATCTAGTCTCTCTCTATTCTCTGTATTCCTCATGTAATCAAAACCATCAAGTTATCTATTCTCAGCTCTCCCCTTTAGGGAATTTCTATCATTGTCTTACAGAGCTTGCTCCACAGATTACAATTTTCTATTATGTCTTACTTCGAGAACAATAAAAATCTTTCTAGGTGACACTATCCGATGATAGAGAGCCACTATATGTCCCTGATTGTACACTTTCCATTTTTAACATACTCTATCCAAAAAGTCAGTTTCTCTGTAGGTAGGGTGCTACAATGTTCTGTTTATATTTCCCCAGTCACATGTTTCCACCATCATCTCCACTTGATTTCCACCTTTACCCCAGTCTCCTTGTGTACATTTAAAAGGAAGTCTCTTGGGATAGAGCCAAGATAATAGAATAAAAGGAGGGGCTTTCTAGAGCTCTACTCCAATTCCCTCTAAATACTTGTAAACTATTACACTAAACTAATTCTAGGGCAGTAGAAACCACAAAAAGACAGACTGAAACAAATTTTCAACGCAAAACAACCTGGAAGGTTGCCAGGAAAGGTCTGTTACACCAGGCTGAGAGAGGAGTACAGTCCAGTGCAGGCTCTGCCAGTACAGACCAGGCCTCAGGAAACCCAGAGAAGGCCTGAGGGGATGAATCACTGGCAGCTGTGGTAGTTTCTAGACTTTTCAACCCATCAACACCAAAAAATTTAGAAAGGCCATAGGAAAGGGCTGTCAGACCTGGCTGAGAGAGGAGAGCATTCCAGCCCTGGCCCCAAGTCCAAGCAAACCAGGAATAGGCACTGGCAGTGACTGAAACAGTACTGGTAGTACAGCAATGGAAATTGCAATGGCAGTGGTTGCTTCTGGAGCTCTTATAATAGAGATGGTAAGCGGATTGAACACCTGGTCAGAAGGAGATTATAGGGGTCTCTTTGCTGGCCCTGAAGTAGCAATCTCTTGCTTTCTCCATACTTGCATCTGGGTGACAGTCCTAGGGCAAGGAGGAGCACTGGCGCAGCAAAGTTTGCGGCAGCAGTGGAGAGGTAACCATCCTCATAGTTCTAGGGCAGAAGAGAGTGCTTTTGGTCACTCACAGACTAGAGCAGAGGCCAGAATAGGAGTAAACACCTCTCCTTATATCATGCCTCCTTGAAAGTACTGAAAACTCACAGGTCCCTAGATATAT
The DNA here is from genome assembly GCF_028583685.1 of Petaurus breviceps papuanus. Classification (NCBI taxonomy): domain Eukaryota; kingdom Metazoa; phylum Chordata; class Mammalia; order Diprotodontia; family Petauridae; genus Petaurus; species Petaurus breviceps. The sequence continues at coordinate 19,007,377 of NW_027187359.1, read as the reverse complement.
TTCTGAAAACTTCTGTATAAAACCCTGAAATTTTGGACAGTATGACCTCCATATTGGAAACAGAGTCCTACCTTAATAAAGAGTTTAAAAGTCAAGAAATAGACTGGGAAAAATGAGTGTACAATGGAAAAATCATATTATAGAATCTTACTTTTGTGACAAAGAAGATCAAAACGCACTCAGAAGACAACAAAATGAAAGCTCCTATATCCAGAGCCTCCAAGAAAATTATGAATCAGTTAGAGGCTATAGAAGAGATCAAAAAGTATTTTGAAAATTAAGAAAGAGAAGCAGAGGAGAAATTGGGAAGAGAAGTGAAAGTGATGTAAGAAAATCATGAAAAACGTCAACTTGCTAAAGTCAACACCCCAAAATACTGAAGAAAATAACACCTTAACAAATAGACTATAATAAATGGCAAAAGAAGTCCAAAATTCAAAGAGGAGAAGAATGTCTGACAAACAACAACTGGTCAAATAAAAAAGGTCCAAAAACACACTGAATAAAATACTTCCTTAAAAATTAGAATGGAGCAAATGGAAACTAATGATTCTTCGAGAAACCAAGAAATTGTAAAACAGAACCAAAAGAATGGGGAAAATAATAGAAGACTGTGTGAAATATCTCATTGGAAAAAACTGAACTGGAAAATAGATCTAGGAGAAATAATTTTAAAATTATTGAATTACCTGAAGGTCATGATAAAAAAAGAACCTCAACATCATCTTTCAAGAAATTATCAAGGAAAACTACCCTGATAGTCTAGAACCAGAGAGGAAAATAGAAATTTAAGAAATTGACTGATCACATCATGAAATAAACCCACACATGAAAACTCCCAGTATTATTATAGCCAAATCCCAGAGTTCCCATGTCAAAGAAAATATTGCAAGCATCCAGAAAGAAACAATTCAGATATTGTGGAACCATAAGTAGTATAACACAAAATTTAACAGCTTCCACAGTAAGGGATCAGAAGCCTTGAAAAAAGGGTAGTCCAAAGGAAAAAGGAGCTAGGATTCAATCCAAGAATCACCTACCTAGCAAAGTTGAGTATAATCCATGAGGGGGAAAATTGAAAATAAATGAGATAGAGGAATTTAATGCATCCTTTTGGGTAAAAAACCAGAGCTAAATAGAACATTTGACTTCTTAAAGGTGAACATATATACATCCATACATATGTATATACACATAAACAGATGGTATAGGGTGAGTTGAATATGAAAAAAGAAGAAATGCTTTGAAATATAAAGGAAAAGAAATTTGAATAAATCAAAACTATTGTGCTAGTAAAGCAAAACTTAAGAAGGAATGGAATATGTTTCAAAGAGCACTGGAGATTAGCTTTCAAACCAATAGTCTTACTCTGAAAATATGAGTTTAAGCATAAATGAAAAAAGATGGATATTCAATAATAAAGAGGACTTTGAAACATTCTTTGAAAGAAATCCATATCTGAAGACATCTTTTTTTATTTATGCTTTACTAGCACAATATTTTTGTTTTTTTCAAATTTCTTTTCCTTTATATTTCAAAGCATTTCTTCTAATAACTTATAAAACTTTTTTGCTTCTGATTGAATTGTCCAATTTAACTACATTGTGTCTTGTTTTAAAATAGTAATCTGTGAATTCATTCAATTAACATTTCATTTTCTCTGTTCAGAAATTCTGGGCAACCTTCTTTTATTATCATTATTATTATCATCATCATCATCAAGTTTTTCAGAATTCTTGAGTGGGTTTCTTCCAGGAAACCTATGATTGCTAGGTTATTTCTATGCTTCCTATCTTTGAGATCAGTACATTTTGCTTAGAAAAGGATTATTTTTTATTTTAATGTTATTAGGAATTAATTGTTTATCTTTTTTAGATTGTCTTTGGATTCTGTGTTATTATTTCTAATTAACTCTTCTTTCTTTTGTTTCTTTGTTGAGACTGCCCACTATAGACTCAAGTTCTCCCCCCACCCCAGTTCTGCCAATTATATTTGCTCTGCAGATCATGAATTCTATTCTTACATTTTCATTTCTCTTTTAAACTACTCTGAAATTGTATTCTGGTTCCACATTCTCCTTAAATTCCACACTTCTTTTAGCCATCTTTCCCACTACTCCTCTACACAAAACCTGTGCTCCTGGTAAATTGGTATACTTCTTGTCTTGAGATATGTCTTTTGATGTCTCTAAGACATTGTTCAACCATTGCTCGCTCTTAGAAAACCCTTTTATTTTTTCTCTTCCTACTTAAATCCCACCCATTTTTTAAAACCCAGTCTAAATTATCCCTACTCTTACAGACATCTTTAATCACTTTGAATCAAAGTAACACTGTTCTTTTCCACTATCCATTTTATTGGAGGTGTCACAGATGTGTTCTTTATGGACATTTATTTATAGATATATTTTATGTATGTATATTGTCTTCCCAATTAGACTACAAGAAGGGACCATATTTTCTATTCTTCTTTATACTCATAAAATACCTACATATAATTGGAAGTCAATAATTACTCTTTGAATGATTGGGTGATGCATTAGTAATTTCCAGTTAAGTTGCTGGACAGAATGATTCATACACAGGTTCTTATGTTTCCCTGTTTTAAATCATCTAGCCCTATGGGAAAATTCCTTTATTTACATTATGGAAAACACAGTAAGATCATCAATTCAATTTCTATTGAGCTATGTATTTTCAATTTGTCTTTAAAAGTTATCCAAATTATGATTATTTTGGAACTGCCATTATTTAAACATGCAGAGACTTATTTGTTTCATCCTTTTCTATCCCCTTTGCCAATATTGATTTTTTTTTATTTTTTTCCTTAAATTCTTTTACCAGTAGGATCTTGAGCACATTAGAATTATTGGCCTTTATGACAAATTCTAGCTTTAGAGTCACTACTTCTCACAATGATAGACATGCAGTTATCTTCTTTGGTATCAGCCTTTCTAAAGTTTGCTTATGTGTAAAATAATGAGTCACTACATAAATTAGTGAGCCAAACACTAGATATCTGGCATAAAAAATGATCTAAGCATAAGAAATAAAGCTAATGAAACACATTGTCATATATACCATGTGATAGAAATATGAAAATCAAAGCAGTACAAAAAAAATCTAACTTGTCTAAGAATCCATTAAAGATTTGTGGAATTCATTTTTGGTGGCTAATTCAAAGTAATGAGACATGAACTATGTTTTCTACACATTATAGTAATTGAACCATCTTTAATTCAAGTTATAAATGCTTGTTACGGTAAAGTTCTAAAAACCTTGTATTAGTAACTAAAAGAATAGTTATGTGATCGTGGACAAATATGGTCTTTGGGGGCATCAATTTCTTCATCTGTAAAGTTAGGAAATTAGATTAGATGTTATATTGAGTATACTTCATATGATCTTAATGCTTTAAAGATGTTTCACATGTTTTTTTTTTCCTCTGAACCAATGCATTGAATTAAATTTTAAAAATGGCAAAATGTTCACCTATGTCTTGAGAAAGAAGGAAATATCTAATTATATTTGATGCATCAACTAAAAGCAATAAATACTGTGAGGACAAAGTACTTATATAATTGTATTCTAACACTTCAATGGATCTGTGATCTCATTATTGTAAATATAAGCTCCAGTAATAAAAATTGCAACCTATATACTATTTCTCATTCCTATAATAACTGCTATGGCAATAAATTTTTCACTGATAATCTATGCAGAATTCTGAGGGCTTTCTGCTAAGTCTTTTTACATGGAAAGTTTATCAGTTAGCTTGTAATTTATACATCACTGTCACTCTTTCTCAGGCTCCATATCCAAGTTTCCCACATCTTTTTCTTTCCATTCCTGTGAACTATACTCTAGTTTAGGTTTTTATGACTTCCTGAATACAGTATTGAAACAGTCTCTTAATGTCTCCCAGGTTTTTATTTCTCACTTTTCCTTTCTATATAAAGTGTTACCAAAATTTTCATCCTAAGTTATATGGTACCTTCCTACTCAAGAATCATTAGAGGCTCCCTTTAGCCCCTAAGTAAAAAAAAACAAAAACAAAAAAAACCTGCAAACTCTTCAGGTTTACTTTTAAAGTACAGCACAATATCATTCCAACAATGTGTCTTTCTAGAGTCATACATTATTCTCTTCATGCTCTGTATGACAGAAGCAAACTAAACTACTTTCACTTCCATGATCTCAACACTCCATCACCTGTTTCCATGATGTTTAAGAGGCTGCCCCTATTCCATTCCTGACTCTGTGTCTGGATTTCACTTGTTCCTCATCATCACTTCTTAGAATCCCTGGCTTCATTCAAAGTACAGCTCTTATGCCACTTTACAAAACACCTTCCTTTACTGATTTTCCTGGTTGACTGAGTTCTCGCTTCAAATAATCATCTTTATACTGACCCATATACATGTTCTAGCTCCCTTAGGAGAATAAAATTTCCTTGAAGACAATTTAATTTTTCATTTTATCATTATCCAGCATAATATCTTATACATTGTGGACACTTGGAATTGCTTTTTGAACTGGATTGGATTAAAAGATTTAGCTCCATAAACTTCACCTATGAAAAACAAAAAAAAAAAAAAAAAAACCCAAAACAATTCTTGAATAGCACACCTTGCTGCTACCTGTTATACATGCTTTTGGCCAATATATTAGGTATATTAGGATAGAAAAATCAAAGCAAAACAAAACATTTGTTATCAAAATTCTGAATGCCTTTTTCAAGATATCAACATAACCAGAACATCATGGTAAGACTGAAATGGGGTGTATTGAAAGCTTGCATTTTGATGCATTGGAGAGGAAAGAGCACAGCAAGAATGTGCTCAAAATTCCCAACACTTTGGAGTCTTGGGGCAGAGAAAGGAAAGGGATAATGATGGTTCAATATAGGTTAAGGACTCCATTTTATGCTTAGTCAGGAATAAATTGCAACAAATATAGAAATGGTTGGTAGGACAAAATTATGCCCATTCTTGGAGGACTTTGAGTTGCATTATGATCATAGAACACACATTCCTCTTGCATATAATGGAGCCTAGAAATAGCCTTTCAACCATAATGGATGATCCAGTATCCATTTTATTCTCCAAAAGAGAAGATGAGACATATGTTAATTGCCTTTTCTAATTCTGTGCACCCTTATGATAGAATACAAAGCTCTGTAAAATAAATATGAATATTGATAATGTGATTTTGGAGAAAATGGAAGAGTACTTTGAGCAAAGATATATATGTTTGCATGTTTGCACTTATGTATTTAGTATTCTAATACATGTATTGAAATACATGTAGAAATCAATGGCTCCACAAGAAAAAAAACTAGGATTATTAAAATAAAATGAAAATATTAAAAGAAATGAATAAAATGTAAACCACCTTGTATCAAAAGCAAATTTCCTGGAAGATAAGTGAAGTGTAATAATGTAATAATCATCAGATTACCAGGACTTCATGACACCAACTTGAATGCTCTCTCCAGTGATACAGATGCCAACTCATCTATTTCTTCCTATCCTAGGCAAGTGTTGTCTACAACCATAAATTTTGTGAATGAGACACATTTATTGCCAAAATAAAAGTAGAACCTTCTAGCTTTCTGACATTCCTCATTGTTCTACTTCTCCTTCAAAATTTGTCATTGTTTAAATGTTGCAGCTTTCCCACACCCACCATTAGACTCTCCATTGTCTGATATGTACTGTTCATTTTTTTTTGCGCCTTTTATAGGGCAATTGGGGTTCAGTAACTTGCCCAAGGTTACATGGCTAGTTTGTGTGTGTGTGTGTGTGTGTGTGTGTGTGTGTGTGTGTGTTTTAAGCATCTGAGGCTAGAACTTAACTCAGGTCCTCCTGACTCTGGGGCCAGCGCTTTACTCACTGCACCACCTAGCCACTCCATGTACTATTCATTTTTAATGGATCCCCCCCACCACCTCCAAGGAAATCACAAAGCTACTTTTATGACTCCACATTTCTTTCAGAAACAATGCCCATTTTAAAAATGCCAACATACTACTGATATTACTTTGTGTCTGGAAGATATGGAACACAACAATCTCCAAAGATTTTATTTGCACTAGGAATTTGCACTACAGGCTTAAAGCTTAACATGCAAGCAATTGAAATAGTAACTATCCTAGTCTATATCTTTGGAGCTAAGTGAATATCACAAGAGAATCAGTTAGATTAGTCATACATAATGTACTAGATCAAGGAAAGTAAGGAATTTTAGAAATTCAGGAAATTGGAAATGAGTGAAAAAATACAAATGAGTGCAGAATTGGTCTTTTACAGGCCTCAGATGTATGCATCTGTAATGGAAATGCAAATTTGGAAGATCTTCCCTGCCCCTAGGCTAAAGTGCACCTGAAGCCTTGGGTGGGAGGCTTGTTTTTCAGTAAATACTTCTTGATTGGCCAGTGAGTCAATAAGGTTGTTACATTCTCTGAGCCAGGAGAAGGCTATATAAGCCCTGATGTGTAGCTTTGTTTTGGGACTCACTTTGAGAAGTGTTCTGTTATTTGATCTGAATTCTGGGAAGCCACTGTTGAGAGTCCCCCGGCTTTGAAAAACCCAGATGTGGAAACCCAGATGTTGACTGGGTATAGATGTAATGGTTGGACAGTTTGGAAAGCTGTCTACTTGATCTGTTAATGTCTTGATAATTCTGTCTATATATTTTGAAGTTTAGGGTGCTGACCTTTTTCCCCTGAACAAGGTAAATGATATATGTCTGACTGATTAAAGTAAGCTTGTTAACCCATTTTGAGTTGCTTTCCTTTATCAAAGCAGATCCTAGAACCTGTGGTGGCGGCAAACCCTGAGGATGCTTGGGGTGCTTGCTGCTACAGCATCTCTTTCTCCTTTCTACAAAAATTATCTCTTAGGATAAATTTCTTACTTAGGTATATTGAGCAGAATGGGGAATGGTAATGTAGAGATGTGAATGAATAGAGTACAAATACCTACAGATACACTCAAACATAGATCAACCATATCATTAAACAGAGGTGATTTATACCTGAAGTAGGGAGAAAATTAAAAAAAAAAACTCTTGGGAATCTGCAAGGATTAATGATGTACTAACAGAAATGATTACTCTATGTTAAATTTCCTGAACTGTCTTTGTTTGCTCTTCATTTTCTAAGAAAATCAATAGCATCATGGGGTTATGTCTTGCCTTGATATTCAACTGGATTTAAGTGAGGCACAGTTGCACAGAGTTGTCAGCTTTGCTCTTTTTTCCAAAGTCACTGAAGTACAGTGGCCAGACAAAAGTCAGGACTATTGGCAGTGACCCATGATGCAAGGCATGACCTTCACATGTTCAATGTCTGACCAAGCTCTAAGCATAGTGTCTGACTCAGCTTCCTGTATGGCCATTGGAATAAATAATTCTCAACTTCCCATTCAAACTTTACATGTTTGGGGTAGACATCCTCCTAACCCACTGATGGGTTAAGATCCACTGGTTATACTCAACCTGATTTAGCTTATCTTCCAAGATGGTTTATTGGGGTGTAGCTACTATGCATTTTACAGTTTCTTGGAGCCCCAGGAAAAAGTTGAGTGAAAAAAACCAAGGAGTTCATGTGATGGGCTACAAGTAAGCATGTGCAAATGAGTTAATTAAAACCGCATTATATTTCAGTAGATTTATTCACTATTGGGGAGGAACTGTACAGGAGGTTGGGGCCAATTTTGCAAACTTAAGTAGCTCTGTTGAGGCCTAGCTTACATTGCAAAGTGAGTAGCAAGAGCAACTATGAAATGAATAACCACCCTAACACTGATGCTGACTATTGAAACACTTAATTTTGATGTCTGAAACCTAAGACTGACACATAAATCCAAGGAGTTGGGGATATTGTGTTACCAAAGAGACTAGAAGTTAAAAAGAAACCCCAAAGGGACATTATTTGTTCTCTAGGGATTTATTAAGCATGTCAGAGGCAGTCAGCCAGCAATTTCTCAGCCTCTTCATTCCAGTAGGAGGTAATGAATTTTAATTAGTGAAAGAAGACAGCTTTCCACTAAGGAGATGAAGTCAAAGAAAACAGGAACATCAGTGTGCATGGAAGATAATGTTAAAGTACATAACACTCCTTATTAAAGCTGAATTAATGGGAAAAGGTCTTTGGCCTCTGTTCTTCTATACCTCAAAAAAAAAAAAGCCTCCCTTAAATGTGCTCCGGAATCAGAGTATCAATTATGAAAACTATAAAGTAACTGTTAAGGTTGCTATAGTTAGGACATGTGATTCTATTGTTCTTTCAATGGCTACTCAAAATTCTAGATTTAAGTTATATAAAATTATCCCTACTGACTGGGAACAATGCTGTCCACTTTCAATTTAATTCCATGAATATTTATTAAGTTCTTATAACCTTCAAGGCACTGTGATAGGTTTTGGGATACAAAGACAAAATGAAACAGTGCTTGCTTGAAAAGACTTAAATTCTGCTTCAAAGATACAATGCATATATGAATATGCAAATATGAAACATATACAAAAAGATATAACTAAATTTCAAAGACCATGAATAACTGGGGGGAGAGAGAAAAAAGAAATGACTGAAATGCCAGGAAGGCCTAGTTTTTCTCCAATATATTTTGTTGTTATTTAGTCATTTCCAGTCATGTCCAACACTTTGTGACACATTTTGGGGTTTTCTTGTCAAAGATACTGCAGTGGTCTGCCTTTCTTTCTCCAGCTTATTTCCTAGAAAAGGGCACTAAGAGAAACAGGGTTAAGTGACTTGTCTAAGATCACATAGCAAGAGGCTGGATTTGGACTCTGGACTGCTGTTGTTTTTTATTACTTTATTGTCACCTTACTTTGTGACTTCAATGAAACGAGGGATCCTACAAAGCAAAATATCTTAGAAAATACTAATTCTGGGAGAGAAACTTTTTTTCTCTTCTCTATTACCATTTATTGCATTAAGTTTCTACAGAAATCATCATTTAGTGCTTCCTACAAATTGAATCTATAACAAAATCATTGAACACTCCAAGTATCTGTGGTTTCTTCAGCATGGTGAATTACCCCCACCCATTGGAGAGAAAAACTCATCAGAACATTATCATGAGCAAATTATAATAAATGTAAAAAACTGTCTTTAGTCAAATCTGACTTGTGATGATATAGAAATTGAGGTGTTAAGAAGTGAGACAACTTCCCAAAGGTAGTAAATGCTGCAAGCATTAAGTTCCAGAGCCAGAATTAAAATCCAGAACTTTTGACTACAAATTTGATGATCTTTCCATATACCATTATATGCCCTATAACCAAGTTCTAGTGAGTTGCCTGAGGAACACACTAAATACACATTAAATGATTTTTCCCAAGATCCTATAGTAAATAACAGTTAGGACTTAAAACAAATATTCCTGAGTCCAAGCCCAGAATACAATGTCTAAAAGAGCATATTATATTAAACACAATCATACAGAAATATGGACATGCATACGATAGAGTGTATACTCACAAATATATGTAGTATGCATTAATTTGAATATATGCAAATGTTACATTCTATTTTGGAATAGAGATGTAATATAGCATATGCTGTATTCATGAATGGCACATGTAGATACTATAGAGTTTTCAAAATACTCTGTTCCTAATTCTTCCCCATTATCCCTAGATATATAGACAACTTGAGGAAGTTGGTGATAAAAGGAAAGAAATTAATCTGATGGGCAAAATTATGGTAAATCAAAATATTCAGCTGGAAATTTGCCACCACAAATGGGAAAGCAAAGTCACTGGGTACTTTTGTGATGGAAGGTTTATTTAAGTGTTAACAGCCCCCTCAAACAAATGAATAAAATGATGGTTGATTTTGCAGTCTTATAGACCCAACCTCACTCAGCTGATGACTAAAATAATTACAAAAATAATGCATTTTATTTTATCTGTATTTTATAATAGACTCTATGAAGAGTGACTCATGAGAGCCTAATGAGTTTCTAACTAGAATTAACATTTTCCTGTCAAATGGAACTTTTCTTTTAAGAAATTTCTCAATCTATTGATTCTCATGTTTCACACTCTGGAATGAATTAAACAAAGTGGGCAAGATAAATGAAGATTCCAAATATCATGTGTAAGGTTATAAGGTGAAAATCATGAGCTTTTAATGGAAGAGTTTGAGGTAATACTATAATTAGCCTTAGGAAAATTTGAAAAGAATAACTGGATTTGCAGGATACTGGGATTATAAATTGCCCTTCATAAATTATGGGACCAATGGGAATCCTTTGAATTTTCAGAATCAGTAACATACAGAAACTATCTTGGATGGGACATAAACTGTGAAAAAATAAGTCTCCAATTTTCTTTTGGGCAGTTAGGTTGTACAGTGGATGGAATGCTAGGTCTGGAGTTAGGAAGTTTCATCTTTCTGAGTTCAAATCTGGTCTCAAACACTTACTATCTGTGTGTCCCTGGGCAAGTCACTTAAATCTGTTCATCTTAGTTTCCTCATTTATAAAATGAGCTGGATAAGGACAGACAACCCACTCTAGTATCTTTGCCAAGAAAACATCAAATGGGGTCATAGGCAGTTGTACCTGACTGAAGAATAACCAAACAACAATTTGATTTTGCAAAGTAGAGTCCATTTGGTCAATCTGCTTGATTCCAAGAGTAAGAAGGGACTAGTTTGTATGGGATTATATTTTCATTGGTAAAGTGAGTGAAGAGAAGGCTTTAGTCATGGAGGGTTTTAAGAATCATGAAGATGCTGGCTTAATTCTTGGGCAATCTGGCATTCCCATTTGCCAGTCAATCTTGGGAGTTCCTTGAGTAAACAGGTTTCCTGTACTTAGAACAAAACAAAACAAAACCAAAAAACACACCTCAACAATTACCTGAAAATTTAAGGAAACTACCAAGTCAATCTCATCTGCCAATGGTACTTTAGACTGAGGGGGCAACTGGTTTCCTATTTCTGAAGTGGACTGAGCACCCATAATGACATAAAAGGTCTGATCTAAGTCAGATTTGTTTTAATATCATGATGCTTATTGCATCCTTCCTTATATTTGAGCAGTTCATTATAATGCAAGCTGTTTAGAAATTGGGAATATTTCTTACTCATATTTTAATTTCTGAAGCACTTAGCTCATGTCTTGAATATAATGTGTGTTTAACTGGAAGGAAGGAAGGAATGGGGGAGAGGGAAGAATGAAGGGAGGGGGGAGGAAGGAAGAAAGGAAGAAAGGAAGGAATGGAGGGAGGGAGGAAAGAAAAGAGCGAGGGAGGAAGGGATAAAGGAAGGAAGGGAAGGAGGGAGGGAGGAAATCAGTGACAGTGAGGGAGGGAAGAATGAAGAAAAGTATGAATGGAGGAAGAGAAGAAGTTAGGAATATTTAGGAAGGGAGGCAGTGAGGGAGAGGGAGAGGGAAGGAGGGAAATGTGTTGGTCCTTGAAATTTAATTTGGAACTGTATCTTTCAAGTAAATTGTTTTCCACAATTCCTTCTGGATATTCCACAATCCCATTCTGGGAAAGAATACAGTTGGCTCTAGATTTAATTCATTATTAGGATAATTTTGGTATAAAGAGTGCAGGAATTTCTGAAATTTCAAAAGAATTTCTTCCTCATTAGAATTATAGGAGTTATAGAGGAAGTAAAGGTAGAAAGGACTCCCTGAAATTCAGAGAGCGTAGGACTACCTGACTGCCATGAAACAAAGAAAAGGAATCCATTCCATTTTCAATGGATTTTTAAAAATCCATTCCAATTTCACCACTTCTTTTCTATGATGATATACATTCATCCAATTCACATTGAGATCAACTATACCTGCTATTAAAAGTTCTAAATGAAAATAGAAACAAAAAAATCTATTAGATATGGTCATTCTACCAAATAATACAAAATGTTTGTTCAGTTGACTAAAGGTTTATATTTTCATCTGACTATTGGCTGTCATTAGGCATAGGCTTATAAGAAATATTACTGTCATTTATAACAAGACTCATACATAGGTAACATTTCAAAGTCATGACTAAGATCATCAAGGATATTTTTCAAGCTTACTTGAGGAGAATTTTAAGAAGGTATATTATTATTATTATTTAAAAGATGAAATGGAATCTAATTGTAAAAGAGAAAAAAATAAGCTTCATTCATGTCACCAGGAAGATTATAGAGTTAAGCATGGAAAGTTACAGTGGGATCCAAAGTGGTGCTGGATTTCACTATAGATAAAAGAACAATAATACAGACTCCAGATTCTTTCTACTCTCCTATATCACTAAGGAAACATCACTTATATGGATGCTGTCTTTTTTTTCTCCCAACAATTTCTACTCTGGTTTTGTGGATATATTTTTAAGCTTAAATGAGGAAAAAGGCAACTTTAAAACAACAACAAAAAATCTTAATGTCATATTTTAATAGGTTAGAGTGGATTAAGCATGACAAGCCCTCAACTGTTTCATGATTCCCATCATTTAGTTTTGTTTTAGCAAATTAATTAAAATATTAAAAAGCTTTAACCTTAATGATTAAATTCTTAAACTATCAGTTAAACTTTTTAAATTTGTGGAGTTATAACAAATATGATGTGGTGGATTTTTTAAAAATATCTTAAAAGACATCAATATATATGAAATCAAACACGGGAAGTTTCGATGGGAAAGGTAGCGAGGAACAAAGTTATCTAAAAAGCTAAATTGAAGACTGGGACAGCATAAGGAAGTGCGATGATTCAGAGGTTAAATAGTCCCCGAGAACTTAAAAACCAATTAGACTTCCCAGGAGATACATTAAACACAAAATGCCGGGTGATTCAGCATCATAAATTACCAAGAGGAGCTAATTTAGAAATGAACACCTCATGGGGAAAACAGTGGAAAGCAATGAAGTCATTTTGGAGTGGGAGTAATGGCATTATAGAAAGGTACAATGGTCAGCTTGATAATTACTAACATATGTAATTTATTCCATATTTACTCAAATAATTTTCCCTTTTCCACTGATATTTTCCTCAGAAATATAGAGTTATTATTGCATATAACTGTGGAGATTTTCTGCACCCAACTTTAGCATTTCTTAACAATGATTTTCTACCTTCATCCTTTTTCTAGTCTAAAGTTCTCAAAAGATCTTGCTGTTGTCAATAATAAAGCTAATAAGAATTAAACTCTTTTTAGATCTGTATTTTTTTCAGAAATTCCAAGACTTTCATGTTCCTATAAAATACCACATTGAATGACTGTTTTACTGAGGTGAAAGAGACATTTTGATGTCCTAGAAAGTGTACTCTCTTTGGAATCAAGCAACTTGTGTCTCACTCTCAGCTCTGATGCTTTTTAGTTATGGCAAAGATACCATATCTTTCTCCCTTAATAACCTCATCTGTTAAAAGAGGCTGTTAATACTTGATATACTTTCTTTACTGGCTCATAAGCAAAATTCAACAACCTTCTCTGCTGCCATTCCTCACTCTCTCATCCCCATCCATCTCTGCCATCCTGCTCCAAAAGGCTTATATAGCCATTTTCTCCCCTTCTCTTGGCCCCCCTGGAATGCGTGTTCTATTCTTCTATCATTAACAAACTTCTATTCATTTTCAACTTTGTTTTTTTTTTTTCTTTTTATTCTTGTTCCATATTCATGTACTCACAGGTACGGGAGGCCTTTCAAAAGATTCTATATCCTTTCTAGTATGCGCATTTTCTCTGTATATCCTCTAGAATTAACCAATAAGAAAGAGGAGGTGACAAATACTTAGCTAGGCACCGTCAGTTCAGATATCCCCCATGTAGTCATTAGACCAAGGGGTCACCTTTTCAGCCTACTGAGATTCATCCATCAATCTAGAATGTGATGGCAGTTATCTGCCTAGATTCTGTCAACTTTCCTCCTTTAAGTATTTCAACATCTGGCTCACATCTCCTTTTTTTACTCTTCCCCCCTTCACTTTAAAATAATCCTTAGGATGTTCAATATATACCTTGTTGTCCTCCCAAACTGTAACTTTTGAGTACTATCTCCTCAAATCCCATTATGAAAAACTTCAGTCAGGGATGTCCTAGATCATGTTCTAAGTATCCTATAAATCAATTGTTAAATGTTCAGCATGAGAATTTGTGCCTCAGAAACTGGAAATCAGTACAAATAAAGACCTGATTTATTCATTAACTAGACTCACGATGATAATACAGACTAAACTTAAAAGTACATGTGCGTTTTTTTTTGTTTGTTTCCTACAGCCAGATTCTTACATATTTACCAACAACAACTCAATTGCTCTTTGAAACATTGCTTATCCTCAGCAAGTATGCAAGGGAAAGATGAAAAAGAATGTCATCACAAGATTTGAAGTCTGGATTATAAGATAATGATTGATGGTGACAATAATTAATATTTACATCAGTGATTTAAGGTTTGCCAAATGTTGTTTGTCTATTATCTTTTGATTTTCACAATGCATTTACTTTTATTTCACCTCAGACACACCATGGAATAAACATACTTTTGATCTAATCATGATTCATAAGTGTTCTGTTTTTATGATTAAGAACTAAAGAATTTCTTTGGGTACACTAACTATAAACCTGATTCTGGAATCCTGGAATGCCAAGGTACCCTCTGAACCTTTCTTATTTACAAGGTCAGTGGTTCCACTGCCTTTATATGAAATGAAATGCACAAATTCAAAGCCAAAGGACTGAGTACAGTTTCTTGGTTTCACACAATCTTTCTGGAAACAAGGTCCCAAGGCCTCTGCCCCTTCCTGAATCTTCTCTTACCAGACACTGTGGATAGAGGATTCACACTATCAGTTCAGTACAAAGCACTGAGGGAGACAAGGTCAAAGAACACTAAAAGAGAAATAGTGGAGGCCCACTAAAATTTTTTGAATGGGTCTACATCCTCCCAAAACCCCACTCAAAGAGTCTCCCATTCACCAATTGGTTAACAGACTAGAACCAGTTACAAAAATATTTTTATAGTCTTTCCACGGGACTTTCCTTTCACCTCATTATAACTCTCTGGAAGCAAACCCTTTAGCTTCTCTATATGGAAAGACTCTATCAGAGCTAATCTGCATATTTGACAGACTGTTACTATAGTTTTATATAAATGATTCCCCGTCTATACTACATTTTGTCTCTCCAATATTGTCCTGTACTGTAGTTACTTTTCTGTGTCTTATATGTATGCCCATCAGATTAGAAGCTCCTAGAAGGCAGGATCACCTCTTATTCACCTTTTTATCCCCTCCACCCACCTCAGTGATTTTAGTCACAGTGATTTAAAAGTAGTGGACAATTAGAATTAAAACTTATTGGCTAATTCTAGTTATATCATTTTTTGGAATAGAATTAAAATGAAATTTCAGATCTTCATACTTTTTTTTCATTTTTCTTTTAATAACATAATTTCCCCAATCGCAGGAAGACAAGTTATAAATGTACAGTCCTCACTACTGCATATCAGATCTGCTGATCGACTTCCACTATGATGTCTTCTGGCAACTACTTTGTTAATATCATACCTAATGTCAAAGCAGATGTTCAGACAAAGGTCATTGTTGAATTTTGTCCTATAAAAATGAACACTACCTTCCCACCTTTTTTAGGTGTCTTTCCACAACAGTGCAGGAAAATGAACACTACCTTCGAATAGTCTGTCAATGAGCTTAAAATAAAACCTAAAAAAAGTTGTTGTTTTTTGTTTCTGTTTCCTCTTTTTGATAGGACATTACATGCCAGATAGAAAGTATGTGACTAGAATCTTAGTATTGCTTAACAATTTTCTCCTCAGGTATTTCAGGAATTCCATTTGATTAAATTCTACAAGATAATCTTAAATGTCCATTATTTTCCAGGTATTGTGTTAGTCATTGGTAATAAAACAAAGCAAAACAAAACAAACTAAAAATATAGGCCCTCCTTCACAAGGAACTTAAATTCCATCTATTAAATGGTAGTAAATAATAAATAATTTTAAAAAATATTGAATAATAGCAAAAAGATCCAAATGGAGACATTAAAGGGGACAGACCCCAAAGCAAAGGGTAAATAAAATGTTTCATAATGTCATGAGATCAAAGTTTTAGAGGCGGAAGGGATTGTAGAGATGATCTAGTCCAAACTTCTCATTTTTAAAATTTGGAAAATTGGTCTCAGGGTGGTTAAGTAATTTGCCTAAGAAGACATAGATAATTATTGGTAAAGCCACAGGTTGAACCAAAATATTCTGTCATTTCCCACTATGTCACACTATTGTCATATTATTATTGATAGATATTTCAAGGGCAAAGCCTTGGTGGGGTCACAATAGATATTTGAGAGATGTCGCATCTCGCAAGATTTTACATAGGGTATTATAAGCCAGAGACCAGTTTCCATGGGGCTATACAAGTATGTAGAACCCCCAAATACATTGTTGTGCCCTCAAAAAGTTGATTAATTTTACATGACACATTCCATCTGAGATTTTCCCCCCTCTATTTACACCTAAATTTGTGATTTTGTTCTGTAATGATTGATATCTTAGGCCTTTCAGGTAATGCTGTGCAATTTCCCTCTTATCCTCTATCATAGGTTTCCAAAGCAAATGATCCAGCTCCCTGGGGGGTGCTAAAACAATGCAAGGGGGGTGATGGTAGTTGCCTCAGGTGCAATGGGGTGGGTATTGAATAAAAATAAGGGGGTAGTGGAAAGTATAAGGAAAGAAGAGAAGAAAAATTTGAAAAACCATTAGTATATATTTCATCATTTCTGTAACAAAGTTAAAATCTTAGTGATTACATTATTTTCCAAAAGAAAACACAATGCAAGTTTTAACCACTCAGAGGTCAAGTCCCCTGACAGATCTTAACAAGTAAGTGTTGGCAGGTGAGCACGTTGTACATTGTCGGGAAGTACAGCATGCCTTGGCAGGAAAATGTGTGTGTAATGACTTGTTTACAATATGATACTATATGGTTACATGATCCAATATTGCATCATTAAAATTTCAATTTAGAAAAAAACACAGAATTATAACAAATTATTAAATTTAAGATGAACCATTTACAATATTTTATACATTTTTTGAAATTATGCAAATATCAAAAAATTAAAGGATTAAAGAAAGTAGATTTCCAGTAGGGCACTGAGTAATTTTTTAAAAGGGGAAGATAAGCCAAATAAGTTTGGAAACCTCTGCATCTAGTTAATGAACCTTTATTTGTATGCTTCCTATTAAAATTAAGGCAGTAGATATAATTACCTCTTAACAAAGGCATTTATGGAAGATATCATAGAAAATCAACATCTATCAAAACATCCATGTAAACTTGTGCCATGTTCCCCAAGAAATATATTCGTGTGCTTGGAAAGGTGGTCTTAAAAAGAGGACAATATTAGTGAGATACATTTATAGGATACATGCATTAACAAATAATTAAGAATTCCTGAAGGGTATGCAAGGGGTCTAGTAATCCTTCTCTTTCTGTATAAAGTCTGCTGAACTTGAGTTTCTCTTCAATTGCAGGATCTTTTGCTATTTTGGCTGTTATTCTAAGTTTCCTGGGTTGACTCATTTTCATAATCTGAATCTTTTATTTGCTATTTCTTGTATAAGGTTAATTGGCTTCACAGGGTGATTTTCTGGAGTGTATGTCTCTCCTCCTACTAGATGCAATTTCTTCTATTTGTTTTGGAGCTATCTGTCAAAAATATGTAGGGATAGGGCTGTGATTCACACACATATCAACAGAGAGAATACTAAGTCTCCACTGGAGGCTGTGGATTTTGTCCTTTGTTCTCAAAGAAGATCCATGACATTAGGGAGATAATGACATGACTTGCTATTGACTTTGATTTTAGTGAGGGAAGGTTGTGCAAAGTCACCAAACTCATTTTCTCTTCCAGAGCCACCTGGTCCAGTGGACAGATATACATCAATATTACTGAAGATGGTCCAGGATGCAGTGGAAGACCTTGACACTTTTAAATTAAAGTCTTTCCAGGTTCTCACTTTGAGTGAGGATTCAATGCTCATTCAGTGAATATGCCTCTTTAAGAAAAGAGTTAGGGGGCAGCTAGGTGGCTCAGTGAGAAGAGGCTAGGTGGCACAGTGAATAGAGAATGAGCCCTGGAGTCAGGAGGACCTGAGTTCAAATATGACATCAGACACGACACACTTACTATCCCTGTGACTTTGGGCAAGTCACAACCCAAATTGCCCTCCAAAAAGAAAAAAAAAAGAAAAGAAATGAGTTAAGGGACAGCCCCTTTTATAAAAAAATAAAAATAAACTGTGAGGGGAAGATCCTCAGGGTTGCTGGCCAAAAGAGAAACCATTACTATTTACATTCACTCTGAACCAAGAGAGCCCAAAAAATAACCATTAACTAGTGCTTGGTCAGCGACCTATAGTTATCTAGTCCATGAGTTTCAGAGTGAATTGGGTTTAGAGTTTGGTGTTTGACAAAGAAATCTAACCAGAAATCCAAAGTTAACTCAATAGTTTTAGGTCATCAAACTTTACTTTTCTTTAGGCAGAACACCCTGAGGAAAGATAGGAGTAGAGAGGAGAGGGAAGGGGACAGGACAAGACAAGACTAGACATGCAACGACAAGACAGGACAGGAGGAGCTGAGTTGCCCAACTGGAACTGGCCATTTGGGTCCATATTTAGGCAGCTTGGACTACTCACAGATTGTGGTTTATCTTTCATCCTTGAAGAGAACCATGACATCAAGGAGATCATGACACACCTTCCAATTGACATTGATTTGACTGAGTGAAGGCCACCAGAGGCAACTCTTGACTTGAAGTTAAATTCAGAATTAATGAAGTTGCCTAGGGCTTGGCTATAGTCAACAAGGGCATGGATAATTTCTTTACTTAACCAATCCTCTTAATAGATCATTATATCCAACTGAGTTGAAGGGGATTGCATATCATCATCCCTCCCTTTCACTTTTAGAACAAAGTCTATTCTACTCAGACTAGCATTAGGAAAAAAAAGTGATAAAGTGGATAAAACATACATTATAGAGTAAGATGATTCTGGTTGAAATTTTGCATCTCACAATTACTACTAGAGTAACCCTAAGCAAGTTACTTAACCTCCCAAGGCCACATTTTTCTCATAAATAAAATTAGGTGATTAGAGTAAATGACTTCCAGCTCTAAATCACTGATCCTGTGACCTAAATTAATCCTTATAAAACTCCATGAGTGTATTTTCTCCATCCTCCATAAGAGAAACTTACACCTGAATGTTTGTAGCATCCCTTTGTCTTCATCTGATAAAGATGGGGAAGGGTCATGGTTAAGATACAATGATATTTTGTGTATAATGTATATGAATTTACCCATCTGTATCAGCAATGCCATATTCACAATGCCTATGGAAATTATAGATATGCTGATATAATTATCCATCACAAAATACATCATGCTTGCCATATGGGAGAATAAGCTAGAAAATTTGTTAAGATACCAAAAGACTGAGTCCAAAACCAGAAAGTGAAAGCCATCAGAGTAGTTATGAAATTGGCACAGGTAGATAAAGTAGAAAGCACCCACATTCTCAAGCCTTTAAAACAGAACAGGCTACCTCAGGCAAAGGTCCTCCTCTACCCACTCACAGCAACCACCCAGTGTCCCGGAAACGTGCTCCCAGCAGCTCCAGCCCCTGGCAGTCCTCAGCAGGAGTCCTTAGCAGAAATTCTGGCTGACTCAAAAAGGGCTTCGCGTTGCTGCTGCCGCCGTCGCCATCGCCGCCACCGCTAGCCACCGCAGGAACTCCAGCTTGGCTTCCGCTTCCTCTTGCTCTGCCCCTTCCTGCTACATCAGCAAGTCCAATGGGGCATAGAAGATCTTTAAATCCCATAACTCTTACACCATCTTGATATATTTAAAATAGTAGTTACTAAAACTTTCACAGTGAGCTCTTATTCTATCAATTATCTCATTGATTTTAGTTAATTTTCTTTTATATATAATATATAAAAGAGCACAAAATAAACATACAAGTCAAGAATCAGTCAGATCAATCAGTCTACTAAATAGTGCCCATCAAATACTATTGTAATGAAAGGCCAGTGAATGCATTACTTTGAACTGGGATTTTATTGCATTAAATATTGCTTAAAATGAGTGAATGTGTAAATCTTTCCATGAGTTGGAGCTTTTGAATATAATGGTATTTGCTGTGCTAGAATTTAACCTCAACATACTATAAAAGAAATTTTAGTCTTGTTCTTGCTTAACTTTTCAAGAAGATATTATTTTGAATTTAATGAGGACACAGGATTTGCTAATGAGGTATTGCATGGTTAGTGATTTGAACTCTACTGAAGGAAAGGATAGAAGTATAATTGGGGCCACTGGGATGAAGAAAGTATGGGGATATATGCAGTATCTACTGCACCCCCCCCCCCTTTTTTTTGCAGCTCCAGCCTCTAAATTGAATCTTTGGAAATCCAGTATACCCATTAAAATGACTATTGTTTTCTAACTGCTCACTATCAATTTTGGTTAGCTCAAAGAAATATGCAGAGTTTTCATAGTGGTGCAGAAAACTGATAATTTTGTGTATTTACACCAAATTAAATGAAGAGTGTGGCTTTGGTAATTTTGGTCCATATATTCACTTAATAGTCCCAATAACTAAGGTGGTTAATAGAAAAATTAGACCTACAAGGAAAAGCTAAGGGACCTTGGATTTTTCAGTTGTGTGCAGTCAGAAGGTTGACTACAGAAAGGTTTGGAGCAAGTTGCAGTGCTGGTCCTAGAAGTGGGTGAAACATTGAGGGCTCTGCTTGCAATGACTTAAGGCATGCCACAAAGCCTTAACTCCCTACAAACCCCCCCTCCTTCAGTACCTTTCCATATATCCTTTCTGATTTCAAATTCCTCCTTTGGGTTAAAAAAGTGGTTTTTAAAATTTTTGTGTGTGTCACCTATCCCTTTGCCAATCTACTGAAGGCTTATGAATGCCTTTTTACAATGCTTTTTAAAAATTCATAATGTGAAATGCATAGCCTTAAAAGGAAATAAATTATATTGAAATAAATATGAATTCTTTTTTTTCCATCCAAGTTCACAGACCCCCTGAAATTCATCCATTCCCTTTTTGCTTGGGGGATTCTTTAGGTTGAGAATCCCTGAGTTAAAGTCCCCAGAAAACTACTACTAAAATACATATATGGTGCCAGAGACCAAAGGTCAGGCAAAACTTTTCCAACAGCTTATTATTGTGAATTCATTATTAGTCAATGTATTAAAGTTGTAGTAGGGAACCTGAAAGATAGGACGGAACAAGCATATATATACTTCTAGTTTTCAACATTTAGCTCCACCAGCTTTTGAGCTACAAATTTTCTCCTTCTGCCCCCCCCAATGGAAGCATGCAATCTGATATAGGTTCTACAAATGCCTTTACATTAAACACTGGTAAAGTTCTAAAGAAAGTTTATAGGGGTAGACAAGTGGCTCAGTGAGTAAGAGCACCAGCTCCAGTGTCGGGATGACCTGGGGATTGAATCTGGGCTCAGATACTTAGCACCACACCCAGAATATTAACTGGTTGTGTAACCTTGAGCAAGTTACTTAACCCCAATTGCTTAAAAAAAAAGAAAGTTTATAATCAATGGAATGAACAACAAGAAAGAAGGAAAACAAAACAAAACAAAACGAAATCCTTCAATCTACATGCAGACTCTGTAATTCTTTCTCTGGATATGGATAGCTCTTTCAATCATGAGTCTTTTGGAGTTGTCTTATAGCCTTGCATTGCTGAGAGGATCCCAGTCTATCAAAGTTAGTCATAAAAGATACAGTGTGTCTCTGATTGGGTACAATGTTGTCCTGTTTCTGCTCTCCTTACTTAGCATCAGTTTATACACATCTCTCCAGGTTATTGGAAAGTCTGACTGCTCCTCATTTCTTATAGCACAGTAGTATTCCATTACATTCATATACCACAACATTTTTAGCCATTCCCCAATTGATGGGCATCTCCTTGATTTCCAATTCTTTGCCACCACAAAAAGAGCTGATACACACACACACACACACACACACACACACACACACATATATATATAGTAAGTATGTATAAAGGTCCTCCTCTCACTTGTACAATCTCTTTGAGATACAGCCCTAGAAGTGTATTACTGGGTCAAAGTATATGTACATTTTTATAGCTCTTTGGGCATATTTTCAAATTGCTCTCCAGAATAGTTGAACCAATTCACAACTCCACCAACAATGCATTAGTGTTCCAATTTCCTCATATCTTCTCCAGGATTTATAATTTTCAGAACAGGCACATTTTGATATGGGAGGTTCAGAAAAGCTTGGCAGCATTTTAAATTATCTTAAGGATGTAGGATTTAAGACTAAAATGTCAGTCCCTGGAACTTTAGGATGGGGGTAGGTATGGCGTCCTGCAGGTAAGGGAGGAATGAAAAGAAGGAGAAACAGGACATAATCAATAAGAATACAGAAGGTAAATTATCTTTCTTCCACCATTTAGTCTATATTTGGCCTTCTCTGGCTGTTAACTATGTGTATTGAAGGCAAAATAAAACTAATTCATTCCTTGAAGGAAAGTAAGCAAAAAAAAAAGCTTACTTTGTGGAAAAGGATATTGGGGAAGATAAATGTGGGGAAGAATTCCCTATACTAATTCACCTTCATATAAGAACAAAATCAGAGTTTTAACTAGGACAGGACACCAGAATTTTTCTCAAGGGAGCTAAAATTTAAAGGGAACTGAGAACACTGCATTCTTCCTACAAAACAGAAATAATTGAATTTAGCGTTTGGTTAACAAGAAGAATGAAAGTAGTAGGAAGCCAATAGAAATCTGGATCCTATACCCCCCACACAGGTATACTGCTCTTTCACCTCTATTCCTTTATCTCTATGCATAAACATTGATATTGGCCTTAAATAAAGTGACTTTTTGGTGTCCTAGAATCTATCTCCCTCTTGCCCCATTTTAATGGTTAAAGAACCAAAAATACTTCCTATGATGTTGAGAAACATATCCTTGTCTCAGTGATGATCTTCTTGTATGGTCTCCTGAGAAAGGGTAAGGAAGGATTGCAGAGGTCTAGGATTTGACATGGACTTTTGGAGACCATACTCCATGAGAAATTATCCTATTTACTACAGTTGTAGATAGGCTTTTCTTACTTCAACTTCATGTTGCATTTAATGCAAAGAGATATCATAATGTACTAAAAAGAATTCTTCTGAATTCCCAGTTCTGACAAATTACTTACATGACCTATGTATGTCGCTTTCTGACTCAGTTTCCTCATATTAAAAAATGAGTGGGTTGGACTAGTTGACTCTTAAAGTTTCTTTCAATTCTAATTTTTATTCTGTGATACCAAGTAAGGCAAATATTTTGACCATGAATTAGAAATATGGTCTCCTGTCACTAAAATAGGATCTGGAAAAGGAAACAGATTTGCTATGTCTTATCATTATTGTTTTAATAAACCTGAATTTTGTTTAATGTATTGTATATTTCTCTGATTGCAGAAGTACCAAGGAGACAAGAAGCTTTTTGTAGATAGAGGGACTAAATTCATATATACTAGGGGCTAAACATTGCATGGGGCCCAAGACATTTTAAAAAGCTCATTAATTGGGCTTCAAAAATTGGACCTACTCCCTGGGAACAAATAGAGGAGGTCCTGAACCATAAGTTATAGACAGTTAAGGAACTTGAGAATCATCCAATTCAACATCATTATTTCATAGATGAGGAAATGATTTCCATTATTTCTACATGTTCCTTTAGTTGTCCTCTATAATATTGAAGAACATCATATTTGAAATGTTGAATTTACAAATTCCTTTGCACACATTAGAAAAATAGGCAGTGTAGTTTAATGGATTAGGTACTGGATTAGAGTCAGAGAGACTTGGATTCAAATCCCACCTCTGATACTTTCTTGACATGAGACATCTACCAAGATATTTAACTTCTCTTAGCCTCAGTTTATGTATATATAAAATGCAGAAATTATACTTGCAGCAGAACTTGAAACCATGGAAGTCCTGTAAAAGCATTTCCTCAGGAATAGTTCTCTATGGAATTGTTTAGGAAGGAGATCTATATGCTGAGGAGCTTTAAGAGGAGGGAAGACAATATGGTAAAGAACCTTGAAACCATGTCATGTGAGGATTGTTTGAAGGAATCTGTCTGATAATAAGAAGAATCAGGGTGGGGAAATGGCTACAAATCTTTGTGAATTTCAAAGGCCACCATGTGGAAGAGATATTAGATATTATTGGTTTGACCCTACAGACCAAGGCTTCAAAAAATGGGAATTTCAAAAATGTGAATTTGTGTTTAATTCCAGGAAAATGTTCTTAACAATTAATCTTGTCAAATCACTATTGTTTAGAGAAATGTGAATTAAAACAACTCTGAGGTATCACTACAATCCCATCAGATTGGTTAATATTACAGAAAAGGAAACTGATAAATATTGGAGAGAATGTGTAAAAATTAGGATACTAATATGCTCTTGGGGGAACTGTCAAGTGATCCACTCATTCTGGAGAGCAATGTGGAACTATGCCCAAAGGGCTATAAAAGTGTGCATACCCTTTGGCTCAGCCATAACACTAATAATTCTGTATCCCGGAGATATTTTTTTGAAAAGAAAAGAACATATAAGTATAAAAATATGTATAGATTATATATATATATATATATATATATATATATATATATATATGGTGGCAAAAATCAGAAAGTAAGGGCACATCCATTATTTGGGGAATTGCTGAACAATTTTTAGTATATGGTTGTGATGAAATACTATTGTGCTATAACAAATGACAAGTAGAATGCTTTCAGAAAAGACATAAACTGGAAAGATATAAACTGATGTAAAGTGAAGTGAGAAGTAGGAAAACATTTTACATTGTAATAACAATATTGTATGATGATCACCTGTAAATAACAGTTATTCTCAGCAATAAATTGATCCAATACAATTCCTAACAATTCATTATGAAAAATGCTATCCACTTCCAGAGAAAGAACTCCTGGAGTTTGAGTACAGATTGAAGCAAACTTATTTTAAACTTGATTTTTCTTGGTGTTTTTTTTTTGTTTAGATGTCTGTGTTTCCTTCCACAACATGACTAATATGGAAATATGTTTTGCATTACAGCACATGTACAATTATCAAATTGCTTATCTTCTCACTGAGGAAGGAAGTGAGGAAGGTAAGATAGGAGAAAATTTGGAATCAAAAATAAAAAAAAAATAATAATTTGTTTTTAAATATAATTGGAAAAAAATATTAAATTAAACCTGCCCAAAATTCAATGCAATTCTGGGGGAGGGGGGACGGTCATTGTTCCTCCTTAAATATTTTAGATGATAAGATAAATGACTACTTCTCAGATATATTATAAGTAAAATTTATTTTCATGTACAGGTTGGAATAGATGGCTACTTAAGTCCCTCACAGTCTCAGATTCCATAATTATGTTCTATATATTAGCTTACAAAGGAAAGCTCACTGTTATGACTTGATACATTACTACATTTTTTTTTCTAACATATTCAACCTACCAAGTTTCCTTCTGATAGAACATAGAGAGATGAGTACAAAGAAATTCAGAAGAATCATTTCAATTTAATCCTAGTTTTATAAACACTCTCCTCATCTTAAAAGGCTAAAATAGTACAACTGAGTGATCTATATCACAGACTTATCATTCTTTGGGGGCCGTCAGAAGAAATTTTGAATTATAATTGAATTTTGAGTGACACAGTGAGTTTTTTGCTAAGTGGGAAGACAGTAGAATAAAAATAATAGATCTGAAATGAATGTACTGTTACATATAGTTGTATTCTTCAAAAGAAATGACTGTTTTGAACCAGATAAGTTCTACATAGGTCACAGCTTTTCTAAATATACAATTTTGTGGGAATTATTTCTTCATGATAAATATGACAATAAAAACAAGGCAACATGTATCATGATAGCAGAGATCTTTGTAAGTCAAAGAACAAAGTTTGCCTAGATGAGAGAGATGAAATAATCTTCCTGAATAGAAAGACATCCTGGTGCCTTCTGAGATTGATAAAAATAAAATTTATCTCAGAAAGGACAAAGAAGTTTGCTTTTCAGAAGTTAGTGTAGCTTCTGCCTAATTTTAACATCTTTTAGTCAGTTATAGTCTTGAATCTGAAATGAAAGGAAAGACACTATAGTTTTATCCCCAGGGGAAAATTAAGTTATCTTATGAGTAATTTAAGGTAGGAGGTAGAATAAGGTGCTCCTGGATTCCACTCAGTAAGTGTAAGCGCATAGCCATATCTAGGAAAACAAAACAAAACAAACAACAAAAACAATACAGGCACATCCAAATGAAAACTCTCTAGATTTAGGGTTGCTAAAAGAATGTCTGGGAAAATCTAAAAAGTGCTCAGAAGAAACCACAAGAAACATGGAAAAGTGAAGAACGTCCTATAATTGGAATGAAAAGAGGTATAGGTGTGAACTTTTCCTTTGAAGTGGCTAAACAAAAATCTCTCCAGTTTCAATCTGTCCTTATGTTACTTCAATTATATATTTTTATTTTTTTCATGTACATAGACCTTGTATTTCCAAAAGTCACTCTGCCCTATTTCCACCTCATCTCCCTTAAAAAAAAAATGGCAAAACAAAAACCTGATAATTTGCCAATTCCTCTACAGTTTTAGTTATGTTACATACTCCCATGCATCTAAAGGATTGTTGAGTTCATACTTAAGGGCTATTTATATCAATCATGTTGCATGTGAGTATGCACAGAATTCCCAACAAAGTTGATATTTAAAAAATTTTTTTCTTATATTCTCATGAAGCAATAATAATAATAATTATAATAAATGACAAGAAGAACAAGACTAAAAGTCACCTCATCTTTGTGTTTTAGGAATATTCACTTAAACTAATTGGCCCTCAATTTAGCTCAGTTGTATAATAAAGCATTTGAACTCAGTGAACTCTAAGAAGCTTTCTAGCCACAAGTCTTCTGACCAGCATTTACCTGTTATCTTGCCTAATCCTAACAAAATTCCTTGAGTTTACTATGATTTTTGTTTTCTTTCTCTCTTTCCTTCTCTCTCTCTATCTCTGCTTCTCTATGTCTCTTTTTCTGTCTGTCCCTCTCTGTTGTTCTCTCTCTACCCCACCTCTGTAATTTGACCAATCCCTTTCCTAATTAGCTAAGAGGGTGATGACTAATCCTCCCTATTCTGCCCATTCATAATTTACCTTTCTATTTCAGCATCATTCATTTGTGTTGCCCATAACAATAAATTTGTTCATGACATACCCTTTTGTATTCCTCATCCTTTTCAGGAAATTCTAGGGTCTATTCACATGATTGCTAATTGTCAAGAGAGGCACTGTAACAGAGTTGGAATTACTCTATAATTTGAATCTAGGGCTTCATCCTGTGCTTTGCCTTTTCCCTTTACACTTATTGTTTTGATATGACTTCATCTACTTTGAACCTGTGTTCAACTCTTTCTGTGACATGCTCAATTCACCCCATTCTCAATTATTTCCCTTTCACTCCCAGTGGGAGTTGAACCAGAGACATAGAAGCACATTTTGGAGAAATTATTTTATCCCCAAAGAGGCTTTTAGTAAGACTGTCTTCTTATTCCCTCTTGCTTCTTGGGATTCATTTCTCAATGCTGTCAAAACAATATTTTTCATTTCTTTTGGCAAGAACTAATTCTCATTCCTCCTTCTGTGATCTGACTCTTCCCCACATACAATATTCTATCTGTACTCTCCCATCACTCTAAAGGTAAGGAGAGAAATTGAAATCATTCTGGCTACTTCTCTTCTTCTGTCTTGACTAGTCTTCCCCTGGGCCCTCTTCTTGTTCTACCTGAAAAAAGATATTTTGTATTATTCCACTACCTAATATTTTTATTGAGTACTGATTTACATTCAGATTTGTTCATGAAATATTAATTTATTCATTCCCCCTTCTGTTATGATTTTTTCATATTTTTGTGTCCTTCAACTCTTTATCTACTTATCATTCTATTGTTCCTGTCAATATTTCTTAGAAAATATTCAGATTTCTAAAAAGGTAAAATCAAATGATAAAAAGTCTCTCATTGTGAAATTATAGGCTTATTTATATTTCTAGTCAAATAAATAAATTCTTACATAATCTTACATTGTTATAAGTGTATTGTATGAGTGCAATGTAACATTAGTATGTTATATGAAATTAAAAAACAGTTTCAGAAAATTCCCAAAAGACTTTTATGAACTTTTACAATGGAAAGTAAAATGTGTAGAAATAGAAATATGTACATAATAATAACATCATAAAGGCAAAAATTGAGATATTTAAGAATGTTTATTAATGCAATAAGGAATCATGATTCCAAAGAACTGATCATGACTCATATTACCCAGATACTGATAGAAATGATAAACTTCTTGGGGAAGATTCGACAAACAATTGGATATTGTTTATACATGTTCAATTATGTTCAACATATTTCCATATTAATCATATCATGAAAGAAGAAAAAGAACAAGCAGTGGGAAAAATACCAAGGAAAACAGTGAAAATAGTATGCTTTGATCTACATTCAGATTCCATATTTCTTTTCTTTGGGTGGGGTTAGTATTTTTAATTACTATTCTTTTGGAATTGTCTTGAGTCACTGTATGGCTGAGAGGAGCTGTCTATCAAAGTTGATTACTGAGCAATATTGTTGTTAGTGTATATAGTAACAACTGTAATATACAGTAGATATACAGTAATCTCCTAATTCTGGTCACTTCAATCAGCATCAATTTATTAAAGTCTTTCCAGATTTTTCTGACATTTGCCTCCTCCTCATTTTTTTATAGTACAACAGTATTCTATTACATTCTTATACCACAATTTTTCAACCATTCCCAATTGATGGGCATCCACTTGGTTTCCAATTTTCTTTTGCCAACACAAAAATAACTTTAATAAGTATTTTTTATACATGTAGGACCTTTGCTCTTTTTTATGATCTCTTTGAGATATAGATCTAGTAGTTTTATTGCTGAGTCAAATGGTATACTTGAGCATATTCAGGTATGGTAAGGAGAGAAATTAAGGAGATTCAAAATTGTGAATTCCAAATTCACAACTCCACCAACCATGCATTAGTGTCTCAGTTTTCCATCATTCATCCATCTCTAAGAAGGCAACATTTAATTCCATCAAAAGTAAAGCACAAGCAAAGATTAAGGAGATGCTGGATTCTTTGCTCAGTAAGAAGGCAGATGAAATTCAGTGTTGTACTAATAGTAACAATACAAAGAGCATTTATGATGCCCTGAAGGCTATTTACGTGTCAGAGATGTATGGTACATTTCAACTACTAAGTGCTGAGGAAATCACATTGATTAATGATAAGGACACAATCCTAGAGAGATGGGCTGAACATTTTCATAATGTTCTCAACAGACCATCATCAATTAATCCTAAGGCCATTGAATATGGGCTGGCCATGTTGTTCTAATGCAAAACGTATGCTTGCCAAAGAAGGACTATTTTATAGAGAACTCACATAGGGCAAGCATTCACATGGTGGTTATAAGAAATGAGACAAGAATACTCTCATGGTCTCTCTCAAGAACTTTGGAATTGATTGTGTGAAATGGGAGACACTGACACAGGACCTTTCAGCATGGCATGCCCACATCAGAGAAGGTGCTGTACTCTATAATGAAAGCAGAATTGAAACAGCTCCAAGGAAATGAACACATCTACCCCAAAAGTTCACATGGAGTATTTGTGCCTGACCTGTGGTAGAGCATTCCAAATTTTTATTGTTCTGATCAGCGACCACTGGACTCATTGAAACTTGACTTTAGTATAATGATGTCATTTTGGTCCTCTTCCAGAAGAGGAACAGCCACCAGAGTCCCAATTTTCCCACATTTCCAATATATATTATTTTTTCTTTTCTGTGTCACATTAGCCAATTCGATAGGTGTGGGATGGTACCTCTATTTCTTCTTGCTGAGCTTAGTTGGTAATATATAGAAATGTTTATGATTGATGCAGGTTTATTTTGTATCCCATGAATTTCCTAAATTTGTTAATTATTTCAAGTAGTTCTTTGGTTGATTGTCTAGGATTCTTCAAGCATACCATCATTTCATTTGCAAAGAGTGCTAGTTTTGTTTCTTCATTGCCTATTCTTATTCCTTCAGTTTATCATTTTAGGAAAGTTCCATATATTCCTATGTTCTCTATTATTTTTAATAGGAGTAGGTCCCTTATTTTGTCAAAAGACTTTTCTGTATCTATTTAGATAATCATATGATTTCTGTTGGTTTTTCATTTATTCTGATTTCTTTTTAAAGGCATGACCTAATATCTTTTCTTTTTGCTAAATGTTCAGTGGATTTTTTAAGGTTTATATTCTTCTTTTTGGGATATGCTTTTTAATTTTAGGACATGCCTAAAAATCTTTGCTTATCAAAATATAAAATTGTTTAATATTATTAACTTTCTTTTCTTTCTTTGCTTTCTTTCTGCCTGATAATTTATTGTTTGATATAATAATTTTCAGAATTGATTATGATTTTTCTTGGTGAGTTGAACTTCACTTTTCATTCTACCTATTCAGTGAATACCTTTTCTGTCACATATATAGTTGTAACTTCAATAATTTAAGCATTGCATTTTTAAATTTGCATGGTTATTAATTTTATCAACCTGAATTTTACTCTCTCTGCAGCTCAGTTTGTAGTCTTCCATAGGTCTTTTGCCTGAACTTTGTGATCAATCTACTAAACTTAATGACAATAATTTTCTACCAGAGAAATAAAGTGCACATTCTTACATGTGAACTTCCAGACTTTACATTTTAGCACAACTCATTTGGTTCTTCTGTAATAGCATTCATGAAGATAGCATCACCTACAAGTTTCTATGAGGATTTGGAACAAAATTTTAGGAAAGACAATCAAACAGTTTTAGTTATTCCCTAAAATAGCCTTCACAAAAAGTTTTTACTGATTCATATTCCTGGATTTCTTGATACATCCTTTGAACCAAAATAGAGTCTGTAGGTTTCACTCAGTAGAATCATCTAGAAAATCCATACAGTTATGTATTTACAAGTAGATTATAACTTATTGTGGTCAGGTTCTCCAAGGTGATGAGATTTAAGAGAAAGGGAACTTATGATGTATGATCATCTGCTGTGTAGAGAACTGAGGTAATATTTTACATGCAAAATTGGGAGGAGAAAATAATTTTAAGTTAGTTATTTATGAGCAGCAATAGAGAACACATTTAAATTAAAGTAATAATTTATTCCATTTTAGACAACCAAGAATGTTTGCATCCTTGGTTATTACTATTTATATAGAATTATAGCAAGGAAAGGCACATGGTTCAGAGCCAGATGATGATAACTATATTAGCAGGTATTGTGATGTTACATTGTTAAAATCCAACCTTAGACATACTATCAAAGAAATATAATCAGAGCTGAGTGCACAATAAGTGTTCATTAAATATATATTAATTGATTGATTTTTCACCCATGGTCAAGAAGTTTCTATAGTGCTAATGAGTCATGATGTCAATCCTTGTACCAATGGGTTTGTCAATAAGATATAAAGGAAAGATAGTTTGACAAGATATCATCTCCAAGTACCCTCTACTTAGCAGTCATTCATTAGGATAAGGTAAAGGTACACAACTTTGTCTGATAATTCAGTGCTAGGTTAGAGAGGGATTTCACTTTTTTCATTGCTTTCTGTTTCATTCTCATAAATCCTGTCTGTATTTTGGAGTAACTTAAATCACAACAGTAGGCAAAAAAACCCTGTAAATATTATATAGGATCATAGCAAATAATTAGAAAAGATATTAGTGGAAGGGCAGAATCACAATGGTGGATTAGAGGAAGCAAACCAGCCAACTCTCCCAACATACTCCTCCAAACAACTTTGAAGTAACATGTCAAATCAAATCTGGAGTAGAGCAAAAAAAGAAAAGAAAAAGAAAAGTCACTTTTTTTTGTTCCAGCCCAAGACAAATTAGGAGTTTGGTGGAAGATGACTGTAACACTTGATTTGTAAACACCTAAAGCTAATTCATGGGCAACAGCAATAGTGAAACTTCAAGGCAGTTGCAACAGTAGCAGTGGAAGTTTCAGGAGTTCTCAGAGAAGAGAAAGGAAAGGGATTTGATAATTGGTGAGAAAGAGAATACAGGGGATTCTGAGCTGACATTGAATTCAGGAGTGACCAATATTTGTGAACTCGCATATGAGATTTTGTGTTGTACTTCCAGGGTAGAGAGGAGTACTTGTGCTAAATCATAAGGAAACAAGAGTCCTGGTCATTGCTTTACAGTCAAGAGGAGCACTGCCCTTGCAATTACAAAAGAACAGGGACACTTCTTGACTGAAGGTCAGATTGTAGACCAGGAGAGCAATGATAACATCTTTTGCAGGAATACACTGCCTTGGAAGCACCAAAAACTTATAGAGTCAAGGAACTAAGTCTGAAAAAAGCATATCAAAAAGGAGGAAAATTGGAAGTCCCCCCCCCCCAACCATTCACCTGCAGTTAAGCAGAGCCAAATTTTAACATAAAGTTCAAATTAAAAAAAAATAACATGGAAAACTGAGCAAACAACAACAAAAACTTGATCATTAAACAGCTACAATAACAGAGTATCAAGACACAAACTCGGAAGAAGAGGAAAATGTGAAAACAATTCAAAGCATCAAAGAAAATGCAAATTAGAAACAGATCCAACAAAAGCTCCTTTAAAAAGCTAAAGAAAGAAATGAGAGTAGAAGAGGAAAGATTGGGAAAATAATAAGAAGTGGTAGAATAAAATAATGAAAAAAGAATTAACAGCTTGGGAATAGAGGCACAAAACAGTGAAGAAAATTATACCTTAAAAACCAACTTGGCCAAATTGTAAAAGAGGTATAAAAGTTCACTGAAGTTAAGAACTCCTTAAAAGCAGAATTGACCACATGGAGGGGAGGGAGGGGGTTAGGTACAAGAACTTATTGGAGAAAATAATTTCTTAAAAGTTAGAAGTGAGCAAATAGAAGCTAATGACTCCACGAGAATTCAAAAAACAATAAAGTAATTTTTTTAAATTAGAAGAAAATGTGAAATATCTCAACAGCAAAGCAACTAATCTAGAAAATATATCAAGAAGAAATAATTTAACAATTTTTGGACTATGGAAAAACCATGATAATTAAAGAGCAGAGATATCATTTAAAAAGAAATTATAAAGGAAAAAAAATGTTCCTGTTATCTTAAAACTACATGGTGAAATAGAAAATGAAAGAAACCACTGATCAGCTGAAAGAGATCCCAAAATTAAAAGTCTCAGAGATATCATAACCAAATCCCAGAGATCCTAGATGAAGGAATAAGCAACCAGAAATAAACTATTCAAATATTATAGTGACAAAGTAACGATCACATAAGATTTAACAGTTTTTATATAAAAGGAATAGTGGTATTAGAATATCATATTCTACTTGAATATGATATTTCAATATGATATTCTGGATAGTAAAGGATCTTAGAGTTCAACCAAGAATTACTTACTCAGAAAAACTGAGTGTAATCTGGCGGAGGAGGAGGGATGGTGGAGAGAATGGGTATTTAATTAGAGGACTTTCATTTAAAACTTTATTTTTTAGTTTTCAGCATTTACTTTTATAAGATTTTGATTTTCAAGTGTTTTTGTATTCCTTCATTCCCCCTCCACAAGACAGAATGCAATCTAATATAGTCTATGCATATACAGTCATATTAAACATATTTCTGTAAAGCCACACATAAGCAGATTTCCAGAGGACTGTTGCTATGAACAGCTTTCAAGATTCTGATTACATAGCATAGTGAACTCTCTATTTATTCAATAATAAATCAGAGTAAAATATTCACAGAAAATCAAGGTACAGCATTCACAATGTTACAATTTATCAAAGAAAATCAAAATACAGCATTCACCATGTTACAGCTCAACAACTTATCATGAAAATGGCCATATAGTTTTTCCCAAAGTGGTCACATAGTTTTAAAAATAGTACATTCATTTACTCAATCACAAAATCCTTAATTCAATCACAAAGTACAAAAGTCAAAATTCTCCACCCCTGGTTCAGAGTAAATCATAATCTTCTCAATCAGTACACAGTATCCAAGTAAAGTCTTCTTTCATTTTGACTCAAGGTTGGCTCTTCCATGGTTACTCTTCCATGGTCTCAGCTTCAACTGTCACCTGGGTTGTAAGGCAGGCAGCTTCCATCTCCTTGTCCAGATCGTTGTCCAGTTCTTCATCCAGCTCCCATTCCATATTGAAGTTCACATTGTCCAGTTCACCTCAAGTCCTTCCCAATTCCTGTTTTTGGGAAGACAAAGCTTGACGGAGCCACAATAATATTCATGCACATGGCTGACACCATCATGTATTCACTATCTGCCTGTGAAGTCAACTCAGACCCACCAACAAGGCCTGAGAACTCAACATAAATCATCAGTAAAGTCCCAGGTCTTCCAAAACCCTCCTCCAGGACTTCTGTAAACAGACAACCAGCAAATCTTCTTTCAGGAATTCCAGTAAGGTCCCAGGGCTTCTGTACAAAGCATCACAAACAAACATCAACAAAGACAGAGCAGACAAACAGAGTGCCAGGATACCACAAGTTTTCTCTGTCTTGACTTTGCCACCACAAGAATCCTCTTCTAAGTTCTATGTCTCTAACCTGGAAATTCTCCTTATATAAGGTTGTTAGCTCCTCCCATTTCTGTTGCAGGAGTTCATGAGTTCTAGGGTTCACAAGCTGTGGGGTTCACATGTTCTGCTTCTTAACAGACTTGATACAAGGCTCAAAAGAAAGTTGAACTGAAACAAGGTGTTAATTCAATAGCTGAAACAAGGTGTGAACTACTTCTGTGCTGGCCATTACAATTTCCATATTAGTAATGTTGTAAAGAATCATGACACAAGGGAAAAAAGAAAACATGAGAAAGAAAAAAAAACAACAACAACAAAAACAGAAAATAGTATACTTCTATTGGTATTCAGAATCCATATTTCTTTCTCTGAATGTGGATAGCATTTCCCATCATATATCTTTTGGAATTGCCTTAGATCATTGTATTTCTGAGTAGAGATAAGTCTATCAAAATTGGTTATCACACAATATTGCTATTGCTATGAACAATGTTTTCTTGGCTCTGCTCCCTTTAGTCAGCATTAGTTCATGTTAAGTGTTTTCAGGTCTTTTTGAAATCCATCTGCTCATTGTTTCTTACAGAATAATAGTATTTCATTACATTGACATACTACAACTTGTTCAGCTATTCCCCAATTGATGAGCATCCCCTACATTTTCAATTCTTTGCCACCACAAAAAATATTTCTGTATATGTGAGACTTTTCCCTTTTTAAAAAAATCTTTTTAGCTTACAGATCTACAAGTAGTATTGCTGGATTAAAGGGTATGCAATTTTGATAGCCCTTTGGGCATAGTTCCAAACTGCTCTCCCGGATGGTTGGATCAGTTCACAACTCCACCTACAATGCAATACTGTTCTAATTTTCCCACATCTCCAATACTTACCTTTCCCCCCTTTTTTTGTAATATTAGTAAAAGGAATACATGTGAGGTGGTAGCTCAGAGTTATTTTAATTTGCATTCCTCTAATCAATAACGATTTAGAGCATTTTTTTACATGACTAGAGATAGATTTAATTTCTTCATCTGAAAACTGCCTTCTCATATCCTTTGACCATTTATGAACTGGGGAATGATTTATTTCTTATAAATTTGACTCAATTCTCTATGTATTTTAGAAATGAGGCCTGTATTATAAACATTGGCAGTAATTTTTTTCTCAATCTTCTGCTTCCCTTCTAAATTTGGTTGCATTGGCTTTGTTTGTGTAAAATGTTTTTATTTAATGTAATAAGATCATGCATTTCGCATTTCCCAATTTTCTCTCTCTTTTGTATTGTGAAAAATTCATTCTTTCTCCATAAATCTGACAAAATATTATTTGCTCTTCTAATTTGATTATGACATCATCCTTTATGCCTAAATCTTGTACCCATTTTGATTTCATTTTGCATATGGTGCAAGATGTTAGTCTATGATTAGTTTTTGCTAAAATGTTTTCTAATTTGCCCAGCATTTTTTGTTAAATGTGAGTTCTTATCCCATATTTTTAAAAGTCTGTCCTTATGTATCCCTTACAATCAGCTTTTGGTATATAGCTTATACTTCTCTTGATTTTTGCATGCCAAATCATCTATTAATTTCAGTATTTTTTAAAACAAAATCTTAAAAGTTTGATATTTATCAGTGTCTATTTATTCTTTCAAGATAATACTTAATTTTGCAGGGTATGATATTTTTGGTCAGAGTCCCAGTTCTTTTGTTCCTCAATATATTATGTTGCAAGACCTGTGGTCCTTTAATGTCTGCTGTTATTTCTTGTCTAATTGCATCAACAATATATTTAAATTGTTTTAATCTTGATGCTTTTAATATTTTAACCTTCAGATGGTGGTTTTGGTAATTTGACTATTATATTACCATGAGTTTTCTTCATGGGATTTCTTTT
This sequence comes from Petaurus breviceps papuanus, assembly GCF_028583685.1. Taxonomy (NCBI): domain Eukaryota; kingdom Metazoa; phylum Chordata; class Mammalia; order Diprotodontia; family Petauridae; genus Petaurus; species Petaurus breviceps. The sequence continues at coordinate 18,970,713 of NW_027187359.1, read as the reverse complement.
AAGTGGTGATCAATGGACTTTTTCATTTCTACTTTCTCCCCTTGTTCTAATGATTCAGGACAATTTTTAAAAGTTATTTCTTATAATGTTTTATCAGCATTCTTTTGTGATCATAACTTTCAATTAGTCTCATTATTTTTAAGATTTTCTATTTTTGATTTATTCTCCAAATCTGTTGTTTTTATTATAAGATAGGTCACTTTCTCTTCTATTTTTTCATTCATATTTTGCTTAATTATTTCTTGATCTCTTATAATTTTTCTGGCTTCACTTTGCCCAATTCTAATTGACAATGTGTCATTTTCTTCCTTAAGATTTTGGATTCCCTTTTCTAATAGGTTGACTTTTCTTTCATAACCTTCTTGTTTGCCTTGAATTATTCTTCTTTCTGTCTTTTTTTTTTTTTTACTTTATCCTCCATCTCTGTCATTTGAATTTTAAGATCTTTTAAAGATCTTCTATGAATGCTTTTTGGGCAGATGACCATTTGATGTTACTCTTTGGGGGTTTCTTTACTTCAATATTCAATTCTGAAGATCAACCCTCATCACCCCTATTCCCATAATAACTTTCTATTTTTGTATTCTTCCTCTTTTTCCTGTGCACTTTTTTGTGGTAATTCCTTAATTTTTATATTCACTTTTAGCCTTGGAGTGTGGGAAATGTTTCTTGTCCCAGATCTTCAGGTCTCTCTACTAGGACTGAACCAAAGACAAACCTCCAACCTACTAGAATTTCCCCCATCTAGGGGCTTTCTGCCCGACTGCTTCTGCACTCACTGAATATGTGCCTCCTTATTGCCCTGATTGTTCTTTGCAGCACAGCTGGGCTGGTGTTCCTTATCAGCAGAGGTTCCCTTGATCTTCCTGATTTTCCAGGGCTAAAATACCATACTCCCCTCACTGTCCAGGGGGTAGAATTTCCTTTGGCTGGGGTGGTGGCAGCTTCTCAAACCAACTAACCCCAGAGCCAGTTTCTGTTAAAAATTGAACCAAGCCTGTAGGTGTTTACTCTTCACCCAACCAAGCTTTTCCTGGGATTTCTCTTCTTATCTTCTCAAATTGTTCTAGGAAAAGCCCAGTTGTGCCTCTATTCTTTTTTATCTCCACCCACACCTTGTTCTCCCTAAGGTGCTATTTTAACTCTTTTGTGGGGGAAAATCTTGAGAGTTTGGAGTTTCCTTACCTTCTTCACCATATTCCCAGAATCCTCTCCTGATCTCACACTTTTAAAACAGAAATGAATAATAGAATAGGTTAGAAACAACAATATGTTTTATACTATAAGAAATATCTCAAAGAAAAAAGACATACACCCAATAAATATAAAGAGCTGACAGCTTCTTACTGCATCAGTTCAGTTATAAAAGAAGGAAGAATTAGCAATTATGATTTCAGACAAAATAAAAGCAAAAATAGATCTAATTAGAAGATATAATTAGAGAAAACTGTATTTTGCAAAAGGTACCAGAGATAGCAAAGTAATATTAATACTAATTATAACTACATGTAATGTAGCATCCAAATTCTTAAAGGAAAAATTAAATGAGTTACAGGAGGAAATAGAAAATAAAACTATTCTAATAGGGTACCTTAAATTTCCCCTCTCAGAAGGAGATAAATCTTGCCATAAAATAAATAAGAAAGGACATAAATAAAATTTTAGAAAAGGTGCATATGATATACTTATGGGAAAATGAAATCAGAATAGAAGGAAGTATACCTTATTCTCAGCTATACATGGGACTTTCACAAAAACTGACCATGTATTAGGTCATAAAAAACACAGAAACTAATGCAGAAAAGCAGAAATGTTAAATGCACCATTTTCATATCATAATACAAGAAAACTACATTCAATAAAGAACCTTAGAAGGATAACTCAAAAATGCATTGGAAGCAAAATAATATTATACTAAAGAATGTCTGTCAAACAATAAATCATAGAATTAATAAATAATTACATTGAAGTAAGAGAGAAAAATGAGACAACATGCCAAAATTTGTGAGATGTAGCTAAAGGCAGTTCTTATAGGGAGATTTATATCTCTAAACATATACATCAATAAAAAAGAGAAATCAGTTCAATGAATTGGGCATGTAATTAAAAAAATAGAAAAACAACAAATTAAAAATCCCCAAGTAAGCACAAAAATATAAATCTTTAAAATCAGAGAAGAGATTAATAAAGGATGAAAATGACTAAGAAGGATATTGAAATAAACAATAAAACTTTTTATAAGTCTAATAAATGAAGAATTTGGTCAATTTGATCTAAAAAAAGAGGTAAACCAAATTACTAGTATAAAAAATGAAAAGGGTAAATACTTCCACAATATGGAAGAAATTAAAATAATGATTGGGGCCTATTTTCCCAATTTGTTGATAGAACTGACAATGTGAGTGAAATGGATGAATATTTACAAAAATAATATAAATTGTCTAGATTCACAGGACTGGGGAAGAATACTTAAATAGACTTGTATTAGAAAAATGAAATTGAATTAGCCATAAATGAGACTTCAAAGAAAAAAATCACCAGGATCTGATGGATTCACAAGAGAATTCTACCAAACATTTAAAAAGCAATTAATTCCAAAATTTTCTAAACTGTTAGGAAAAAAATATCTATATCTATATCTATATATATATATGTATATATAAAGAAAGAATCATGCAAAGTTCATTCTATCACAAAATATCATTTTGATACTAAAGCAGGACATCAAAAACAGAGAAAAAAAAATCATAAGCCAATTTCCCTAACAAATATTGACAAAATTTTAAGTTAAATACTAGCAAGAAGAAAATAGTAATATATCACAAAGATCACACAGTATAAGCAAAAGGAATTCATTCCTGCAAGGCAAGGCAGGTTCAACATAAAAAAGATAACCCACTACAGCAACAAGCTATCAGTATAATTGATCATTATATTCATAGGGAGAAAAATATTATATATCAACAGAAACAAAAATACCTTTAATAATATATAACACTCATTCCAATTAAAGATACTAGAAATCAGAGGAGTAATTAGTATCTATCTAAAATCAAGAGAAAGCATTATTTATAATGGGGATAAATTAGAAGCTTACCAAATATGATCTATAAATGAAGCAAGGTTGTACATTATCACAACTCTTATTCAATATTATATTAGAAATATTACCTAATACAATAGGACAGGAAAAATTAAAGGAAGGAATAAGAATATCTAATGGGGAAACAAACCTATGATTCTTTACAGATAACATTATGGTATACCTCAAGTGTCCTAGTAAATCAACTATAATATTTTAATAAAATTTCAAGATAAAATAAACCCCCATAAAGTTTCAGCATTTCTATACAATTCTAACAACACCATCAGAACGTAATAGGAAAAAAAATCAATTTAAAATATCTGCAGACAATACAAAATAATTGGTAGTCTTCCTGTCAAGACAAACCCAGGGACTATAGGTATGAAACTACAAACACATTTTATAAAAATCGACACAAATTTAAATACCTGGAGAAATATTAATTGATCATGGATACACCAAGAGAATATAATAAAAATGACAATTCTCCCTAAATTAATTTACTTATTTGCCACCAGGTCCATAAAACTACCAAAGGATTATCTTATAGATCTAGAAATAATAATAATAATATGCATCTGAGAGAACAAATGAACAAGAATATCAAGGGAGACAATGAAAATATGTGAAGGAAGGCAGCCTAGTTCTACTAGTTTTCAAGCTACATTACAAAGCAGTAAGCATCAATAACAATTGGAACTGGTTAAGAAATAGAGTGGTACATCAATGAAATAGATTAGGTACATAATACATGGTAGCAGATGAGCATAGTAATCTATTATTTAATAAATTCAGTGATCTAAGTTTTAGGGGCAAAAATTCAACATTAGATAAGTCTAGATTTGAAAAAAGGAGGTATTTCCCAATTGGTAAATGTTCAAAGGATAGGAAACGAACCATACTGGAAAATTATAAATGTTTGAAAAGATGTGGGAAAGCTGTAACATGAATTCATTGTTGGTGGTACTGTGAACTGATCCAACCATTCTGGAGAGCAATCTGGAACTTTGCCCAAAGGGCTATAAAATGTGGTTATCCTTTGAACCAGCAATACAGCTTCTAAAGCTGTATCACAAAGAGATTTTAAAAATGGGAAAAGGATGTATAAAAATGTATTGAAATAAACAATAAAACTATTTTAACATGTAGAAATGTATATGTTACATGTACAAATATATATGTATATATATATATATCACGTGTATACATGTATAAAATTAAAAATGTATAAAAACATTTATAGCACCTTTTTTGTGGTGGCCAAGAACTTGGTGGCTTGGTTGCTGTCCTTCATTCTTAAAGAGGACCAAAATGACATCACTATGCTAAAATTAAGTTTCAATGTGTCTGACTGTGGTTGATCAGACCTATATGAGCTCAGAATGTTCTGCCACAGGTTGGGCACAAATAGTCCACGTGAACATTTGGGGTGAATTTTCCAAATTTGTGCATCCTAAACTTCCTTTGAGCTGCTTCAATTCTGCTTTGCTAGTAGAGTGGTGCTGTGCCAGTGTCTCCTATGTCACACAATCAGTTCTAAAGTTCTTGAGAGTGTCCTTATATCACTTCTTCTAACCACCATGTGAATGACTTCCCTGTGTGAGCTCTCCATAAAACAATCTTTTTGGCAAGTATGTGTTTTGCATTTGAGGAACATGGCCAGCCCATCAGATTTGTGCTTTCTGAAGCAGAGTTTGAATGCTTGGCAGTTTAGTCTTAGTGTTTGGTACCTTATTCTACCAGGTGATCTTTAGAATCTTCATAAGAGAATTCAAATGAAAGTGATTCAGTTTCCTGGCATGGTGCTGGTAGACTGTCCAAGTTTCACAGGCATACAACAATGAGGTCAGCACAGCAGCTTTATAGACCTTCAGTTTGGTAGTCAGTGTAATACCTCTTCTCTCCCACACCTTCCTTTGGACCTGCCCAATTACAGAGCTAGCTCTGGCAATGTGTGAGTCAACCTCATTATCAATGTGTACATCCCTGGAAAGTATACTAGCAAGGTAAGTGAACTTATACACAGCATTCAAAACTTCTCCATTTGCTGTAACTGATGGTTCCACGTATGGATGGTGTGGTGGTGGCTGATAGAGCACCTGTGTTTTCTTGTTGTTAATTGCTAGGCTGAAATTAGTACAAGCTGCAGAGAATTGATCCATCCTTTGTTGTATCCCAGCTTCAGAGGCTGGATTGAGTGTACAATCATCTACAACAAGAAAATCATGTACCAACACTCCTCCCACTTGGGTCTTGGCTTGAAACCTTTTCAAACTGAAGAATTTACCATCAGCATGGTAGATGACCTTGATGCCATACTCATCCTCATTAAAAGCATTTGATAACATGGCTGAAAACATGCTAAAAACATGGGGGCAAGCATACAGCTTTGTTTCACGGGAAGGCACTAGAGAACTGCCCATTATCTAGAACCCAGACAAGCATACCATCATGAAATTGACATATGATGCTGATAAACTTCTCCGGGCAACCATATTTTGACATAATTTTCCATAAGCCCTCATAACTAACAGTATCAGATCTACAAATGTAGTCAGATCTACAAATGTGTACACACCTCTGTTCTGCCCCTGGCATTTCTCCTGGAGCTGTCGGGCAGCAAACAGCATATTGACTATTTCTCAGCCCTTTCTGAAGCTACATTGGCTCTCAGGTAGATGGCTTTTTTCCAGAAGAAGGATCAACCTATTAAGAAGGACTCCAGCAAGAGTCTTTCCAGCAATGACTAAGAGAAAGATCAGACTGTGATTGTCACAGGAAAATCTATTTCCTTTATCTTTGTAGAAATGGACAATGGAGGCATCCTTGAATTCTTGGGTGATAACCTCCTCTTGTATAACTGGAAAATTTCAGTCAGCTTTTTTATGAGCAATGGAACCCCTACCTTGTAAATCTCAGCTGGAATAGAATCAGAACCAGGTGCTTTATCACATAAAAGGAGCCTAATGGCATTAAAAACCTTTTCTTCACTTGGAGCTTCAGCTAGGGAGGGATTGACTTCAACTTGAGGTAAACAGTCAATAGCTTCAGTATTGATTGATGATGGTATGTTAAGAACACTATGGAATTGTTCAGTCCATCTCTCTAGGATCATGTCCTTATCACTAATCAATGCGACTCCATTAACACTGAGTAATTGATATGCATCATAGGTCTTTGGCCCATAAATAGGCTTCAGGACATCATAAAAGCTCTTTGGGTTGTTACAATCAGCATAAAACTGAATTTCATCTGCCTTCTTACTGAGCCAGAAATCCAACGTCTCTTTAAGCTTTGTTTGCATTTTACTTTTGATGGAATGAAATTCTGCCTTCTTAGAGGTGGATGAACTATCCTTCTGGTAAATCCTGTGGAGTTCTTGTCTTTCATTTAGCAGCTTCTGTATTTCCACATCATATTCATCAAACCAGTCTTGGTGTTTGCAAATGTTCCAACCCAGATGAGCAAATGAAGTGCTATACGCCAAATCTCTGAAAGCTGCTTCCTGCTTTTCTGCTCCACTATTGCCAACTGTGTTGGCTCAACTTTCCTTCTAAGTTAGCAACAAACTGTTCCTGCTCAGAGAAGAGCTCTAATTAGTTGACATTAATTCTTTTGGTAGTCATTTTGCCTTGGGGGCACCACTTTTGCTGAATGCAAATATTTAACTTGGAAAGGATAAGTTTATGATAGGTCCAGCACTCTGCACCACACATTGCCTTCATCACTCTCACATCTTCTCTGTCTCTTCTCCTTACAATCACATAGTCTATTAGAGGCCAATGGTTACTGAGAGGGTTCATCCATGAAGTTTTATTGCATTTAGGTAAAGGGAAGACAGTATTGGTGATGAGAATATCATGAGAAGCATAAGTCTCCAGTAGTAAATGACCATTGCTGTTGCTATTTCCAACTCCGTTCCTCTCTAGGACTCCCTGCCAAGTGTGGGAGTCTGAGTCCACTTTAGCATTAAAGTCACCCAGAATCATAAACTTCTCCTCTTTTGGCACATTGATGATAAGAGTCTCTAGGTCTTCATAAAATGATAAACAAATGGACTTCAGATTAAACCTGGAAAGACTTAGATGAATTGATGCTGAGTGAAGTGAGCAGAATCAGGAGAACATTGTACACAGTAACAACCACAGTGTGTAATGACTGGATGACTGATTTTGATAGACTTAGTCCTTCTCAGCAATTAAAGGCCCTAAAACAATTCGAAAAGGCTCATGATGGAAAATGCCATCCACACTCAGAGAAAGTACTATGGAGTCTGAATGTAGAGTGAAGCAAACTATTTTCTTTCTTTGTTTTTTTTTTCCTTTCTCATGGTTTCTCCCAATTGTTAATATTAAAATAGGAATGTTTAGTAGTATTGTATGTGTAGAGTGCATATCAGATTCCAAGCCATCTGGGGAGATGGAAGGGAGGAAGAGGGAGAAAATTTAAAACCTATGGAAGTGAATGTTGAAAAAGAAAAACAAATAAATTAACCTAAAAAAGAGGGGGGAATGGTAGGAGCAAGCAATTTTCTTGAGCAGAAATCCAAGCTATCAATCACCATATAAAAAGACTCTATATGACTAATTATAGGGAAAGAGTAAATTTAAACAACTCTGAAGTATTGTCTACCAGATTGACTAATATGGAAAGGAAAGCAAAATGAAAAATGTTGGAGGAGATGTGGAAAAATTGGGACCCTAATGGATTGTTGGTGGAGTTGTGAACTGATCTTAAAATTTTGGAGAACAACTTGGAAATATTCCCAAATGGCTATAAAACTGTGCATATATATACTTTGACCCAGCAATATGACTACTAAATGTATATCCCAAAGAGATCAAAGAAAAAGGAAAAGGACCTATAAGTACAAATAAATTTATAGTAGTTCTTTTTGTGCTGGTTAAAAATTGGATGTTGAGGAGATGCCATTATCAATTAGGGACATGACTTGCAGGTGACTGATTTGAGTGATGGAGGGCTGTGCAAGGTCATCAGCCTCACTTTCTCCTCCAGAGATATCTGGATTCAGTGACTAGTTATTCATCAGGGTGACTGGAGATGACCCAGGATGCAACAGAACACCCTGGCCCTTTTAGGCTAAGGCCTTTTTCCGGTAATCTCTTAGCATGAGGTAAAACACATTCAGTGAATAGGACTTTTAAAGAAGTGTCAAGGGATGGCCCCTTTAATTGAAAAAAAAGAAAAAAAAACAATCAACCTGGGAGGGGAACACCCTCAGGCTTGTCTTGCAAAGAGAAATGGTTACCCTGGATTTTCACTCTAAGCCAGGTCCTCTGAAAATGAAGGACAAATACAACCTGTTAGTAGACTGAGCCGTCTGAATAGGGACACAGCTTGTTGGGTGGTTCAGCTTATCTGCTCCTTCTCCTTATCCTCTCCATAAGAAGGCAAATTTTGGTGTCTAGAAAGTGCTCACTTACCTTGGAGCTAAATTTCTTTCTTTCTTTTCCTTTTTCCCTTCCTTCCTTCCTTCCTTCCTTCCTTCCTTCCTTCCTTCCTTCCTTCCTTCCTTCCTTCCTTCCTTCCTTCCTTCCTTCCTCCCTCCCTCCCTTCCTTCCTTCTTTCCTTACTCTCTCTGTCTTTGTCTCTCTCTGTCTCTCTTTTTTTCTCTCTTCCTTTCTCACTCACCCATTTCATGCTAGAGCTTATACATTGAACCACAATAGGTCCCTCCCCAAGTTCCACTTAATGGCTGTATTTTGGAACCTCCTGGCTTAGAATGAATGTCAACAGTAACTGTTCCTCTTTGGAACAGAAACCCTGAGGGTCTTACCCTCCCAGCTTGATATATATATTTCTTTTTTTTCTAATTAAAGGGGCCATCCATTAACTTGCTTCTTTAAGAAGCCTGTTCACTGAATGGGCATTAACTCGATCTATGTGAGTACTTGAAAAGCCCTTAGCCTAAATTGGCCACTTTCACCCATTGCATACTGGGTCATCTCCAGTCATCTTGATGAATACCTGGTCACTGGATCCAGATGGCTGTAGAAGAGAAAGTGAGGCTGGAGACCTTGCACAGCCCTCTCTCACTCAAATCAAAGTCATGTCATTATTTCTCTGATGCCATGGTCCTCTTTGAAAATTAAGGACAAATACAATAATCAATTAGGGAATGGCTGAATAAGAATTAGGTGCTGCAGTGAATAGAGCACTGGGCTTGGAATCAGGAAGATCCATTTTCATGAGTTCAAATCTGGCCTCTGAAACAACTCAACAACAATAACAACAACCAAACCACTTTAATATTAAGGTCACATACCTATTTAGAATATGTTGTGGAGAGGAGTTTAATAAATTTGACTAAGCCTAATTTCTGCCACATTGCTTTCTGGTTTTCCCAGCAGTTTTTATAATTTATAGGATTTTCCCTGAATTTGTGTTTTCCACTTTGCTGAATAAGTGATTGGGTCCTAATATTTCTGAATCTCCCTTATCTATCTGTTCCTTTGATATTTCTATAATGAATAACCAGATAGTTTTGATAACTGCTGCTTTATAATATAGTTTGAAGAGCAAAAGTGCTATTTCTCTTTTGTCATTTGCTTCTTTTCATAATTTCTCTTGATATTTTACATTTTTTAAACATAAATTTTATTATTTTATCAATTTATGTGAAGTATTTCCATGGGATTTTGAATGGCATAAAATTAAAAGTATGAATTAATATTGTTATCATGATCATTTTATTGTATTATCATGGCCTAGCTTTAAGCAAAAGATATTTCTCTATTTTCTTAGGTTATTTTGAATTCTTTATGAAACACTTTGTAATTGAGTCTATATATTCTGTATACTTTAGGAATTTGATATCTTATGTGTTTTATACATATTTGTAATAGAACTACCCTTTTTCTTGTTGTTTCTTGTATTTGTTATTATTACATAGAAATGATTTTGATTTTGGTCAAATTATTCTGTAGTCTGCAGTAGCTGAAGCTGTTCATTGTCTCAATTAGTATCTTTCCTGATTCTTTGGGGCTTTCCAAATAAAGAACCATATCAATATATAGAAATAGTTTTCTATCCTCTTTACTTATATTACATTAATTCCTTTTTTCTTTTCTTATTACCATGGCTAGCATTTCTAGAACTATTTCACATATTAGTAGGGAGAGTGGGCATCATTAATTCATTTCTGTATTCATTGAAAAAGTTTGTAGTGTATCACTATTGCATAATATGTTCTGATTATTCTTTTCCCCCCCTCTGGTTTGCTATTATTTTACATTGGTCATTTTCTATTTTATAGATTTGGTTTTCTGTTCTCTCTTTTTTTAGACAATTGGCTCAGTGTTCATCTATTTTATTAGTTTTTTTTTAAACCAAGCTTGAATTTGGAATTTTTGCTTTTCTTTCCAATTTACCTATTTCTCTTCTAATTTTTAATATCTCTTATTTTGTGCTTTTCTGTTTATTATCTAATTTTAAATATATGTGCATATGTATTCAGTTCAATAATCCTCTTTTTTAGTTTGTTAATATCTATTTGTAAGGAAAAGGCTGCTTTATCTCAGATATGTTGTTTTATTGTATCATCATTATAGATTTATTTGACATAATTATTACATATTTTAGGGGCACTTAGCTGGTGCAGTATAATGAGTCACAGACCTGGTGTCAATAATACCTGAGTTCTAATCTGGTCCCCAACACTTACTAGCTGTATGATCCTGGGCAAGTAACTTAATCTTGTTTGCCTTAGTTTCATGTACCATAAGATTATCTGGAGAAGGAAATGGCAAACCACTACATTATTTTTATCAAGAAAATCCCAAATGCAGTTACTAGGAATCAAACATATCTAAAACAAATGACCATTAATAAATTATTTTATTATTTTTTCTTTCACCTACTCATTATTTAAAATATCTTTGTTGTCTTCATTTGCATTTGTGTCTTTTGTTTTCAGTCCCTGAATCAATTTCTTTTCTTATTGCATTGTGGTATGTGTAGAATATAAGCTCTTCTCTCTGTCTTTTTGTATTTGTCTCCAATATATCTATACTCTAATACATGGCTATTTTCTGTAAAAGTTCCATTTTGCATAGAAATAGGTATACTCTTGTCCTGTCCTATTTAGAAGACTCTATAAGTCTTTTGCTTCTAATTTCTTTGGAAATTGGTTCAGTTCTGGTTTGTTTATCAGTCTATAAGACAATGAAAATTGATAAAGGGATAATGAAGTCTACTATCACTATTGTGTTCCTCTTTATGTCTTCTTAAAGGACTAATGAATTTTCCTTTATGAATTTGTATGTGAAGATATTTTGGCCATGCAAATTTATTACTGATATTGGTCTGTTGTCTTTTTCACTTTAAGCATAATATAGTTTCCTTGTTTATCTTTTTTAAAAAAAGTTTGTTTTTTCTTCAACTAATAGTACAATGATAACTTCTATTTTACATTCACTTGATTAATAATGTTTTTTTTGTTTGTTTTTTAGAGGGAGGAAAGCAAGGCAATTGGGGTGAAGTAACTTGCCCAAGGTCACATAGATAGTAAGTGTTAAGTGTCTGATTCCAGATTTGAACTCAAATCTTCCTGACTCCAGTGCCAGTGCTTGATTCACCATGCCACCTAGGTGCCCCATAATATTTTTTTTGCATGTTTAGATTAATTTTACTGAATAAATTTAAACTGGAAATAATCAATGATTGGACAGAGTCCATTCCTCTGTAGTCATTTCTTTTAGAAGTTTCTCTTCTCAAACTCACAAATAAAAGAAAAATACTTCTGTCTTTTCTCTCACTTTAACTCAGGTCATACTTTATTATTATGAAAGTCACTGGAATACATCTCTTTTTTTTATAAAGGGGAAAAATATCTGCATATTCTATTGTGGCTGTCGAAGGCTCTGGTAGTAATTTCAGACAAGATATCAGGTTAATTTTCTCAGCTCTAGGAAAGCACCCACTGCTTCAAAATAACTCTCATGCCCTGAAAAAAGTGCTTTCGGTGGCCTCTTAGACCAATAATTCAAAGTTTATGCAAGAAATCTAATGGAAATGGTATTATTTACCAAAAAAACCTTCCAACAAATGCCACTTGATTAATATTCCCATTAAGAGCACACATTCATGCTATTGAGCCAATGCCATTGATGACAGTGATTAAAGTTGCTCTGGCTAGATCCTTTTTGCTTATAGCCTCTCTTTTCTCTTTGCTTGTCATGTTTCCAAAACTAGAGAATACAGTCCAGTCTGGCAATGAAAATACATCATTTTCCATAGATTTCAAACTAGATAATTCACCTTGGTAGTATGTCCATGAGACAAAATTTCAAGAACCTCTTCAAAAATGGTATAGCCAATCAGAAGACAGCAAAAACCAAAAATGGTTCATTCCCCCAAGAGGTACCTGTAACGTGCTTATAATTATCTTTGGAATATATTATCAAGATTCTAAACCTAGAGCCGATATTCTCCACAAGAAAGCATATGAATTTCTCATATTGAAGTGTAACTTCTAGAATTTTTCAGAATCAGCTGGGTTTTCAAAGTAATACTACTGTAACTATCCATTTAATACAATAGAGTTAATGTATATACTTTAATTAAGCAGTCTAGTTCAGCAAATTTACAAAGCTGAAGATAACCTCTCTTTATGTCCACAAAAGGTCAGATCCTTCAGTTCAAGGTGAACATCTGAATGCCTGAGGGCCCATATGACATGTTTGAGGTTCGGTGTTTACTAACACTATTAAGACTTTCCATTTCATCTTCCTCTCCTTCAGCAGTGATATCTTTGGGTTCAAAATAAATCAGCTTCATCATGCATGGTCTCACCAATATCTAAGCCAAACCATGAAAGACCCATCACTCCAGGAGACTCTGGATATTAGCAGTGCAAAATGGAGCAGAGAAAATGAGGGACACAGAAATTTGTGCTAAAAGTAAAGGCATTTGGGATTTTTCTGAGGGGAGAAAAAAGAAGAGGTCGGGAAGGCTTGGGAGAGGGAAAGAGGGAGGGATGTGAGAGGAGGAAAAGGGTAGGCAGGGGGAAGGAAGAATAGGGGAAGGGGAAGGGACAAGAGAGGAGGGGGGGAGTATAACATTTTTTGTATCCCCTCCTCTTTATTATTTGCATGTCTTTGACTTTGTTAACTGTGTTTTTTGTCAGCAACAGATTGTAAAATTTCATTATCTCATTCTTTATGTCACCTTTCTCATTTTATTGGATTGTTTAATCCATTCATATTAAAAATTATAAGTATTAGATCTATATATTTTCTTCTATCTCTCCTTAAAATTATTTTTTCTAGTTGTGAAATTTTCTTCTATTTTATTATAACCACAGTATCAAGTTTATTCAATTACTTTTCTTTAGTCTATTTTGAACTGTATGGTTAAGCTCAGATTTTCCAAATAAGTCACCCTAGGCTGCATTCTGAACTCCACTGTACTCTGAAGCATATTACTCTATTCCCTTCTAATTTTTCTAGTGAGAAAGTAATAGTCTTGAATGATTCAAATTTTCTTTCCTTAATATTTGAAACTTTCTCCTGGTGACTTGCAGAAATTGCTAGTTCTGCATTTAATTGTTAAATTAAACCATTTTGTGTTAGTTTGCTACCTTGGCATTTTATGGAGGCTACCTGTGAAATCTTTCTATTGGAATTTCATTTTCGACATTCAGAAATTTTTGGTCCTATTCTATTATTTCTTTCATTATTAAATAATGTTTTTTTTTTCCTGTCATGCTTTTTGGAGACCTATAAAACTGCTATGTCTCTATATATCTTTGAGATCTGTATGTTTGCTTATATAAAGAGCTATATTGTATTTTAATATCATTTTTTGCTTCTCTTCTTTTAGGTTCTCTTTAGTTCTTGTTGGTCACATTTATTATTTCTTTTCTTTCTTTGGTGAGTCTTGCCATTAAAGATTCAAATTTTTCTATTCTGCACATGATTTTGTTATGCAGGATATAATTTTTGTTTTTATAATTCTAATTTCTTTTTTAAAAACCACTCAGGAATAGTATGCTGTAGTTCCCTTTTCTTCTCAAATTCCATAGAATCTATTGTCTTGTCAAATTGGATTATTTCTCTTTATTTTGTAGTGATTATGCATAGATGTCAACTCATTTACTAAATCTGAAATTCATAATTCCTTTGTTGTTACTATTTTTCTTTTGGATTTATCAACTTTTGTTCAAAGTCTTTTATAGTTCTTCTTCCTAAGGCTTTTGATACTTTCAGTATTTTTCCCCATTTTTTATTCTCAATATCACTTGGCTCCTGACCCCATCCCCCCTGATTATAATTTTCTTAAGGGCTGAATCTTAAAGTACCTCAAACTCCTTCCACACTGGGCAATTCATGGCTCACCAATATTAGTCTCTGCTTCGTGACTTTTGGGTGTAATTCTCTCAGGGTAAGTGAAGTGCTGCATCATCATCACACCCCACACACACATGAAGTGTCTTCTTCTAGTGATCTATTCCACCCCCTCTGTTTTTCAGATCTCTTTTTAGTCCCTATTTTACCCAGCACTCACTTTTCTGTGTTTTGCAATACTCGTGTTAATGAGTTGCATCCCCTAGCAGCTTTTTATTCATAAAGGGCTATAGCAAAGCTGCCTTCCAATGCCCAAACCAATTTATGTAGCCTGAAATTGTGGTCTCCATACCACTGGAAAGAAGGAGGGATGTTAAGAGAAAAGAAGTGTATTTTGATGTAATCCTATATAATTTTCTTGGGTTCATTAGTGCAATTTCACTGTTATTAACATGGGAAGTGAGAGAGCAGTGCTAACTATGCTCAAGGTGAGTGAGCATTAATTCCTTGTTTTTTTAATCTTCTTTTGTATTCTGAATGTTCTAGACCATGGAACGTGCTAAAATTGCTTCATTCTAATCACATAATTTCTGTTTTGGAGAGGTTTGAAAGGCAGAAGAAAATGTCTAGTCTGCCATCTGTAATAGAATTGGAATTTAAAGATCCCCTGTATTGGCTTAGTTTTCAGTTTGAGTGTTGAAACCCAGACTTTGTGAATCCCACTTGTAGGATGGACTTATTGGTGTGAAGAGAGAGGGATGAACTGGGGTGAGCTGGTTCCATGGATTTAGAGAGGTACAAGCAGAGAGAAAGAGAAAGAGAGAGAGAGAGAGAGAGAGAGAGAGAGAGAGAGAGAGAGAGAGA
>NW_027187359.1:18928477-18955448 GCF_028583685.1 Petaurus breviceps papuanus | reverse complement strand
ATGCCAGAATAATTTTTGGGAGCAGCATTGTGGAGGCAGAGAGAAAGAGAGGATTGCTGAGGGCTAGTTTGAGCTGCCCAGGATTTTGAGAGCTGCCACCCGGAGCTGCCAAGGACTGAGGAGACATGGCTGTGATATCAGTATTTTATCTGCCTATTTTGATGTTGTTTTGCCAGATTCATCTGCTGGTGAAAGACAGTGCTATTGTTTCAGAGGTTTTGGAATTTTGCTCCTGTTTCAGAAGCTCTGAAGAAGGATTTTTTTGTTGTATGTTTACAGAAATCCTGGAAGAGGTTCTTGTTGATGTTTTCAGGGGTCCTGAGACTGTTCTGCAGGCAGAGAGTGAATTGATGAGGACACAGGCAATGTATATTGTGGATTTGTTAAGCTTTGTTTCCCCAAGAACAGAGATTGCTGAGAACTTGCCTCAGGTCAAGATGAAGTAAAGACCTCTCTTTGGGTTTTAAATGCTATAATTACATCTTAACCTGGCTGTAGCTCAGGGGTAGATGGCCTTTTTTCTCTCCCCTGCCCTTTTTGAAAAGCTGTTTGGCATTACCTGATGATAATTGTAATTCCGTTGTAATCCAGGAGTGGGAAACTTGACTATTTTGTTCTCTGTCATTGACCAAGTGAATATACTTTGTTCGTGATAGGAAACTAATCTTAATCTCCATTCTAGAATAGAGATTTTGTGATTGACCAAATGAATATACTTTCCAGGGGTAGAGTAGTACTTGGAAATTACTGAATTACACTTGGTGAATGCTATATTTTGATTTTCACTTTTCTGTGAATGTTTTACTTTAATTTGTCACTGAATAAAATGGAGAGCTACTATGATGGTATTATGAAACTTGGAAGTTGCCTTTACTTTGTAATATACCATCTGCTTCACATGACACAGACATTCTATATCACTTTATAGTCTTTCCCTATCTATTAACTCATTTACTCTTGCCTAAAACATGCCCATGTTTTTTTTCCCCATTATGAAAGAATTACCCATTTGATCCTTCTATTGCTCCTAATTATCATCCTATATCTCCTCTGCCCTTTGTAGCAAAACTCTTTGAAAAGGCCATGTATAACAAGGGCTTCCATTTTTTCTCTTCTTAATTTCTTTGTCTCATCTTATTATCTTGCATTTGACCTTATTCCACTGAAATTTCTTTCTTCAAAGTTACCAGTAATGTCTTAGCTGTCAGTGACCCTTTCTCAATCAACATTCTCCTTGGCCTCTCTGTAGCCTTTGAAACAGTTATTCACCCTCTTCTCCTTGATATTATTTTCTCTCTAGGTTTTTGGAACACTAATCTCCCCTCATTCTCCTCTTACCTATCTGCTCTTTCTTAGATTTCTTTGTTGGAAACTAGGTCATGCCCTCTAAATGCAGATGTCTTTCCAAGTTCTATTGTGAATCTTCTTCTATTCTCTCACTCTACACAACTACACTTAATGACAGCACAAGTTCATATGGATTTAATTAACATCTATATACTGATGATTCTCAAGTCTACCTATCTTATTCCAACCTCTCTACTAACCTCCAATTTCACACGTCCAACTCCCCTTCAGATATTTCAATTGGGAAGTCTAGTAGATATCTTAAATTATGTCCAAAATAGAATTCATTATCTTTCCCCCAAACCTTCCCCCATACCTTCCCTACTACTGTAGATGGCAAGCCATTCTTCTCTGAATGCATGCTCACAACCTAAGAGTTATACTTGACTCTTTACTATCTCTCACCTCCTCATATATAGCCTGTTGCCAATACCATTTAATTTCACCTCTAAGATATTTTATATATGTCCCTTTCTTTCCTCTGACACTGATATGTATCTAGTATAAGCCCTCAACACCTCATACCTACACTATTGTGATAGATTGCTGGTTGGTCTGCCTGCCTGAAGTTTCTTCCCAGTCTAATCCATCATCCATTTAATGACTAAAGTGATTTTTCTAAAGTGTAGGTTTAACTATATCACTTCACTACTCAACAAACTCCAATGGCTCCCTATAGCCTCTAAAAAAAATTATCTGTTCATAATTCAAAAACCCTTCAAAACTTGGGACTTTTAAACCGTTCCCATTTTCTTATACTTTATTTTCTGACATGTTTCCTTCAACCCAAAATCATCATTCTCTTGTCTGTTCTAATAATAAGACACTTATCTTTTTCTTTGGACATTTTATTTGGCTGACCCCCATGTCTCTCCAACTCTGCTTGTTGACATTGCTGGCTTTTTAAATCATAACTAAAATCCTATCCTTTAAAACAAGCCTTTCCCAACCACTCTCAACTCTTGTCTTTTCTCTCTGTATATTATTTTTGATTTATCCTATACATAAATTGCTCTATATGTTTTGCATATTGTCTTCCCCATTAGATCTGGGTTTTGCCTATTTTTGTATGCCCATTGTTTATCACAGTACTTAAAACATAATAGATACTTACTAAATGCTTGTTGATCTATAGATTAAACCTATGAGAACTGATGATGTTTCAAAGAGAGAGATTGTATAAAGTTAAAGAAAAGAGATTGTATCCCATAATTTATGTCCCATTCTCCTAGATCTTTCAAATATCAAACACAAATCTTTTATACTTAGCATTTTTAAAAAAAAAATTTCTACAATAAGTTGTCTAATTTACACTCTTCACATTCTAATGGAACAGTGATGGAAATGTGTTTAGTACTTTAATGTTTCCACAGCACTGTACATATATTCCAGGAACTGCTCCTCATAGCAATATTGAATTAGATTCTGTGGCTCTTATGACATTCACAGAAAAGTTGAACCAACTGAAATTCTTAAGGTTAAATGAATTGTTTATGGTTCCTGACTTGAAGTATCTCTTCAGAAATTTGGAATTGATTGTGTGACATGGAAGACATTCACAACTGGACTGCTCAGCATGGCATACCTTCATCAGGGAAAGCTGCTGTGCTCTATGCTCAAAGCAGAATTGAGGAAATATTAAAAAAATGCCACATTCACAAATTTAGAGAATCTATCCCAATTGTTCACATGGACTCTTTGTGCTTGAATTATGATAGGGCATTCTGAGCTCATATTAATCTGACCCACCACAGTTGGACACACTGAAACTTGACTTTAGCATAGTGATTTCCATCTTTGTCCTCTTTGAATGAAGAACACAAGATGAGGAGTAGAGGCAGGAACTTGGCATGAGCTCTCCCTCTACCTCTAATAACTGTAAAATATGACTCTAAACAAATATTAGAGCTACAGAACCCACAAAGTGACAGAGAGAAACAAATCTCCCCCTGAAGGCAACCTGGTAGGGCAACAGAAAGGGTCTATCACACCAAGCTGGGTGCCAAGTGCAGCCCCGTGTGAGCTGTGTGGTCCTAGATCGATGGCGGCCCCAACCAGAGGAACAGAATGGCCAGAGCAGAATTCAGGAGAGTGAATCACCAGCAGCTGTGGCAGTTTCCAGATTTCTCAACCCATAAATGCCAAAGAGAAAGTAAAAGGTCAGTGGATACCTCTGTTGGAACTGGGTGATGGAATCACATGGTTTGGCACCAGCCCCTGGGTTGAGAAGTGACAGAGGGATGGTGGCTGCACCTGCTGTCATTTGGGTGCCTACAAAGCTCCTGGCCTACAAACTATAGGGGGGACAAAGTGACCATTCAGAGGGTAACCACTCTTTCTTTGATCTGATTGAATCTGGGTAATTGTTTTGGGTGGTAGTCCTAGGGTGTGTGGCCAGTGTGCCAGAGCTTGTTGTGATTGTAGAGAGGGTGACCTTCTCATAGCTCTGAAAACATTTGTGGAAAATTCCAGAAATTTGGGAAATAGTTCTCTCAATTCTGGAAGCAGAGTTCTACTGTGGCAAAGAGCTCAAAAGTCAAGCAATTGTCTAGCAAGATGAGCAAACAGAGGAAATGAAATCCAACCATATAATCCTTTTGGGGGGACAAAAAGGATCAAAACATGGAACCAGAGGAAGTCAATGAAGTTAAAAGTCCTGCATCAAAAGCTTCCAAGGAAAATATGAACTGGTTAAAGGTTATATAGGAGCTCAAGAAGGATTTTGAAAATCAAGTAAGAGAAATGGAGGAAAAATTGGGAAGAGAAATGAAAATGATACAAAAAAATCATAAAAAGTGAGTCCACAACCTGGTAAAGGAGATCCGAATAAATACTGAATAAAATAATACCTTAAAAATAGACTAAGAGGGGAGCTACATAGCACAGTGAATAGAGCACCAAACCTGGAGTCTGGAGGACCTGAGTTCAAATCCAGCCTCAGCCACTTGACACACTTTCTATCCATGTGACCTTGGGCAAGTCACTTAACTCCAATTGCCCTGCCCTCTCCTCTCCAAAAAAAAGGGAAAAAAAATAGACTAACTCAAAATGCAAAAGTTGCCCAAAAAGCCAATGAGGAGAAGAATTCCTTGAACACCCACATTACCCAGATGGAAAATAAATTTAAAAAACTCACTGAAGAGAATAATTCCTTCATAATTAGATTGGAGAAAATGGAAGCTCATGACTTTATGAGGAATCAAGACACTATAAAACAGATCAAAACAAATGCAAAACCAGAAGGCAATGTAAAATATTTCATTAGAAAAACAGCTGACCAGGAAAATAGATCCAGGAGAGATAATTTAACAATTGTTGGATTACCTGAAAGCCATGATCAAAAAGGAGGCTAGAAATCATCCTACAAGAAACTCTCAAGGAAAATTGCCCTGATATAGTAGAACCAGAGAGAAAAATAGAAATCGAGAGAAGTTGCCTATTGGCTCTTGAAGAAGATTCAAAACAGAAAACTCCTAGGAATATCATAGCCAAATTCCAAAGTTGCCATGTCAAGGAGAAAATATTACAAGCTGTCAGGAAGAAACAATTTGAATATTTTGGAAGCACAATCAGGATATTACAAGATCTAGCAGCTTCTACATTAAGGGATCAAATGGCTTGGCATATGATATTCTGTTGGTTAAAGTAGCTTGGATTAAAAACAAGAATTACCTACCCAACATAACTAAGTATAATTATTCAGGGGAAAATATAGACATTCAATAAAATAGAGGACTTTCAAGTATTCTTGATGAAAAAAACACAGCTAAACAGAAAATTTGACTTTCAAATACAAGAAGCAGAAAAAGAATGAGAAGGTAAAAAGAAATTATAAGGAAATTATTACAGTTGAACTATTTACATTCTTACATGGAAAAAGGATAATTGTAATTCATGAGACTTTTCTCAGTATGAGGACAGTTGAAGGAAATATGTGTATATGTGTGTGTGTTTGTGTGTGTGTCTATGTATACATATATAGGGATGATATCTAGAAAATGAAATTTAGAAGTGAGAGAGGAATATTATGAGAGAAGGAGAAAGGGAGAGATAGAATAGGGTAGATATGTCACATAAAAGAGACAAGAGAAAACTGTTATAATGGAGGGGAAGATCAGGAAGGTGAAAGGGAATGGTTCAACCTTAGTCTCTTTGAATCTGACTTAAGTAGGGAATAATATACAGAGTCATTTAGGTATCTTCCCCTACAGGAAAGTAGGAGGGGAAGGGAATAAGAGGGGGGATGATAGAATGGAGGGCAGATTGGAGGAGAGGTTAGTTAGACGTGCAAATTTTGAAAAGGAACAGGATCAAAGTAGAAAATAGAATAAGTGGGGACCAGGATAGGATGGAGGGAAAAATAGCTAGTCATTCACAATATAACTACTACAGAAACGTTTTGTGTAACTACAAAGGTACAACCTATATTCAATTGTTTGTTTTCCCAGTGGGGATGGTTGAGGAGGGAAGAAGAGAAACAATCTGGAAATGATTGTTTTAAAAACAAATATTAAAAAAATTTGCATACAACTGGGAAATAAGATATACAGGCACTGGGGTATAGAAATCCATCTTGCCCTAATATAAAGTTAGAGGAGGTATGGGGGGAGGATATAAGATAAAGCAGTTTGGGGGAAGAGGTATTCAGTATGTTTCTATTTTGGGGTGGGAGTAGGGGAAATACAGGGAAAAAATTGTAACTCAAAATCTTGTGGAAATTAATATTGAAAGCTAAAAATAAATTTAAAAAAATTAAAAAGAGGATGAAGAAAAATAATCAAATGTCCGCAGGGTTAATAACAGTCTGGGTCATAATAGTTTTAGATGCATAACTTATACTATATGAGAAAAATTTTAGATGTCTAAAATGAAATAAATAAAAAAACATCACATGTTTTTCAGTATATAAATCATAACTGTAGTTAGGTTTTCTATTCATAACTAGCCACTATATTATAAAAGACAAACTAATCTACCATGATTACATAAAAAATGTAAACCTTACAGATGAACAAAATAACATCATTAGAATATCTGATATCCAAATTTAATATCAAAACAATTCAGAGAATGAGCAGTCAAGATGGCAGAGTAGAAATAGGACTTACATGGGTCTCCGGCTTCCACCTCCCCCAATTCATGCAAAACGGGACTCTGAAGAAACTTTGAGCTACAGAACCCATAAAATGACACAAGGAAGCTACCCTCCTGCTGAGGACAGCCCAGCAGGCCAGAAGGAAATGGCCAGCAAAGTGCTCTGGGAGCAGAGGCAAGCCCCATGCCAGCAGCAGTTTTAAGCCTCAGGGTAGGCATAACCAACCACCTGCTGGAGGGAATTCAGATCACCAGCAGCGGTGATGGTTTCCAGAATTATCAACACATAGGTGCTAAGGACAAAGTGAGAGGTCAGTGCAGTGTGGACTTTGGGATCCAGTAGTTGGGAGTGCATCAGTTTTGCCCCTAGCATGAGAAGCGGCTGAGGCACAGGGGCCCTGCAGCCACAGGCACACATGGCTGCTTCAGCTCCTGGCCTACATATTGTAGGGGGACTGAGTGACCAGTCTGAAGGATAATAATTCTTGATTTAACATGCTTGGATATGGATTGCAGTCTAGGGGGAGGTACAGGGTTGTGCAACCAGCTTGCCAGAACGTGTGGATGCTTCAGAGAGCACACTCAACTAATACCTTTGAAAGCTGAGAAAACCCCAACATTTACAATAAAGCTCCTCTACCTGGTGGCAGAGTCCTACTAGGGCAAAAAGCCCAAAAGTCAAGTAACTGAATGGCAACATTAGCAGACAAAAAAGCAAAACAAACATAGCAATGCAACTTTACATTTCCATTTTTGGGAGAAAAAGTATCAAAGCATGGGACAGGAAGAAGACAGTGAAGTCAGAACTGTTACACCAAAAACTTCAAAGAAAAATACTAGCTGGTAACAGGTCATAGAAGATATTAAGGAAAAATTTGAAAAGCAAATAAGAGAATTGGAGGAAAAATTGGGAAGAGAAATGAGAACGATGCAAGAAAATTATGAAATCAGAATTAACAACCCGACTGAAGAAAATAACACCTTTAAAAATAGACTAATTCAAATGTCAAAAGAGGCTCAAAAAGGCAATGAGGGGAAGAATGCCTTAAAAAGAAGAATTTACCAGATGGAAAAATGAATCTCAAAAGCTCACTGAAGAGAATCATTCCTTCAGAATTAGACTGGAGCAAATGGAAGCTAGTGACTTTATGAGAAATCAAGATACTATTAGACAGATGCAAACAAATGAAAGAATAAACTGAAATGGGAAATATCTCATTGGGAAAACCACTGACCTGGAAAATAGATCCAGGAGAGATAAATTAAAAATTATTGGACTACCTGAAAGCCATGATCAAAAAGAGAAACTAGAAATCATCCTTCAAGAAATTCTCAAGGAAAATTTCCCTGATGTTTCAGAACCAGAGGGCAAAAGAGAGGTTGAAGGAATCCATTGTTCACCTCCCAAAAAAGATCTGAGAAAGAAAACTCCTAGGAATATTATAGCCAGGTAAAGTAATTCCCAGATCAAGCAGAGAATATTGCAAGCAGGCAGGAAGAAATAATTTGAATATTGTGGAAATACAATCAGGGATAACATAGGATTTGGCAGCTTGTACACTGAGGGATCAAAGGGATTGGAATATGATATACCAGAGGTCAAAGGAGCTGGGATTAAAACCAAGAATCACCTACCCAGAAAAAATGAGTATCATGTTTCAGGGGAAAATAAGGTCATTCAGTGGAATAGAGGATTTTGAAGCATTCTTTATTTTTTAAAATACATATTGATTTTTTTACATTACAATTTTTTTGCTTTCTTTTTTAATGCTTTATTGATTTCTGGTTTACATCACTCATTTCCACTAGATTTTGAATTACACATTTTTACCCATTTTTCCCCTACCCACCACCCAAAACAGTGGTCCCATAGGATATCCTCCAATCTGCTCTCTCCCCTCTCTTCTCCCATACCCTCTTCGGCTTTTCCAGTAGGGCACGGTGGATCTCTATGCCCCAATGCCTGTATATCTTATTTCCCAATTACATATAAAATAGAATTAATAATAGTATATATATATATATGTATATATATGTGTATATATATATATATATATATATATATATATAACATTTGATTTTAAAACTTTGAATTCCAAATTAATTCCCTTCCTCCCTTGTCACACACGCTTACTGAGAAGATAAGCAATTCGGTATAGATTGTACATGTGTAGGTATGCAAAACATTACCATAGTAGATATATTGCAAAAGACTGACAATATTTCCCTCCCTCCTATCCCACCTCCAGCTTGTACTATTCTCTACTCTGATGCAGTCACTTTTCAAAAGTAGGTGCTTCCAAATTACCTCCTCCCAGCCTGCCCTCCCTTCCATCATCCCCGCACTCATCCCCTTCCCCCTTACTCTCTTGTAGGGAGAGATACCCTATTTAGTGTGTATGTCATTCCCTCTGTGGCCCAAATCCAATGAGAATAATGTTTTGCCTTTTTGCCTTCCTGTTCTTCTCCTCCACTGGGACCATTTTTCCTTGCCTCTTCTATATTATATAGTTTACCCCATTGTGTCTCTCCCCATCTTCTCTCATTATATTCCTCTCTCACCTCTTAAATTCACCTTTTAAGTATCATACCTTCCTATTAAATTATCCTGTGCCCTCTATCTATGTATGCCTGTAAACATATATACACATATTCACATATGTATTCATACAATCATATACAATTCTATATAGACATATACATATGTATATATGTGTGGGTATGTATTTATATTCCCATCAACTATTTTCATACTGAGAAAGTTTCATCAGTCACAATTATCATTTTTCCATGTAGGAATGCAAATAGTTCAACATTTATAAGTTTCTTATGATTTCTTTTCCCTGTTTACCTTCTCAAGCTTCTCTTGATTCTTTTATTTGAATGTCAAATTTTCTATTCAACTCTAGTTTTTTCATCAAGAATCTTTGAAAGTCCTCTATTCCAATGACTGACCATATTTTCCCCTGAAACATGATAAACAGTTTTGCTGGGTATGTGATTCTTGGTTTTACTCCCAGATCCTTTGACCTCTGGAATATCATAATACAAGCCCTTCAATCCCTCAGTGTAGAAGCTGCCATATCCTATTTTATCCCTGATTGTTTTTCCACAATATTCAAATTGTTTCTTCCTGGATTCTTGTAATATTCTCTCCTTGATCTGGGAATTTTGGTATCTGGCTATAATATTCCTAGGAGTTTTCTCTTTGGGATCTTTTATAGGAGGTGATCGGTGTATTCTTTCAATCTCTATTTTGCCCTCTGCTTCTAAAACAGCAGGGCAATTTTCCTTGACAGTTTTTGGAGGATGATTTCTAGGTTCTTTCTTTGATCATGGCTTTGAGGTAGTCCAATAATTTTTAAATTATATTTCCTGGATCTATTTTCCAAGTCAGTAGTTATTACCAATGAGATATTTCATTTTGCCTTCTATTCTTCATTTGTTTGGGTCTGTTTAACAGCATCTTGATTTCTCATAGAATCACTAGCTTCCATTTGCCCTAATCTAATGCTGAAGGAATGATTCTCCTCAGGGAGCTTTTGAGATTCTTTTCCCATCTGTCAGATTTGGCTTTTTAATATATTCTTCTCCTCATTGACTTTTTGAGCCTCTTTTGCTATTTGAGTTAGTCGATTTTTTAAGGTGTAGTCAGGCTATTGACTCTCATTTCATATTTTTCTTGCATTATTCTCATTTCTCTTCTTTTTTTTAAAAGCATTATATAAATGTGTTTATTGTTGCTGTTATTATTAGTATTTTAGTCTCCAACCTGGTTGCCCTCCTTTGGACAATTCTCATCTTCTCAATGTCTTTCCTAAAAACTGGTACCTAGAATGGAATAGAGCACACCAGATATAGTCTGAACAAGCAGAGGACCCTGAGACTAACATCCATTTATTCCTGGATGCCAAATATCTCTTTTTTTTTAACATTTACTTATTTTTTTAGTGCTTTAGTGACTTCTGATTTACTAATTTCTCTTCTGAATGTTTCCTTCACATCTCTTATTTTCTTCTGAAGGTACTCTATGGCCTGTAACCAGCTTGCATTTTTCCTTGAATCTTTTGGTACAGGAGTTATGACTTCACTGTTTCCTCCTGTTCCATGCTTTGATTATTTTTGTTACCAAAATAAGAGTGTAAAGTTGGGGTACTCTGTTTATTTTGCTTTCTTTTTCTGCTCATGTCACCACTCAGTCACTTGACCCCAGGGCTTTTGCCACAGTAGGACTCTGCCACCAGACAGGGGTACTTTATACCAAATGCTGGGGTTTTCTTAGCTCCCGAAGGTATTAGTTGGGTGACCACTCTGAAGTCTCCACAGGCTCTGGCAAGCTGGTGGCATACCCCAGGACCTCCACAGTAGATCGCAATCCAGATCCAAGCATGTTAAATCAAAATTTATTACCCCTCAGACTGATTGCTTGGTCCCCCTACACTCTGCAGGCGAGCAGCTGAAGCTTCCATGTGGGGGCAGCTGCACGGCCACAGCTCCTCAGTGGCTTATCACTCCGGGGAAAGAGTCCAATGTACTCCCTACTACTAGATAGCAAAGACCACACTGAACTGACCTCTCACTGTGTCCTTAGAATCTAATGTGTTGATAATTCTGGAAACCACCACAGCTGCTGATGATCTGAAGTCCCTCAAGCCGGTAGTTGGTCAGGCCTGCCCTGGGGCTAAAACGTTCCGCTACCATGGGAATGGAGTTGGCTCCCAGAGTGCTGTGCTGGCTGTGCTTCCTGCTGGAATTCCAGACTGTCCTCAATGGGATGTTAGATTCACTGTGACATTTTGTGGGTTCTGTAGTTCCAAAGTTTGTTCTGAGTCCCCTTTTGCATGAATTGGGAGAGGTGGAAGCTGGAGCCCCAAGGAAGTCCTGTTTCTACTCCACCATCTTGACTCTGCCCCACTTTCAAGCATTTTTATAAAAAAAAAAAACAGAGTGAATAGAAAATTTGACATTCAGATACAAAAAGCAAGAGTAGCATGAGAAGTTAAACAGGGAAAAGAAATCATAAGGAACTTATAAAAGTTGAACTATTTACATTTCTACATGGAAAAATTATAATTGTAACTGATGAAACTTTTCTCAGTATGAAAATAGTTGAAGGGAATAGTAATATATATACATATATATGTATGTATATATATATAAATATATAGGAGGGTATATGGACATATGAATACATATGTGAATGTGTCTATCTATGTTTACAGGTATACATAGATAGAGTCAACAGGACCGATTTAATAAGAAGGGATGATATTTAAAAGGTAAAATTAAGAGGTAAGAGAGGAATATAATGAGAATAGATGGGATGAGACAGAATGGGGGAAAATATCTCATATAGAAGAGGCAAGGGAAAATGGTTACAATGGAGGGGAAGAACAGGAAGACAAAAGGGAATGGTTCAACCTTATTCTCATTGAATTTGGCTTACTGAGGGAATGACATACACATTAAATAGGGTATCTCACCCTACGGGAGAGTTGGGGTGATGGGGATGAGTGGGGGGATAAGGGAAGGGAGGGCAGGCTGGGAGGAGGTAACTTGGAAGCACCCACTTTTAAAAAGGGACAGGAGCAAAGTAGAGAATAGAACATGTGGGAGGTGGAATAGGAAGGAAGGAAATATAGTCAGTCTTTTACAATATATCCACTATGGAAATGTTTTTCTTAGCTACACATGTACAAACTATACTGTATTGTTCATCTTTCCAGTAAGGGTGGGTGACAAGGGAAGAAGGAAATGAATCTGGCATTCCAAAGTTTTAAAATCATATGTTTAAATATGTATGTAAATATATA
Organism: Petaurus breviceps papuanus; assembly: GCF_028583685.1. Lineage (NCBI taxonomy): Eukaryota > Metazoa > Chordata > Mammalia > Diprotodontia > Petauridae > Petaurus > Petaurus breviceps. Next base: position 18,943,194 of record NW_027187359.1, on the reverse strand, counting down.
TATATATATATAAACACACATATATGCTATTATTAATATTATTTTACATGTAACTGGGAAATAAGATACGTAGGCACTGGGGCATAGAGATTCACAATGTCCAACTGGAGAGTTGAAGGTGGTATGGGAGAGAGCAGATTGGAAGAGGGGATATCCTGTAGGATCACTACTTTGGGTTGATGGGAAGGGAAAAACGGGGAGAAAATTTGTAACTCAAAATCTGCCAAAACGAATGATGTAAACGAGAAGTTAATAATTCATTTGATTTGGAAAGAAAAAAAAACAATTCAGAGAAATCTCATATTTATATATTTTGCAAATATGATAAAAATGGAATAATTCAACTTGAGTTGAAGGGTCAAAACAGGTAAATCACTTTGCTTCTGATAGAATTTAATTGATTCCAACCATTTGAGTACATAATTTGTAATTTTGCAACCCATGGATAACAGTAATAAATTATTTTAATGTGGTATTACCAGTATAGGTTTTTAAATAAAAAATGTGATTGGCAGCAAGGAAATCTATATTTGTGTGAATATAGTCACAGCTTTACTATTTTTAATAACAAAATGGTTTTAAACAAAACATATAGCCAGCGATTAAGGAGTGGATGAAAAAAAATCATAACTTCCTGTTAGAAGTATATGCCTTAATAAAATAGATAGAAACTTTTGGAGAAAAGAATCAACCACCATAATTACTATATTTGTAAAATTTGACTACCTGTAATGGCCAGCACAGTTGTTTCACACCTTGTTTTAGCTATTGAATTAACACCTTGTTTCAGTTCAAGTTTCTTGTGAGCCTTGTATCAAGTCTGCTAAGAAGCAGAATGTGTGAACCCCACAACTTGTGAACCTTAGAACTCATAAACTCTTGCAATGGGAAGGGTAGGAGCTAATGACCTTATATAAGGAGAATTCCCAAGCTAGATATAGCAGAATTGAGAAAAGGTCTCTTGTGGTGGCAGAGTCAAAAAGGAGAAAACTTGTAGTATCCTGGCACTCCGTCTGTCTTGATATTTCTTTGTGATCATTTGTACAGAAGCCCTGGGATCTTACTGGAAACCCTGAAAGAGGATTTTCTGGTTGTCTGTTTACAGAAGTCCTGGAGGAGGTTTGTGGAGGTCCTGGGATTTTACTAATGATTTGTGATGACCTGTTGGACCTTGTTTGTGCATCATTTGTGTTGAGTTCTCAGACTTTGTTGGTGGGTCTGCATTGGTTTCACAGGCAGATAGTGAATTGATGATCATGACAGCAATGTGTATGAATATTATTGTGGGTCTGTCAAGCTTTGTCTTCAAAGAAACAGGAACTGTGAAGAACTTGAGCTGGACTTGACACTTTGAACTGCAATATAGAACAGCAACTGGATGAAGAGCTGGACAAGGTGCTGGACAAGGAACTAGGAACTGCCTGCCTTTGAACCCAGGTGACAGCTGCATCTGGGACCCTGGAAGCGGAACCATGGAAGCTTACAGCCAGCCTTGAGTTAAGCTGAAAGAAGATTTTACTTGTATATTGTGTACTGACTGAGAAGATTATGATTTACTCTGACCTGGGGTGGAGAAGTTTGTGTTTTGAACTTTGTGATTGAATTAAAGATTTTGTTATTGACTAAATGAATGCAGTTTGTTGGAAACTATGTAACTCCTTTGATGAAAACTATGTGGCCATTTTGGTGATAAGTTGTTGAGCTGTGACATGGTGAATGCTGTATTTTGATTTTCTGTGATAAGTTGTAATATTGTGAATGCTGTACCTTGATTTTCTGTGAATGTTTTGCTCTGATTTGTTATTGAATAAATAGGGTGTTCACTATATTGTGTAATGACAACTTGAAAGCTGTTCACAGCAACATTCTTCTGTTAAGCTTCTTATGCATGACTTCACTCTCCCACATAAATACATCATTTTAAAAAAATGTTAACAAAGTTGAGTTCAAAGTCACAGAAAGCACGATTACCATAATAACCTCACTCCAAATAACAGTTAATAAATTAAATTATTATTTTAAATGATATGTACAAATCAGTTTAAATTTGAGTCAGTGAATGATGAAACTCATTGTAGGATGGATCATTATTAGTAAAATTTAGTCATTCTAAGCTTATGCCAAGAATGAACTTTATTATTATCCTGCTAGTCACATCAGAATGTAAAATGTATAAACTTAAATAATTTAGGTGCAGAAGTACACAAAAGAAAAGCAGTGTCTCTTAAAGCTTTTGATACCATTTACATTGGAAAGTACAAAAGAAGCAGTTAGAAAACCTGTAAACCAAATAATGAAATAACTAAAAATAAATTACAAATCTTTAGTATTCAAAATATTGAATTTAACTTCAATTTTCATATTTTTTTTAGTTTCCTGACTTTTCAAGTCCTTGGTAAATAAAAAAGGAAACAAAATTCAATTAATTTGACTTTCACATAATTTCATGGGATTGCTTGTACATCTAAAAAAATTACAATCATCTAATTAGCCAAATAAACTGTTATTTTGAATTTCATGTATCTTAACACATATAGTTAAATATATTCTTTCTATTACATATAAATTTTAGGTTGAAACTGACTTGAAAGACATTCGATACTATTTAAATGTCAATCAACATGAAATATTTCAATGTAACACAAATTTTTTAATAAAAGTAATATCATGTGGGAGAATTGAATTTTACGTTACCTGATAAAAATCAATTCATAAATGAATGGAAAACTACAAGGGCTAGTTTGTAAATTAAATACTTTGTATAATGTTGTAATTTAGATACACTGTGTAATTATGTAATGTAAATACATTGTATAATTCCCAAGTATTTTCATTGATAACCATGAGAAAACCATGTTTTCAAATATGCACACATGAATTGTTAATATTTATATATTAATGTGAATCATTATTTTTTCAATTCAAAGAATGTTCTTTGAAAAATTACATCAACATAAAAATCAGCTACAGGGTATTGCTACATTATTGTGAAATATGATGACTTCTTAATTGAAAGTGCGTCCTAGTTTGTCTGAGATGAATAAATTCTAAATTTTCTTTTGCCAATAGGAAGAATCATGCTCATTTTATGAGAGAAGAAAATCTCCTAAAGGTTTCCTGTATGAAAATCATTTTTAAAAATCTGAGTACTTGAAATATATTAGTGAAAAATGCTTAAATTCATGCTTTAACTTAGACATAAAGTGATTGAATTGTTTTAAAGTGAGAACTATATATTATTCTCAAAAATATTTTTGTAAATTTTCCAATTAGGAAATATACCTTATGTAGAATCAAAGATTAAAAAATGTTTTAAGGGGGCTCACTTTAAGCAGTGTTCTGTGATTTGATCAGATGAGACTCTTGGAAGCCATTGTTGAGAGCCCCCTGACTTTGAAAAACCCAGATGTTGATTTGGTATGGATGTAATGGTTGGACAGTTTTGAAACGTGTCTACTTGATCTGTTTCTCTGTCGTGATAATTCTGTTTGTATACTCTGAAATTCGGGGTGCTGAACTTTTCCCCTGAACTAGGTAAACGATATATGTTTGACTGATTAAAGTAAGCTTGTTAGCCAAAAAAAAAGTTTTAAAAATCAGTTTGTTAATTATTTGAATGATTTAAGGAAGCAATTCTGACAACCTCAAAAACCACAATAATATTACATTACTTCCATATACCACATCTTGTTTAGCCATTCCCCGATTGATGAGCATCCCCTTAATTTCTAGTTATTCATCACCACAAAAAGAGCTTCTATAAATATTTTTGTACATATAGGTCCTTTTCCTACTTGTATCATCTCTTTGGGATACAACCCTAGAAGTGGTATTGCTGGGTCAAAGAGTGTGCATATTTTTATAGCCCGTTGTACAAAATTCCAAATTGCTCTCTAGAATGGTTGGATCAGTTCACAACTCCACCAACAATGCATTAGTGTTCCAATTTTCTCATATCTTCTCCAGCATTTATCATTTTTCTCTTTTGTCATATTATCCAATGTGAATGGTGAGATGTGATACCTAAGAGTTCCTTTGATTTGCATTTCTCTATTAAAGAGTGATTAAGAGCATTTTTCATATGATTATAGATATCTTTAATTTCTTCCTCTGAAAATTACCTGTTCAAATCCTTTGGCAATTTATCAGTTGGAGAATGATTTGTATTCTTGTAAATTTGACCCAATTGTCTATATATTTTAGAAATGAGGCTTTTATCAGAGACACTGTAAAAATTATTTCCCAATTTTCTCCTTCCCTCCTAATCTTGGTTACATTGACTTTGTTTGTACAAAAATTTTTCAATATAATGTAATCAAAATTATACATTTTACATTTCATATTGCTATCTCTCTAATTTTTTCATAAATTCTTCTTTTTCTCCATAAATCTTACAGGTAAACTATTCCTTATTCTCCCAGATTGCTTACAATATCAGTCTTTATATATAGATTGTGCACTAATTTAGACTTTATTTTGTTATACAGTGTAATATGATGGATTTTGTCCCATTTCTGTGATACTATTTTCCAGTTTTCTCATCAATTTTTTGTCAAATAGTAAGTTTCTATTGCAGAAGCTGGAGTCTTTGGGTTTATCAAAGAGTAGATTACAATAGTCCTTGACTGCTGTGTCTTGAGTACCTATTCTATTCCACTGATCTCCCATTCTATTCCTCAACCAATTCCAGTTGCTTTTGATAACTGCTACTACATAATACAGTTTCAAATATATATTAAATATAGCTAGGCCACCTTCCATATCATTTCTTTTCATTAATTGCCTTGATATTCTGAACCTTTTGTTTTTCCAGATGAATTTTTATGATTTTTTTTCTAGCTCTATGAAATAATATTTGGCAGTTTGATTGGTGTGAATGTAATAGATATATCTATTTAGCTAAAATTGTTATTTTTATCATATTAGCGTGGCCTAACCACAAGCAACTGATGTTCTTACAATTACTTAGATCTGACTTTATTTGTGTGAAAAGTGTTTTGCAATTGTATTCATATAGTTACTAGGTTTGTTGTGGCAGGTAGACTCCCAAATATTTCATAATGTCTTCAATAACTTTAAATGAAATTTCTCTTTCTATTTCTTACTGTTGAGAATCATTAGAAATATATAGGAATGCTGAGGATTTATGTGGGTTTATTTTATATCCTGCAACTTTGATAAAGTTATTTATTATCTCACATAGTTTTTTTTACTTGATTCTTTAGAATTCTCTATGTGTATCATATCATCTGCAAAGAGCAATAGCTTAGTCTCTTCTTTACCTATTCCTCTTATTTTAATTTCTTTTTCTTCTCTTGTTATTGCAGATAACAATTGTTGTACCAAATTGAATAACAGAGGTGATAGTGCACATGCTTTTTCACTGCTGATCTTATTGGAAATTCATCCAGCTTATCCCCATTACATATAATATTTGCTTATCGTTATCACTAATAATACTTATTATTTTAAAGAAGACTCCACTTACTCCTATGCTTTCTAGTGTTTTTAAATAGAAATGAATATTGTATTTTTTTCAAAAGCTTTTTATATATCCATTGAGATAATCATATGGTTTCTAGAACTTTTGTTGTTGATATGATGGATTGCACTGATAATTTTCCTGAAATAATCCAACTTTTCATTACTGGAATAAATCCAAATCAAAGTGTATTATTCTCATGATGAGTTGCAGCAATCTTTTTTTCTAATATTTTATTCAATTTTTTGGCATCTATATTCATTAGGGAAATTGATCTATATATTTTTTTTGTTTTAGCTCTTCCTAATTTAGGTATCAGTAACATATTTGTATCATAAAAAGAATTTGGTGGGACTCCTCCAATTGTCCCAAATAGTCTATGAAGTATTTCAATTAGTTGTTCTTTAAATGTTTGATAGAATTCACTAGGAAATCCATATGACCCTGGAGATTTTTTATTAGGGAATTCATTGATGGCTTGTTTAATTTCTTTTTATGAGATGGTGTTATTTAAGTATTTTATTTCCTCTTCAGTTAATCTGGTAAACTTATATTTTTGTAAACATTCCTCCATTTCACTAAGAGTGTCAAATTTATGGCCATACAATTGGGTGAAATAATTCTTAATTATTGTTTTAATTTCCTTTCCTTGTAGGTAATTTCCCCCTTTTTATTTTTGATACTGGTAATTTGGTTTTCTTACTTCTTTCTTTTAATTAAATTGACTAAAGTTTTATTTATTTTTCATAAAACCAGCTCTTAGTTTTATTTATTAGTTCAAAAGTTTTCTTAATTTCAATTTTCTTAATCTCTGTTTTGGTTTTCAATATTTCTACTTTGGTATTTAATTGAGGATTTTCTACTTTGGTATTTAATTGAGGATTTTTGATTTATTCTTTTTGTAGTTTTTTCAGTTGCATACCCAATTTATTGATCTTCTTTTTCTCTTTTTTTTTTTCTTGTAAGCATTCAGACATATAAAACTTCCTCTAAGAAGCACTTTCACTACATGCTATAAGTTTTGGCATGTTGTCTCACTGTTTTCATTCTTTTTAATTAAGTTACTCATTGTTTCTATGTTTTGTTGTTTGACCTACTTATTCTTCAGGATAATATTTTTTATTTCAGATTAATTTTTAGTCTCTTTTTCCATGATCCTTTATTATATATCATATTTATTGCATCATGATTTTTAAAAAGATGCATTAGTATTTCTGCCTTTCTGCACTGGATTGTGAGCTTTTTTTTGCCCTAATATATTGTTAATTTTTGTGTAGGTGCCATGTACCATGAGAAAAAAGGACTGACTATTCCTTTCTATATCCTTTTATTTTTCTCTAAAGGTCAACCAACTTTTATGAAATTCTATTCACCTCTTTAACTTCTTTCTTGCTTATTTTGACTTTAGATTTATCAAGTTCAGACAAGTTGTCCCCACTAGTATAGTTTTGCTATCTATTTCTAACTCCTCTAAGTCCCTTAACTTCTCCTCTAAGGATTTGGTTGCTATACCACTTGTTGCATAGGTATTTAGTAATAATATTACTTCATTGTCAGTGGTACCTTTTAGCAGGATGTAGTTTCCTTCCTTATCTCTTTTATGGGATATATCTTTTTTATAAAAATGGAATTCACTACATAAAATCTTAAAGTGACTAGATTATTTTTATTTTTATGAATATAATGTAACATTTTTACAAAATAATAGATAAAAAATAAAAGCAATGGAGGAAGGCTTGTATGTAGTAATGTGGAATGAACAAAGCAGAAACAAACAAAAACAAACAATATCAAGAATGATGGTGATGATATTTCACTTTTAGGTAGTGCTTACTATCTTCTGGGCACTGTGCCAAGAGCTTTACAATTATTATCTCATTTCATCCTCCCAACAACCCTAGGAGTTACATACTATTATTATCCTCATCTTATGAATGAGCAAACTGAGGCAAACAAAAGTTAAGTAATTTGCCCAGGATCACACAGTTAGGAAGTCACTGAGGTTGGGTTTGAACTCAGGCCTTTCTACAGTAATGAAAATAAAAACTTCAAAGAGCTAGAAAGCTTACATCAAGCACAATATTTAACATAGGTTTTGAAGATATGGATTATTTTATTTTTTTGCTTTTGTACTGGCTGTCTTGCATGTCTGGAATTGACCGTTATATTCTTCAAAACTCTTGTTATGCAACATGTTCTGCATGAAGTCTTTTATGAATTGTAGCACCCTATCTTGTTCTTTCCCTGTTTTCTTCTTCCCTACTCATCAAAAAGAATCACATGATATTTTACATATGTTTTATGTCCATTTACATGTTTTAATATCTATATTATTTAACATAGATATCTTCCCTCATACATGTTTATTATACATAATTATAAATTCCATTATAAAATATACATATGTATTATCATTCCTGGTAGAAGGCAATCTTCCAAATAAATATGGTTAGTGTTCTGCGTGTGTTTGTATCTCATTACACTGATGGACATTTATTAAGTGTTCAATAAATGCTTGTTGATTACGTGGATCTAACTTAAAAATTTATTTTCAAAGTTATAGAAAAGCCATAAAAGTTCTTACTACTCGAGTCCTTGGTATTGTAAAATGGTACAGCATCATGAATAGACACAACTTTATTGATGACAGTAACAGTAAAGGAAATCCCTTACAATCTGCCCTGCCATAGTTCTCTTAGGACCATCAGACCTTTTCATATAATCTGCATTTGCATAAAACTATATATGCTATCTTCTCCCATTTGGATCTAAGCTCCATAAAAGTAGAGACTGGATTACATAAATCCTCACCATTTAGTCCACTGCTTTACATGTAGTAAGCATTTAATAAGAGCTTTTTTATTCATCCATACTGCATAAAACCTATATTTGTCCCTTCTTTAACATTCAGATTAAGATGGGATATTGTTATTATGGATTTTTTCCTATTCTTTTATACAACTGTAAATTAGGATCACATAATTTGAGTAGTAAAATTATGAGTACATTGGAATTTTGTATAATACATTGAGGCACAACTTATCAGTTTAAGGGTGGAAAAAGAAAGAAATGCCATTTCAAAAGAAGTACAAAGAAAGACAATTCCTCTAAAATTTAACATTCCTATCCAAGTTTTCCCAGAGGTATACTTTCATCTTAATAGTATTTGATGTGCTAACCAAAATAGCCCACCTTTTCCCTATAGAGTTTATCTAGTTCTGCTACCTCTACAATAGTCAACACAAGCAATCTGAATATTGCTCATATTTGGACCCCAGTGAGAGAGAAACACTGAACTAACCAATCAGACTGCTTTGCTTTCCTCCAAAAGTGATGTTTCCTGTGTCAGCAACTTTGAAGACCAGATAAGGCTGAATAATGGGACTTCTTTTATATTGGGGACATATGCTGAATGGGGGAAAAACTCAGATATCCTAGGATTGTAATTTCCAACTGGCATTAGTTTGTCAATTGTCTTGTGCATTTTTATTTACAACTTATTCAACTGTGTGATCCTATTTGTATTTACAATTTATTCAACTAAAAACACATGGAGACCATAAATCTAAGGGACACAACATCCTTGGATTGTCCTCAAACATATAAACATTTTGTCATTCTTGTATCAGGCAGTCAGGATTTAGGTTTGGGCTCCTTGTATATATAAGCTTGCTAGCTTCAACTAGCTTTAAGGGAATAAATGATAAAAAAAAGATGTGTATCACCCAGTCTGTCTCCTTTAACTAAACTTTCAGGTCTATATCATTTTCTGGCTTTCCATAGTTTATCTCCCTAAACTTAGAATGTTCTACCTTCTCACCACTGCCTCTTAGAATCTATAGTTTAATTCAATACTCTGTTCAAGTATAAGTACTTCAATTAAGTCCCCAGGTCATTAATGTTCTCCCCACAAAAAAAAAAAAAAAACAAACAAACAACAGGGCTATATACTTTTGTATTTATTTTTTAACTTACTTGTCTATGTAAATATAGTTTCTTAAGTAAAAGATACTTGAGGGAAGATTTTGTTTTGATTCATGTCTTTGCACCCACTTTTACCACATCTGGAAAAACTTCTGATATACAGCAAGTTAAGTAATCATTGTAGAATTACAATAAAATGAATATGTCTAGAAACCAGTATTATCACTCAAGTGTATTCATCACTCACTATCCCTTAACAAATGATAAAATGTAATACAATTCAATGAAACAGATATTTATTAAGCAATTCTCATATGCAAGGTAGAAAGTTAGGGTGGGTAATTGAGAAGGACCAGGGGTTGAAGCAGAATGACCTATATTTTGACACATATTGGTCTGTGATTTTGGCCAAGTTACTTGATCTCTCCTTTCCTCACAGAAAACCAAAACTGGAAAAGGACATTTCCTCATCTGGGAGTTCCCAAAGAAATCACAGGTTAAATACCTCTTGCTCTCTCTCTGTGCTTTTATGCTATTCATCATGCTATACTCTGGGCATTCAAGTTAAAAAACAAACCATAGTCTCAACCCTATAGGAATTTTTGTATCTATGTCTTAAACTTTCAAACAATACATATGACATTCTCTTAATTGTCAAGAGGACCATTGTTATACATTTATGTCACTTATCAATTCAGCTATAATTAGGTCACCCAAATTTCACCTCACAATTTCTTCTTACTTTAACAGCAGTTTGTACACTGTCATATACATCACCACCAACTCTGAATCCTGAGACTAAACTGGTAGTATTAAGTTGGATAGAATTCCACTAGATTATGATCATCTAAACTTATGTAAATACCAAATTGTCAAAAAATATTTAAAAATTTAATAAAAGTGACTATCAGTTTAAAAACTATATCTAATAAAATAAGATTTAAAAAATAACTCAGTGAAGATTGACCATTCAAACATGGATTTCAAAATCTCTACAGAAGGAATGGATAAGCTTTAAAACAAACTGAGTGCCAACGGTCCATAGAAAACATTGATTGACAACCATATTCATATGCACACAGGTTTATTGAGTGTGTGTGTGTGTTTTGGTCCTCAGTCTATATTGTCTTTTGGTTATTAGTTGTTGTTGTTGTTGTTTTTTAAGCAATCGGGGTTAAGTAACTTGCTCAAGGTTACACGGCCAGTTATTTCTGGGTGTGGTGCTAAGTGTCTGAGCCCGGGATTCTATCTCCAGGTCGTCCCAACACTGGAGCCAGTGCTCTTACTCGCTGAGCCACCTGGCTGCCCCTTGGTTATTAGTTCTTAACCAAAAATTAATAAAATATATTTTAAATCTACATTTGCCATATACAGTTATCCAATATATTTTATGTAGTACTTTCAAAATTACATTCACTTTATTGGTAAATATTTCTGTTGTTCAGTAATTTCACACACTTCATTCCAGTATTCATGGGGTATTTTTGGAAAAGATACTGGAGTGGTTTTCCATTTCCTTCTCCAGTGGATTTAAGGGAAACAGAGGTTAAGAGATTTGCCCAGGGTTACACAGCTAGCAAATGTCTGAAGCCTTATTTGAATCCATGTCTTCCTGACTTCAAACCAGTTCTTTATCTACTGAGCTCTCCACCAAGCCATCTGGTTAGTAAATATTATCCAATCTTAAAATTTGAGAAATTTTGGGAAAACTCATTTCAAGGATTAATTCTTTAAAATCTGAGGCAAATAATATGAGAAGTAGTAATGAATGTGTAATGTTTCTGAAGTAAAAAATGTACAACCATAAAGTGAAACTTTTTTTCTTTTTGACTGGGGAAATATGATTTAGAACAGCAATTAAACTGTGGGGTGACCACCCTATATGCGGTTGCATTACTGAATGTGGGAGTCACAAAAAAAATGGTAAAAGTTAAAGGTTTTTATGAATGCACAAATTCCAAAAATTAATTAAAAATCATACCCGCAATGAATCCGAGGTGTTTCTGCCAGTGCTTTCCCATGTTTCACTGTGCAACTTCACTGCAGCATCAATCATTTTTAAAATTAATTTTCTTTTAGTTGAAACATTCGGTTCCACAATCTCTTGAGGTCCAAATTTTCTCCTCCTCTCTCCCCTCTCCCCCTCCCCAACCATGACAACATGCAACCAGATATAGATTCTACAAATACCTTCACATTAACCAATAGTCAAATTGTAAAGATGGGTCATAACCAATGGAGCGAACAATAAGAAAGAAGGAATGAATCAAAGCAAAACACAAAAGAGAGAGAGAGCAAGTAGTTTCCTTCAATCTGCATTCAAACTCTGTACTTCTTTCTCTGGATGTGGATAACCCTTTCCATCATGCTGCTTTTGGAGTTGTCTTGTAAGCTTGCATTTCTGAAAAGAGTCCAGTCTATCAGTTAGTCATCACAGACACTCTGTGTCTATAATTGTATAGAAAGTTCTCTTGGTTTTGTTCTCCTCACTGAGTCACAGTTTATATGTCACTCCAGGTTGTTATGAAGTCTGTCTGGTCTTCATTTTTTGTAGTGCTATAGTATTCCATTACATTCATTTACCACAATGTGTTTAGCCATTCCCCAATTGATGGACATCCCCTTGATTTCTAATTCTTTGCCTCCACAAAAATGGTTGCTATAAATATTTTTGTACATATGGGTTCATTTCCCACTTCTATGATCCCTTTGGGATGTAGCCCTAGAAGTAGTATTCCTGGGTCAAAGGGTATGCATTTTTTATAGCCCTTTGGGCATAGTTCTAGGTTGTTCTCCAGAATGGTTAGATCAGTTCACAACTCCACCAACAATGCATTAGTGTTCCAATTTTCTCCAGTGTTTATCATTTTCCTGTTTTGTCATGTTAGCCAATGTGAATAGTGAGATGTGGTACCTCAGAGTTGTTTTGATTTGCATATCTCAAATCTGAAGTGATTTCAAAAAATTTTTTTCATATGACTATAAATAGCTGTAATTTCTTCCTTTGAAATCTGCCTATTCATATCCTTTGACCACTTATCTATTGGATAATGACTTGTATTCTTATAAATTTGACTCAATTCTCTGTGTATTTTAGAAATGAAGCCTTTATCAGAGACACTGGCTGTAAAAAAATTCTTTGCCCGTTTTCCACTTTCCTCCTAATCTTGGATACATTGGCTTTATGTGTACAAAAATGTTTTAATTTAATGTAATCAAAATTATCCATTTTGCATTTCATAATGCTCTCTAATTCTTGTTTGGTCATAAAGTCTTTCTTTCTCTATAAATCTGACAGTTAAACTATTCCTTGCTCTTCCAGATTTCTTACAATATCAGCCTTCATATCTAGATCATGCACCAATTTTGATTTTATTTTGGCATATGGTGTAAAGTATTGGTCTATGCCCAGTTTCTGCCAAACTATTTTACCATTTTTCCAATAGTTTTTGTCAAATAGTGAGTTTTTATCCAAGAAACTGAATCTTTGGGTTTATCAAAGAGTAGATTAGTATATTCATTGACTGCTGTGTCTTATGTTCCTAACCCATTCCACTAATTCACCACTCTATTTCTCAGCCAGTACCAAGTATTTTTGATGACTACTACTTTATAATGCAGTTTGAAATCTTGTATGGCTAGGCCACCTTCCCTAGTATTTTTTTTCATTAATTACCTTGATATTCTGTACCTTTAGTTCTTCCAGATGAATTTTGCTACCATTTCTTTCTAATTTTATAAAATATTTTTGGTAGATTGATTGCTATGGAACTAAATAGGTAAATTAAATTAGATAAAATCATTATTTTTATCATATTAGCTCAAACTAGGCACAAGCAAGTGATGTTGTTCCAATTATTTAGATCTGACTTTATTTGTGGGGAAAGTGTTTTGTAATTGTGTTCATATAGTTCCTGGGTTGCAGCCTTATTCTGAATGTACAACATACAAACTTCACCCTGTACTTGCCATCATGCCATGCAGCACCAATGAACTCTGCCAGAAATGCCTCAACTTAGACTCTAGTACTATATGTCATGAATTGCAGTGTATTTTCTGTATGTATTAAATTGTTCAACGAATTTTGACTTGTGGTTAGAACAGAATTTCCAACAATTTCTGAAATGGTCCTAAACATACTTACTCCATTTTCTACTATGTTTTTATGTGGTGTCATTCTTAGCATTGATGATTATAAAATCAAAATATCAATCAACTCTTAAAAATATTGAAGATCTACTATATCCTACAGGATAAAATATTCCACCAAGATTTAATTTTTATGTAAAAATAAATAATATTTATTATTTAATATATAATAATAAATATGTAATAAATAATAATAAAAATAATCCATGTCATTAGCATGCAAATTTACTTTTAACTTTAATAATTTGTAAAGTTATATGTATGCCAAAGAATTCTTTTATATCATTTTTATCAGTAAATGTTTGATTTGTATACCTATATACCTGGAGTCATCTAATTTTTTTTCCTGAAAAAGGATCACAAGTAGAAAAGTTTAAGAAGCCTAATTTCCCCTTACATCTTGGAAAACAATATATAAATTGATCCTGGCATTCTAATCCCTTCACAATTTACCTACAACTAATCTTTCTATTCTCTTCTTGCTTTCACAAATTCATCCTTTTAGACAAACTTGTTTACTGCACTTTAATTTCCATCTTGCCTTTTCACTGGCTATCTTCAAAAGATAATCAGATTGACTGGGTTCAAATATCATCTTCTATTTATTCCCTTTGTGACTTTGAGCAAACTAATCTCTTGGAAATTCAGTTTCCTTATCAGCAAAATTAGAGATTGGGATGACAATCTGAATTTTTTTTATTGATAATCCAAGAAAGTAGGTCCTTTTACATCTCTGTCTGAAGCAGCTACATGGCACAGTGAAATTAGTAAAATTCATCTTCCTGAGTTCAAATCTGTCCTCAGACACTAACTGTGTGACCCTGGACAACTCACTTAACCTTGTTTGCCTTAGTTTCTTATCTATAATATGAGCTGGAAAAGGAAATAGCAAACCATTTGAGTGTCTGACAAGAAAAGCTAAAATGGGGATGTAATTGAAACAACCCTACAACAGCAAAGCAACAAGAATGACAACAAAATGACCACCCACCTCTTCCTTCAAGCCCCTGCCCTTCTATTTCAGGAGGCATCTCTTCCATTATGACTTCCTTAACTTTCTCTCTGTCTCTCTCTGTCTCTGTCTCTGTCTCTGTCTCTGTCTCTCTCTGTCTCTCTCTGTCTCTCTCTCTCTCTGTCTCTCTCTGTCTCTGTCTCTCTCTCT
>NW_027187359.1:18914589-18928377 GCF_028583685.1 Petaurus breviceps papuanus | reverse complement strand
CTCTCTCTCTCTCTCTCTCTCTCTCTCTCTCTCTCTCTCTCTGTCTCTCTCTCTCTGTCTCTCTCTGTCTCTTTCTGTCTTCCTATCTATTCCTTTCCTTCCCTCCCTCCCTTTACTAAAATTTCCCATAATAGTTTTCTATGATTTTGTGTATATGACTTTCCTGCATAAATGTAAAACACCTTCACAACAGGGATTGCATCTTATCTATCACTGTATTTCAAAAGACTAACATAATACTTTACACATAGCAGACAATGTGGATTTGAGTTAAATTGGTTCACATTATGGATTTTTGTTCACTGGAGGTAGGTTAGAATTAAATTCACTTGAATTCAGGCAGCAAACCTGAGATAGACTTTCTTCTCCATTTGATCTTATTCTGCCTCCCCATTTTTGATAATCATCTGGCTTCTAGTCACCTGCTGGGACAATTATAGTTCCTATCCACCTGTCTTCAGAATCTAGGATACTCATCATCAAATAATAATAAAATAATAAAATTTATTTAATATTTTTGGGTAGCTAAGGTTTTTTCCCCCATAATAATCTTGTGATTATTGTGATTAGGTGGATAAATATTATCATCATAAGAAAATAAGTTTCAAAGAAAATTAGTGACATTCCTATGACCATATATTTAGTAATTTTTAGAGTCAGGATACATATCCATAGTCAGAGGAAATTTTTTTCCCTAATTCATGAACTCTTTACTTTGTGTCAAACTGAACTGTCCATTATCCACAAAGCCTAGAAACCCCTTATGGTGTATCTTGTCTTCATACATTCTTATTCTGGCTATTATCAAGGAAGTAAGGTATGAGTTTCTTTTACCAGTTTTAAGCTTAAGATTTCTTCATTTTGATTTGGGGTTGGTTAGTCATTCAAGAGTAGTAATTAGAATATAGGAATTCCCATGTGTAATGATAGCTGAACCCTCAGTACTTTTCAAATGTTTATCAAATCAAATGATTTTTTTGTTTGTTCTTGTTCACCAGAGGAATTAATTGAATAATCAATGCTTCAGATGAAGAAAAAGTCTCTGTGATATGTGAATTAAGACTAATTCAAGTAGAAAAAAGGAAATAGATATTTAATATTGATTATGTTTACACATGCACAGTGGAATTGGACATGATAGCACAACTCAGATATTTTGACATTCATTCAAGATGACAGCCCCAATGAAGGCTGAGAGGGAGAAAAGAACAAATAAACAATTTCAGTGCGGAAGAAAATGGAGGAGAATAAAATGATATTATGAATGAGGAGAAGCATAAAATCTGTTTGTGAAGAAGTCAGAGGATCTAAGGAGAAGAAAAAAGCAGGCATTAGTAAAGCAAAGGAAAATACAATTAGTTTGATTGGAAAGATGTCAATCAGGTGAAAATGTTTTGGTTAGTTTTGGAAAATTTGGGAGTTGGGAAAAAGAGCTATTATCCAGAAAAACAAAATCCTGAGGATCTTCTATTCAGAAAGTAAGAAGAATAGGGAGAATGTTGGAGCATCACGTATAGGGGGTGCAATATTGTTTTCTACCAATGTATTTTTGTATATTTTGACAGTACTGAAAGTATAGATTGAACAACTTCCTAAAAGAAGAGGTAAAGTTAAGTTAAGCACTGACAAAACATTTACTATGTATTAGGCAATATGCTAAGTACTAAGAAAGGCAAAAGCAGGCCCTGCCCTTAAGGAGTTCAATTCTAGTGAGGGAGACACCATGCAAACTGTATACAGACATAATACATACAGTAAACTTGAAGATAATCTCATAAGAATGGAACTAGTATAAAGGGAACCCAGCAGAATGTAATATTTGACATGAATCTTAAAAAGGAAACTAGAGAATCCAGAAAGTAGAGCCAAGGAGGGAGATCATTCCTGAGATGAAAATCTACCACTGAAAGGGTACAGAATCAGGATAGTCCTTTGCAGGGAACAATAAGAGGCCTACTGTTGTAGTATTATAGAGTATATAGAGGGGAGTAAAGTGTAATAATATGATTGGAAATTTAAGAGGGAACCAGATTCTGAAGGACTTTGAGATCCAAAGAGAGGACTTTATGAATGATCCTGAAGGTAATAGGGAGTCTTGAGGTTCATTGATTAGGGGTGTAGTGTGGTCAGACCTGGAACTTAATAAATGCTCACTGAGTTAACTGATTCCTTCATGCCAGAAGAGGTAGTAGTCATATTGCTGTAACCAATAAATTTGCAATTGAAATTTTAGATAACTTACAAAACCAGAGCAACTGTATGTCTGGGAGTCGCCAGATAAAGTCAGTGATGGAGCACTGAATTTTTCAAAATTTTCCAGAAGATAACTTGAAAGTACACTTTAAAAAGGGAAACAAAATGTTCATAATGATCACATACATTGAAGAGGGTAAAAAACAGACAGAAAAAAAATCACAACAAAAATATACCTGGCAGAATGTATTTTGGTAAGAAAGAAAATATTCATAAATTGGGAAATGACTAAGAAAATTGGAGTACATGAAGACAATAGAATGGTATTGTGTCATCAGAAATTATGATTACAAATTGAAAAAACTTAGGTGAACTGCTACAGAGTAGAACAAGTTGAACACAGTATACTGAAGCCATATGGCAGTAAAATATACATAATGACAACAGAAATGCCAATGGAATGAACAGCAGCAGTAACAACTATGATGATGACCACAAATGTTATTGGATGTTATATAATTAGAATGACTAAAGCTTATTCCTGAAAAAGAGGTAGAAAAAAAATAAACTTCCTTTCTTCATAGAGGTGCAGAAATATGAACACAGAATTCTACTTAAATTTAATGTCAAACATGGTATGTGTGCTGTTTTTGTTATATGATTTTCTTAATCCTTCTCCTGCCCCTCCTCCTCCTCTTCTCCTCCTCCTTCTTCTCTTTTCTTCCTTCCATCTCTAAATTTCTTCCTCTTCCCTGCTTGAAAAAAATTTTCTCTACAATTAAAGTTCTAGAATTTATAAATATAATTTATGAGTGAGTGAAAATGAGATTTCCTTTCAAAAATTTTTGCTAGATTCCAGTGATTTGGGAACTGCCTTATGCCTCTGACACATTGTCACACTGTAACATTTATTTTGATTTTTGTATGGTTTTCTCTAATACAACTTTCAAATTTTGATTCTTTGTGTTTTTCTTAGAAAGCAATAGTTCTCACAGTGTCTCCTTATCTTCTTTTCTCTCACCATGAAAAACATAGGGTCATCACCTACTGGTCATACATTCAAAGATCCTCTTTTAAATGATTAAACTGATTTCCTGAGAGTTCAAATGACCTTCTGAAGATCACATAGGTTGTTAAGTCACAGATATAGCTGTAAATCGCAGGTATTCAGATTCCAAATATAGCACACGTTTAATGGTAGCATGCTGTTTTAAATATTTAAAGATAGCATGTAATTTTGTAATATTATTATTATTTATTAGTCTATTATCTATAAAGTTATTCTTTTTTTTCTTCATGTATAGGCTCTATAACTAATCTTTTGGAACTAATCTGCTCCTCAGATTCTCCCTATTTGCTGGTGTTTCCCACAAGTTTCCTTACAGCATCTCTTTTAGTATATACATTTCAAGATAGAAGTGGGAGTAATTGAATAAATCATCACTTCCAATGACTTCATTTTATAAATTATGGAAGTCAAATGACTCATCCATTGTCTCATAGGTAATAAGTTGCAGCATCAGGATTTAAACTCATCACTCAGGTTGCCAAGTTGATGCATCTAAATTCAGCACTCTTTCCACTTCACCACATTTTCATTTTTTTTTCTTCTGGATTTCATCCTTCAGCAATTTATTTCTAATCTTATTGATGAGCAGATCTGATCATGTCATCATTCCATTCAGTATATAACAACGAATCCCTATTACCTCCAGGAATGTATACAAAATTCTCTGTTTGACTGTTAAAGCTGTTCACAACCTAATTTCCTCTTGTCTTCTCAGTCTTCTTACCATTCATTCCCCTCTATTTTCCAGTGACTCTGACCTTTTACTTTTTCTTTACATATTATATTCCATCTTCTAACTCTTTTCCTTTTCAATATCTATCTTTAATTTCTGAAATGTCCTCCCTTCTCATCTCTTCTTTGGACTTTCTTTGATCCCATCCAAGATAGTTCAAATTCTATTTTCTGAAAAAGGCTTTTCCTAATCCCCCTCCATGGATATTCCCTAAACCCTGAGATTACCTTCTTCCTTTATTGCATATATCTCTATGTACAATGTTTGCATGTTGTTTACCCCATTAGAATGTGAGTGGCTAGAGGAAAAGAATGATATTAGGGCCTTGCTTTATATACAGCGTTTAACACAAAATCTGGCACATATTAAGTGTTTAATAAAAAGTGTATTATCTGTCTTACTAAACCATTTGGGGTTCTTGTGGTATATCTACTACATTTTCTAGAGAAATTATTGGTTTTTTTCAGGTTTTTTTCTTTGAGAATTTCTCTTTATTTTGTATATAGTTATTAATATATCGATTTGGGGTCTCTTGTTTGTTTACATATTTCTTTGTTCTTAGTCTTAGTTTTCCCATGAAGTTTTATTTTTCAGTTAGGGTTTCTTTCTTGTGTTTCAATGGCAACTTGATAAGTTTTGTCAAAAAAATCATTAGGGATTTAATTTGGGTGAAGCCTATAGGCAAGAAAATTTTATAGAGGGTGATCGAATTTATTTAATATTTGAGGCCTGTTGAGAGAATATTAAATCAGCCATAGGAACTTGTGACTTTATGTCTATCTCTATATTGTAAGAAGTGGTAATAAAGAGAAAAAGGCAATAATCCTAATAAGAGAAGCCACATTTCATTGGTATGCTAAGTCTGATATTTCTATGCTTCATTTTTTCCATTTGGAATCCTTCCTTTAAAAGTAGCTCCTCATATAAAACCTACTTGGTACTGGCTGAGGAATAGAGTAGCGGATCAATGAAACTAATTAGGTACACAAGACACAGTAGGCAATGACTATAGTAATCTACTGTTTGATAAACCCAAAGACTCCAGTTTCTGGGATAAGAATTCACTATCTGACAAAGACTGCTGGGAAAACTGGAATATGGTATAGCAAAAACTGAATATAGACCAATATCTTACACCATACACCAAAATAAAATCTAAATGAGTTCATAATCTAGATATACAGATGGGTACTGTAAGCAATCTGGGAGAGCAAGGAATCATTTACCTGTCAGATTAATGGAGAAAGGAAGTTTTACCAAACAAGAGATAGAGAGCATTACAAAATGAAAAATGAATAATTTTGAATACATGAAATTGAAAAGTTTTTATACAAACAAAGTCAATGTAACCAAGATTTGGGGGAAGCAGAAAATTGGTAAAGAATTTTTACAAACAGTGTCTCTAATAAAGGCCTAATTTCTAAAATATACAGAGAAATGGGTTAAATTTATAAGAATACAAGTCATTCCCCAATTGATAAATTGTCAAAATATATGAATAGATGTAATGACAAGCAAAAAGGTAGTTAACACCTTGTTTCAGCTATTTAATTGGCACCTTGTCTCAGTTCTTGCCCAAAGCTATATCAAGTCTTTTTTGAGTAGCAGAACTTGTGAACCCCACAACTTGTGAGCTCTAGAACTTGTGAACTCCTTTTGCTGATGCAACAGGAAGGGGAGGAGCTAATGACCATATATGAAGAGAGGCCAAAGCTGGAGAGAGCAGAACTGAGAAGAGAACAGAACTGAGAACTGAGGGGAACTGAGAAGAGAATTGAGAAGAACTAAACAGAACTGAGAAGAAGAGAAATCTTTTGGTGGAAGAGTCAAGAAGGATAAAACTTGTAGTACCCTGGCATTCTATGTTTGTCTGTTCTGTCTGTTTTGAAGTTTGTGATACTTTCTACAGAATCCCTGGGACCTTACTGGAAACCCTGAAAGAGGATTTCTGGTTTTCTGTTTATAGAAGTCATAAAAGAGGGTTTTGGAGGCCCTGGGACTTTACAGATGATTTGTGTTGACGCTCTCAGATCTAGTTTGTGGGTCTGTGTTGATTTCTATGCTCATGATTTGTTCTATGCTGATGTATTGATCTCTTGTACCTTGTTTGTGGGTCTCTGTTGATTTTACAGGCAGATAGTGAATTGATGATGGTGCCAGCAATGTGTATTAATGTTATTGTGGCTCTCTTAAGCTTTGTCTTCCTAGAAACAGAAACTGTGAAAGATTTGAGGTGGACTGGACATTTTGAGCCTCAGTGCTCAATGGAAACTGGATGAGGAACTGGACAAAGAGCTGGACAAGGAGCTGAGAGCTTCCTGTCTTTGAATCTAGGTGACAGTTGGACAGATTCAGGCAGGAGATGGGACCATGGAAGAGGAATGATGGAAGCTGAAAGCCAGCCTTGAATAAAGATGAAAAGACCTCTTCTTGGGTACTGAATGCTGATTGAGAAAATCATGATTTACTGTGCCTTGGGGTAGAGAACTTTGACTTTTGTATTTTATGTCCCTTAAGAAGGCCTGCTTCTTAAGGAGGATTGACTTAAGGACTTACTAAATGATTGTACTTTGCTTAAAACTGTGTCACCACTTTGGTGAAAACTATGTGGCCACTTTAGTGATAAGTTGTTAAGTTATAACATTGTGAATGCTGTGCTTTGATTTCTGCCAATGTTTTGTCTTAGTTTATTACTGAATAAATAGAGAGTTCTATAGAACTCTATACTGTGTAATCAGAACCTTGAAGCTGTTCATAGCAGTAGTCTTCTGGAAAGCTTCTTGTACTTGACTTTAAAATAGGCAGTTTTCAGAGGAAGAAATTAAAGATATCTGGGGAGGCTAGGTGGTGCAGTGAGTAAAGTGCCAGCCCCGAAGTTAGGAGGACCTGAGTTCAGTTCCAGCCTCAGACACTTAACACCCACACACACAAAAAAAAAATACTAGCTGTGTAACCTTGGGCAAGTTACTTAACCCCAATTGCCCTCCAAAAAAAAAAAGAAAAGAAAAGAAAGAAAAAGATATCTATAATCATATGTAAAAGGTTTCTAAATCAGTATTGATTAGAGAAACAAAACAACACTAAGGTATCATATTTCACTGTTAAGATTGGCTAACATGACAAAACATGAAAATGATAAATTCTAGAGAAGATGTGGGAAATTTGGAAAACTAATGCATTGTTGGTGGAGTTGTGAACCAATTCAACCATTATGGAGTGTAATTTGGAACCACACACAAAGGGCTATAAAAATGTGTAAACCCTTTGATCCAACAATGCCACTTCTAGGGCTGTATCATGAAGAGATCATACAAGTGGGAAAAGGACTTAGATGTATAGATCTTTTGTGGTGACAAAGAACTGGAAAAAAAAGAGGATTCCCATCAATTGGGGAATGGCTAAACAAGTTGTGCTATATTAATGTAATGGAATACTATTGTGCTATAAGAAATGAGAAACATATGGACTTTACAGTAACCTGGAGAGACTTTTATAAACTGATATTGAGAGGAGCCAAACCAGAAGAACATTGTACACAATTACAGACACATCATATCTGTTATGACTGACTTTGATAGACCAGGTTCCCCTCAGCAATGCAGGGTTATAATACAGTTCCAAAGCACTCATGATGGAAAAGGCTATCCACATCCAGAAGAAGAATTATGGAGTCTGAATATAGATTGAAGCAAAGTAATTGTTCTCTCTTTTTTGTTTTTGTTTTCCTTCTTTCTCATTGTTAATTCCATGGTTTATAATTCTTTACAAGTTGAATAAGGTTTTATTTGTAGAACCTATATCAGATTGCATGCCACCATGGTGGGGAGGGAGGAGAGGGAGAGAGAGAAAATTTGGAACTCAAAATCTTGTTGAACTGAATGTTGTAAACTAAAAGTAAATAAATAAATATTTTTAAATACCTCTTCCTCATAAATACTATTTGATTTTTGTTTTTCCAAATGTGTGCATTGATAGTATACTTTTGCTATAAGCATTATTATGCAAAATTGAAGAAGCATTGAAGATAAATCAGGGGAACTACAATACTGATCTTAGAATTGTAATTAACTTTTGTCTGGACTGCTAACTTGATCTCTTTAGAACTCTATTTAAATGAAAATAAAGCTTTACAGAAGCACAGATTTGAGTTGCTTTTTTCTTCCCTTCTAAACCATAAGTTATCAACATTAGAAAATGATTATGAATCACTAATAGTAAAAGAAAAACAAATTATAATACCTCTGATACTTGGCTCATACTCACCAAATTAAGAGCAAGATAAAAGATTGAAATAGTTTATGATGGAGTGGTTGCAGTTAGATGGGAACACTGGTACATAGCTAGTGGATCTATAAACTCATTAAACTGTTGTAGAAAACAATTTGTAATGGCGCTACAAAATATTCATACTCTTTGTTTCAGTGATCATACAAGGCACATATCTTAAGGAGGTCACAGACTGAGGGGAAGTTACCACTCATAATAAAATGTGCATATTAATAGGTTTTTGTGGAAAATCTTCAACTCCTCCAACAACACAATAAAAAAAAAATACTCTGTAAAAGTTTTTGACCATGGTTTGATAGTGCAGAATAAATTGTGATGAAGGAAATGGAATATTATTGTGATTTAAGTATCAATAAATATGGTAAGTCAGATAATTTGAGGAAGAATTTGTAAATTGAGAATGAGCAAAGGTAGTAGAACTCCTAATATATACAATGACAGCAATAAAGTAAAAGAACAAAAGCACAATAAAATACAACTTAATGACCCTTTGTCTCTAAATGAGCAAGGGTATTTTTTTTCCTCTCATTAAAGAGGTAATAGGTTATGAGGACAAAAGGAAGAATAGTCTGTCATAGTATCTCAATGTATTTTACCTATTTTTTTTTCTTTCTTAAGAGATGGTACTATTGTGGGGAAAGGGAGTTTAGAAGATGACCTAGATGTAAAAAAAGTCACTACCCAGAAAGATAATGATTTAAAGTCTTACTATACTAAAGGACAATTGCCTATCTCATTAAGCAATTTATGACTTAATGAATCCCAAATAAATTAGAGTATTGAATAAATATATTTTAAGAATGACACCCATTTATTATTCACCCACTTATTAGTCTCAAATAAAACAGTATTTTTAGAGTTACAAGAAGCAAGGAAGAGATCAGTAGCTATGTATATATTGATTATGTTGGGGTTTGGAGGGGTAGTGTTTGAAAGATAAGTGAATTTTATTCACTTATAATTATATAAATGGTTTGATCCATATGTCAGGTAATAGTATATACAGAGGAAAGCCCTCAACTATGAATCAATACACCTGACTTCTAGTTTAGACTGTGATACTATCTAGCTGTTTCCCTCTAGGGTAAGATATTTAATCTCTTTTTAAAATAATGATTATATTTATTTTTAATTTTCTACATTCACTTCCCTAAGATTTTAAGTTTTCTCACCTCCCTCCCTAAGACAACATGCAATCTGATAGAGGCCCTACATATACATTTCCATTAAACATATTTTCACATTAGTCATGTTGTATAGAAGAATAATGGAAAGTAATGGAAGTAATAAATGGAAGAAACTATGAGAAAGAAAAAAAAACAAAAAAAAGAAATAAGGAAAAAGAGCGAGAGGGAGACAGAGACAGAGAGAGAGAGAGACAGAGACAGAGAGAGAGACAGAGAGAGACAGAGAGAGACAGAGAGAGACAGAGAGACAGAGGGAGATAGAGACAGAGAGAGAGAGACACAGAGAAAGAGACAGAGACACAGAGAGAGAGAGACAGAGACAGAGAGAGATAGAGAGATAGAGAGAGAAAATTATCTGCTTCACTCTGCATTCTGGCTCCATAGTTCTTTCTCTGGATGAGGGTGGCATTTTCCATCATGAGTCCTTTGGAATTGTTTTAGGTCCTTGAATTTCTGAGAAGGGCTAAGTCTATCAAAATCAGGCATTGTATACCATGATTGTTACTGTGTACAATATTCTCCTGGTTCTATTCACTTCACTCAGAATCAGTTTGTATAACATTTTCCAGGTTTTTCTGAAGTCCACATGTTCAACATTTCTTATAGCACAATACATTCATATGACACACCTTCTTCAGCCTTTCCCCAGTTGATGGACACCCCCTTAATTTCCAGTTTTGGCCACAACAAAAAGAGCTACTATAAATATTTTTGTACATGTGGGCCCTTTTCCCATTTTTATGATCTCTTTTGGATATAGATCTAGTAGAATTATTTCTGGGTCAGAGGGTAGGCACAATTTTACAGCCCTTTGGGCAAAGTTCCAAATAGCTCTCCAGAATGTTTGGATCAGTTCACAACTCCATAAACAATGCATTAGTGTTCCAATTATCCCAAATCTTTTCCAACATTTCTCACTTTCCTGGTTTGTCATGTTAGGCAATTGTACAAAAACTTTTCAATTTAGTGTAATCAAAATTATCCATTTTGCATTTCATAATGTTCTCTGTCTCTTGTTTGGTCATGAATGGCTCTCTTCTCCATGAATCTGTCAGATAAACTATACCTTCATGTCCTAATTTGTTTATAGTATCAGCCTTTATATGTAAGTCATGTACTCATTTGGACTTTATCTTGGTTTACTGATATTGGTCTATGCCCAGTTTCTGCCTTATTATTTTCCAGTTTTTTTCAGCAGTTTTTGCTAAATAGCTCTTATCCCAGAAGCTGGGATCTTTGGCTTTATTTAACCTCTTTTGAATAGAATATTCTTAGGTGTAAAAGAGAACCCTATAAAACATGATCTATAAGGATTCAGCAACTCTTAAGGGGTTGTCTTTTCACATTCCTTTTTCTTTCTGTTCACTTTGCACTTCGGTGGTCTAATATCTACTCTGAACCCAAGGCTCGCTATCTCTTTTTCTCTGCTAAGAAATAAATTTAACCGTGGGAATTGTGCAAAATGATATTTTCCAGTCATATAATTCTTTGGCAAATATGAATGTCCATCAATTCCCATAATAAGAATGGGGGTTTTCAGCACAAAATTTGAAAATGTAAATTTCAGCACAAATGAAGGAAAATGAAAAAGTAGCTCCTATTCATATGGAGTCAACAGAGGAATGATAAAAATGGTTCTCTACTATTCACATGTTAAACACTACATGATTGCCCTGAGTGAATAGAGGAAAGAAGAAATGGAGAATAGTGACATTCTTCAGATACAAATGAGTACCTGTCTTAAGAAAATCCAACATATGAAAATATACATATGAATGTATGAAAATCCTAAAACAAAACCTAAACAAATAAGTTAGGAGAGGTGGTTTTCCTAATAAATGGATCATTTTTACCTACAAATTGATTCCATCTGAGTTTCCCTGAAGTATTCTGTTCTGGTTCTTTTAAGCTCCAGTTACTAGGTCATACATTACTTGGCAGAAAGGGCAGTGAGATTGTGACAGAGAAGGACCAAACAGTGTTTATTATGAATTGATGTCACATATATCAGAAATGAAAATATGCATCTCAAAATCTCAGTGGCCACAAAAATAAGATTTTATTTGTACAAATAAAATTCAATATACTTCTGTTATAATATATCTAATTTGAAAATAATTAAAATTTTAAAATCTACCAATTGGTTATTAAATACAGGATACTGGGCTAGGCAATAAAAGATATATGGAGAAATGAATGACACTACCTTTACCCTTATGAAATTTAAGGTTCAAGTAGAGAATGTAAGACACATAAACAAAGAAAATAAAACAAAAAATAAACAGTATAAATTTAAGCATAACATATTTTTTTCAAAACAGCCATTATAAGGAAAGAAATAAGAGAATATTTCACTACTTTGAGTTTTTAGTAACATTTCATTAATGTAGATAATTCCTTTACCAGGTACAGCTCCAAACCTTTATATTTATTAGTAGAAAATTTTATTAACTATTTTGGACAAGAAGAGTCATCATAGGGAGTTCATAATTCTACCATTGAAGATCTACAAATTTTTCTAGACTGCTTGTGATAGGCTATGGCCAAGTCCATACTTATAGAGATTATTTTAAAGAAGGGATGCCTAGGCAGTGAAAAAGATAGGATTTTAAATCACATGAGACCCAGTGAAGCTGCTTACCAATGTTCCCTATTAGGTAATGAGAATCTGTATATTTCTTTGTTTCACACACAAGGACAAAATAATATTCCATAAGAGATAAGTTCCCTAGCATGTCCTTATCTTTAATTTAAAAAAGTTTCTATTGAAGGAGGCCTTACTTTGGGGTGGGAGAGAATTCCAATAATGAATGTTCCTATGTGTGAAGAGAGATGGGGATATTACACTGGACAATTCCTGGGGGATTAGATGGCCTGAAAAGTCTACTTGTTCTAGGAGAGGGAAAATTAGAACCCCTGAGGGAAAATGGCAGCTGGAGGAGTGGAAGAGGATGGGCACAGGAAGGAGATTTCCAGACAAATGTTAAAATAAAAAAGTCCACAAAAGAGATATTGTTTAGTAGGAGAGGAGGGGCCCTACTGTGGGACAATGTCCTCTCTGCTATCTGCAGTAATTGGCATTGTTCTGAAAGACAGACATGGAAAAGAGGAATCCATGAGGTAAGCCCTATAAGAAATGGTAGAAATCACCTAGAGGTCAGAATCTAGAATGAATACCTTGGACCTTTGATTGTATGGAGAATGAGGAGAAAACATAGAGACTAGATGAATAAAGGGATCATGAATCAGAGAAGGAAGGTCTAGAGTCAAGAGAGAGGGAAAATGGCAATAGAAATCTTTTTGGAGGGAGGTTAAAGAAAGGAAATAAAAATAAATAAATGAATAGGACTAAGTGAAAGGTAGAAGATGAAGAATCTATCTAAATGAAAGAAAAAAAGGAGGTGAAAGAAATATATAACCAAATAAAAGTGAAAGAGAGGAACTAATGAACACAACTCTAAAGAAAAAGCAGTAATAAATGAGAAGAGGGAATCAGGGGTTAGAAGAAGAGAGCCACAGGGAACAGGACCACCTTTAAAAAATATTAAATTAACTTGAACAACATAATTCTGCGCTTATAGGAGAAGAGAGAAAAGTATAACTTAAAAAAGGGTAAATGGAGGAAGAAATAAACCTAATTCTTATAATTTTATATGTGAATGGATGAAACAACTGAATAAATGAAAAGAGTGACAGGTTTGATAAGAAACCAAACTCTACAATCTGTTGTTCACAAGAAACATATTAAAAAACCCCAAAAAACACATACAGAAATTAATACTGAGGAGAGGTAATTTTTTTTTTATGAATCAACTGAATCTTAAAAAAGAAAAAATTTCCATCATGCTACTAGATAAAGCAAAAGCATTTAAAACAGGAACAAAAAATGCAACTATATTATGCTGAAAGGAACCATCACTAACAATTAGTGATAAACAAATATGCTTGGAATTCCTTCATATCCAACTTAATAAAGAAAACATAACCTGAACTTCGCAAAGACTAACTCAAAAGTTATATGCGATTTAAATAATCTTTTATCAGCTTTAGATAAAGATAACATAAAAATAAACAAAAAAGGAAAATATGGAACTGAACAAATGTCTGGAGTAACTAGAGTTGAAAGGCTTATAATATATCATAAATGGGACAGAAAAAGAATATGAATTTTCAGCATCTTTGCACCATATGGAACTTTTACAAAAAATTGACCAAGTAGAAGGATAATGTTATACAGTAGATACATACATATATGTACACGTGTATGGAGAAAGAGAGAGACAGAGAGACAGAGAGAGAGAGAGAGAGAGAGAGAGAGA
>NW_027187359.1:18910788-18913288 GCF_028583685.1 Petaurus breviceps papuanus | reverse complement strand
CTTAACCCCAATTGCTCAGGGGTGGCCACGTGGCTCAGCGAGTAAGAGCACCAGCTCCAGTGTTGGGACGACCTGGAGATCGAATCCCGGGCTCAGACACTCAGCACCACACCCAGAAATAACTGGCCGTGTAACCTTGAGCAAGTTACTTAACCCCAATTGCTTTAAAAAAAAAAAAAAGAAAGAAAAGGACTTTGACCTAGCTTTAATGGAAATATTGCTTTTGATGGAATAACTACAATTGTATCATATTTTAAAAGAACTATTAGTACATAAACTTCACAAATTATTATTAAAATTGAGAAAGTACCATAGCATAATCCTTTTATGAGAATAATATAGTTTTAATATCTGAACAAGAGAAATAATAAAATAGAAAAAATCTATAGGATGTTATTCTTAATGAATATTGATTCATTTTTTTTAATCTGTCAAACTACAGAAATTTATCCAGTAAATCATTCTTTATGATCAAGTGCTATTTATACCAGGGATGCAAGAATAGTTCAACATTAGAAAAAACAAACAACCCAATTAATCACATGAAAAACCCAAATATAGCTCCTCCAATTCATGTAAGAAATGACTCTAAACCAACTTTGGAGCTACAGAATCCACAAAATGACACAGAGAAGCTAACCTCCCACTGAAGATAGCCTGGCAGGCTGGCAGGAAGGGGCCAGTGCAGTGTTCTGGGAGCCAACCCCAGCCCCTCCTGAGCCAGAGGTTTCAGCCTCAGGGTGGCCACAATCAGCCTCTGCCTGGAGGGACTTCAGTTCACCAGCAGTTGTGGTGGTTTCAATAACTATCAACCCATAGATGCTAAGGACAAAGTGAGAGGTCAGTGAAGTAAGGACTTTGGGACCTGGGAGTTTGGGAATGTGGTCTGGCCTTTGCACACTGGAGAGAGAAGCAGCTGAGGCATGGCAGCTCTGCTGACATCGACATATGGATTCTTCAGAGCTCCTGGCCTGTAGATTGTAGGGGGACAAAGCAACCAGTCTGAGGGTTAATCACTCTTGCTTTAAGCTGTTTGGATCTGGATCACTGTCTAGGGTATATGTCCTGGGGTGTGTCACCAGTTTGCCAGAGCATTTGGAGGCTTCAGAGAGGGCACCCAACTATTTGCTATGGGAGCTGAAAACACCCCAGTGATTGAGACAAAGCTCCCCTTTCTTGTAGAAGAGTTCTACTGTGGTAAAGAGCTCAAAAGTCAAGTAATTGAGTGGCAACATGAGCAAGCAAAGAAAGCAAAGCAAGCACAACTATTTGCCTTTACACTCCTTTTTTGGGGACAAAAAGGATCAAAGCATTAAAAGGAGAAAGACAGCAAATTCAGAAGTCTTGCACCGTAAGCTTGCAAGAAAAATATGATCTGGTTAAAGGCCATGGATGAGCTTAAGAAGGATTTTGAAAACCAAATAGGAGAAGTGGAGGAAAAATTGGGAAGAGAAATTAGAAAAATGCAAGAAAATTATGAAATAAGTGTTAACAACCTGGTTGAAGAAACACACCTTAAAAAGCAGACCAACCCAAATGGCAAAAGAGCATCACAAAGGCAATGAAGACAAAAATGCCTTAAAAAAGGTAAACTTGCAAAATGGAAAAAGAATAACAAAAACTCACTGAAGAGAATCATTCCTTCAGAATTAGATGGGAGTAAATGGAAGCTAGTGACTTTATGAGAAATCAAGATACTATTAAACAGATCCAAACAAATGAAAAAATAGAAGGCAATGTGAAATATCTCATTGGAAAAACCACTGACCTGTAGAATAGGTCCAGGAGAGATAGTTTAAAAATTATTTGACTACCTGAAAGCCACGATCCAAAAAAGAACCTAGAAATCATCCTTCAAGTAATTTTCAAGGAAAATTTCCTCGATGTTTTAGAAGCAGAGGGAAAAATAGGGGTTGAAAGAATCCAGAGATCACCTCCTAAAAAAGATCCCAAAATGAAAACTCCTAGAAATATTAGAGCCAGATTCTAGAGTTCCCATATCAAGGAGAAATCATTACAAGCAGCCAGGAAGAAACAATGTGAATATTATGGAAACACAATCAGGATAACACAGGATCTGGTAACTTCTACGCTGAGGGATTGAAGGGCTTGAAATTTGATATTCCAGAGTTCAAAGTTGGGATTAAAACCAAGAATCACCTACCCAGCAAAACTGAGTATCATGTTTCAGGGGAAAATATGGTCATTAAGTGGAATAGAGGACTTTCAAGCATTCTTGATGAACAAAACAGAGTTGAATAGAAAATTTGACATTCAGATTCAAGAAGCAAGAGAAGCATGAGAAGGTAAACAGGGAAATGAAATCATAAGGAACTTATAAACGTTGAACTATTTACATTCCTACATGGAAAAACAATATGTCCACTATAGAATTGTTTTACATGTACATGTATATTTTACATGTACAACCTATATTGAATTGTTTATCTTCCCAGTATGGGTGGGTGATGAGGGAGGAAGGCAAAGAATCTGGAATTCA
>NW_027187359.1:18909314-18910688 GCF_028583685.1 Petaurus breviceps papuanus | reverse complement strand
TATTATTAATATTATTTTACATGTAACTTGGGAATAAGATATACAGGCACTGGGGCATAGAGATACACAGTGCCCTACTGGAAAATTGGAGGAAGTATGGGGGAAGATATGGAACAGAGCAGATTGGGGGATGGGATATTAAGTGGGATCGCTGTTTTGGGTTTGTTTGGGCAAAAAAAGGTAGAAAATTTGTAATTAAAAATCTTGTGGAAATAATTGATGAAAACTAAAAATAAACATAAAATTTAATGAAAAAAACACAAAATTATCTGATAACCTAGATAGATAAATTAAAAAAAATCCTTTTTGTTAAAGTGCACAATTTTGGGGGTGGCTAGGTGACACAGTAGAGCACTTACCCCTGAGTCAGGAGGACCTGAGTCCAAATCTGGACTCAGATAGTTAACACTTACTAGCTATGTGACCTTGGGTAAGTAACTTTATCACTCCCCCCCTGCAAAAATAAGTCCACACTCTTCTATACTAAAAACCTTATAATGTATAAAAATATAGAATTTTTTTAATGTTTAAAAAGCCATTTATCTAAAGCCAAAAGCAAGCAACATATGTAATGGACATACACTAGAATCTTTTCAAATAATACTGCAGTGATACAAGAATACTCGCTCTCCCCAGTATTTCTTTATATAGTGGAAATGCTAGCATTAGCATTAAGACAAGGTAAAGCAATGAAAAGATTAAAGATAGTATCTCTGCTGAAGATATGATAGTTTACTTGGATCCCTTCAGGGAATCAGGAAAGGTATTAATAGAGATGATAAATAGCTTCATCAAATCATAGGCTACAAAATAAATCTGAAAAAAAAATCAATAGCATTTTTATATAATATTAGCAAAACAAAAAATAAATAAAAGAAAAAATAATTTCCATTCCAAAAAAATCCAACAAATTTTATGAAACATCTTGGATTCAACCTCTTAAAAAACACATAATAATTACATAAATTAAATTTCAAAATGTTACGTAAAGAATTAAAATATATCCTAAATAGTTGGAGGAATATTCAGTGTTCATGGCTAGATCTTGCCAATATGATTAAAGTGACAATACTATTAAAGCTAATTTACACTTTTAATTCAATCATAATAAAATTAACAAGAGGATAAAACAATAACTTGGAAAAAAACAAAAGATCTAGGGCACCAAGGGAAATGTTGAAAAAAGTAGCACTTCCATATTCTCTCCATCTGTAAATGTATGCATACACATATACACACATATACATACATATATGTAATATGTGTACATAAGTTTATATCTATTTAAACAGAAAGATAGATAGATAGAAGATAGATAGATAGATAGATAGATAGATAGATAGATAGATAGATAGATAGATAGATAGATAGATA
>NW_027187359.1:18891619-18909304 GCF_028583685.1 Petaurus breviceps papuanus | reverse complement strand
ATAGATAGATAGATAGATAGATAGATAGATAGATAGATAGATAGATATAGGCAGAAAAATATATACACCCATATACATGTATGACTAATAACCAATCCCTGGTAGATAAATAGTCAATGGGTATAAACAAATTGTTTTCAAAAGGGCTGCAAAGTAATCACAACCACATAAAAATGTTTCAAATCACTAATACTAAGTAAAGGAATCAAATATATCTCTGAGAATTTATCACATATTATGCAAATTGGAAAAGATGATTTAAAAAAAAAATCTCAACAGAAAATGGTGGAGAAGGATTGTGGAATGATAGGCATACTAATGCATAGTTGATGGAGCTCTGATGTGATACAACCATTTTAGAAAGCAATTTGTCAATATGTACATGAAGTGACAAAATTATCCATTTCCTTTGAACAAGAGACTCCATAGCTAGGCTTACATCTCATGGAAGTCATTGATAAGAAAAATAAAACACCCTCAAGTTTAAAATGTTTTAGAAGTACTTTTTTGATAGCTAAGAATCATAAACAAAAGGGAGGCCAGGTGGCACAGTAAGTAAGAGTGTCGGCCCCAGAGTAGGGATGACCTGGGATAGAATCTGGGCTCAGATACTTAGCACCACACCCATAAATAACTGGCTGTGTAACCTTGAGCAAGTTACTTAACCCCAATTGCTTAAAAAACAAAAAGAATCAGAAACAAAGTAGATATCCATAAACTGCAAATGGCTAAACAAATCATGGTACATGAATGTAATGGAATACTGTTGAGGGTCAGAGTTGGTTCAGTTTTGAAGGAATTCAATCAGACCTTCTCTTTAGGCAAAGGGAACTTTATTGACACAAAAGCATACAGATCTGACACTTAGCAAGGAGCTTGTAATGGTAATAGAATTTGAAGATCCCCTTGTATTGGCAAGTAAACAGGTACTTAGCACTTAGTTTTAAGTGATTTATATCAAGCCTCTGTTATGAAACAGAAGGTATGGACCCCTGTTGCTGATGTAACAGGAATGAATGAAACAGGGAGGAGCTTATAACTTATATAAGGAAAAGCACCATGTGGAGAGTCAGAACTTCTTTGAGCAAGCCACATGGAGACTGAGGAGGAGAGACCAGAAAGTGATTTTGTTTTTGAGAATGGAGCTTATGGTGGTGGAGCTTCTTCCAGAAGCAGCTGAAATTTGGAGGAGAAAGTGATTTGGGGAATAGTGCTTATGGTGGTAGAGCTTCTTCTGAGAGCCAGCTGAAACTTCTCCTGAGAGTTTCTAAGAAACAGCCAGAGCTGCCAAAGACTTCTGAGGGCCTGCCGGATCTACCAGAGGAAGCATGATTGTTGTGTCTGTACTTTGTCTATCTTTTTTAGGTCTATGTTGATTTCACAGGCAGAAAGTGATTTTGATAAGGGAGCCAGCAATGTGAATAAATGTTATTGTGGCTTTGTGAAGCCTCGTCTTCCCAGGAACAGAAACTTGTGGTGGACTGGATGTTGTGAGCTTCAATATGGAATGGGAATTGGAAAAGGAACTAGTAGCTGCCTGCCTTTGAACTTAGGTGACAGTTTGGTGGATTCAGGTAGGGGGCTGGGACCATGGAAGAGGAACCATGGAAGCTAAGAGCCTGCCTTGAGTCAAGATGAAATGACCTCTCCTTAGATATTTAATACTGACTGATGATATTGTAACTTAATTGTGACATAGGGGTTGATGGCCTTTGTACTTTCCACTACCTCTTAAAAGGGTACTGAGTAGTTACTGATGATATTGTAACTTAATTTCACTCCATGGGTGGAGGACTTTGACTTTTATACTTTGTGTCAATTAAGGAGGCTTGCCTCCCAAAGGGAGATAGAATTAAGGATTCACTAAATAAAGGACTTACTAAATGAATGTTATCTTTTGTTTAAACTATGTGACCACTTTAGTGAAAACTATGTGGCCATTTTAGTGATAAATTGTGAAGTCATAACATTCTGAATATTGTACTTGATATTCTGTGAATGTTTTGCTTTAATTTACTGTTGAATAAATAGAGAGTTCACTATACTGTGTAATCAGAACCTTGAAAAGCTGTTCACAGCATCAGCCCTTGGGAAAGCTGCCCATGCTTGGCTTTACAGAGCTAAACAAAGGCAATGATATAGCAAAAGGACCAGACTTATATACACAGAATGCTATACAGCCTGTAGGATGACGATGTAATTTTAGGGTTTCCAATTGAGGTTGGAGATTTAGGGACTGGAAAAGTAGAAACAAGGTGAGGAAGGTGGTTGCTTACAAGATAAGGAAAAATTGTCATTACACAGGATGAGGAAGATGAATGACACAGGCTGAGGATGATGCATGACACAGGCTGAGGAAGATGAATGACACCGGATGGGGAACATAGGATAAGGGGGAGAAAAGCAATTCTTTTGGTACAAGTTGTGTGGTATTTTGAGATAAGGGGAAGGGGCATTAAAGCACCCTCAAGTTATGGGATTGTTTAAGAACAAGCCTCAAACCTCCACAGGGGGCCTGGGAAAGTAACTCTTGCTATTAACCCTTAGGGCACTGTTGTATCTACATCAATATTCTATGCTATAAGAAATGATAAGTGTGATCAATACAGGGAAATGGAGAGAGATCTGTAAAAACTGATGCAAAGTGTGGAAAAAAAACAATACAAATACTGACTACAGCAATGTAAATTGAAAGAACAACTGCACATCAAAAATTGGAAGCAAATTTAACAAAGTTATAAAGATTAGGTGGGACTCAAATGAAGAGATATGAGAAGATTCTGCCAACTAATTTACTTCTCCATGGAGGTAGAAGTTTCACTATCTGTGAATATTGCAAATTGTACATTTTTTCAAGCTTTCTCAATGTATCAATCAGTTATACTGACTTTTATTTCTTCTCTAAAAATACTAACCCGTATTTCCCCGATAATAAGACACTGTCTTATTATTTTTTTGGACAGAAAAACACCAGAGGGCTTATTTTCAGGGGAGGGCTTATTTTAATGAACATTGACAGCAATTTTAATAAAGAGGTAAATGTGAACAAAAAAATGTACCTTTATTCAATAATGATCATGTCATCTTCTTCAACAACATCGTCATAAGTGTCCATACCCTGAATTCCGTCCTGGATGTCTTGCGCCTCCATTTCCTTCAGAAGAAGTGGACCCAATCTGTCATGTCCAGCAATATAGCTCTCTTTAAATAAACATGTCTTGTCCAGGTAACCTGCTCGTAGTGCCTTGGCGACACAGCTGTCAGTAATTTTATCCCATGACTTCTTCACCCAAGTAACGACTTCTTGCAGACAGGGCTTCACAAAGTTTCCATGCTGATTTCTTCCCATTCTATTTTCAATGTAGTCATTGACTTCCATGTGCAAATGGTCCTTGAATGGCTTGTTTATTGCAATATCAAGGGTCTGGAGATAGGCAGTCATTCCTGCAGGAATCATTACTTGATCTATTCTTCTCTCTGCAAGGAAGTTCTTCATTTCTTTAGCGCGGTGAGTGCTGGCTGAATCCCAGACTATCAGACCTCTTTGGTTACCTTGCATAACAAGTGGCAGCATTAAATCAACCCACTTTCTTAAAACGGCTTGTGTACATCAGGCTTTTTAGGTTTCAAGAACGTAAATGCCAGATATACGTTCAATCTTATCTTTCTTGCCCTTACTGATGATTAGATGTGTGGCTTTCTTTCCATCCAAACGAATTGCCAAAACACAGGTGACCCGTGCACTTTCATAGCCAGTGGTGGGAATGTAGGTTGATGTTGCACCCCTGTAATGAATTATTGTTTGAGATCCTTGTCCCATAAACACTGCAGTTTCATCTATAGCAATCATATTGCAAGTTTGGTACTTGGAAATGTCGATCCTATCAATAAAGGACTTGAATGCAAGTGCACGTTTAATAACTTCAGCATCTTCCAGCTTAAACAGTGTTGTTGATCTTCTTAGGGACAGTTCATACCATTGAAGGAAACCGTCCAACCAGTGTTGTGACGCTTTGAATCCTTCTGAGACCATTTCAAACTCTGGTGCAATTGAAAGGGCAAATGCTTGAATATCAGCCCTGTGCACAACCAAGGCCTTTGCTCTCCTGTCAGCAATCCATTCACCAATGAGGATCTCCAAGTCAGGATATAAGGGCTGCCGACCTGATCCAGACCTGCGCTTTTTCCCTTTTCCCTCATCCACCTGTTGATTGAGATTATTATAATCTGCTCTCCTTTTTCTGACCATTAGAAGATCCAAAAGTTTTTCTTTACAGAAAACTGCAAGATTCTTGCCATGTGACTCCTGTACAATTGCTTTCTTATACTCAACAGTATAGCTCTTCCTTTTTGTACTCATGTCTGGGGGTCAAAAAAGACAGAATAATAAAATTATGACCATCAGTCCTTCTTTTCACTCCATCATGCCCCCTGAGTTCTTTTTTCCTCCATCATGCCCTTTTTATCCTCCATCATGCCCCCTCACTCCCGCTTACATACCAGGTTTTTATGTTGTCCTGCCTCAGCTCTCCACTGCGGCACTGCTCTCAATGGCGCCAGCAAGCAAATCACTGGGGAAGAACAGGATGACGCACTCACTGCTGCAGCTCTGATTGGATGCAGCTAGGAGCGTGGCGTGCATTTCATCCGGGGGGGGGGGGGCGGTGCATACAGAGGGTACCATAATGTAGCGTGTAGTGCAGGGGATCACCTTCACTACAGTAGCAATCTCAATAGGGCTTATTTTCGGGGGAGGGCTTATTATCGGAGAAACACGGTATTTGTCATATGGGATCTCTCTCAGGGAGATAGAAGGTAAATGATTCATGGGATACTATGGTGATGTGAGAAATAGAAAACATCAAAAAAAAATTTAAAACAAAGCAAAAAATAAAAGAAGAAATCCCTCCCACCTAAGCAAACTCTTGCCTACTTAAACTCAATGGATATTCAACTCTGTTGGCTAGCAGTATTGAAGCATTGTATCTGAGGAGAAAAAGAGAGAGAAAAAAAGATACTGGCACACAACTGCACTAAACTGAACTAGAACCAGAACTACTACCATTTATACTGGTGATGTTGCCTTTTTTTTTATCTTCCACATAGCATACTGCCTAGTTAAAAGTAAAGACTTAATAAATTCTTGGTGACTACCTGTTCTGTCCTGTTTGAAAACTATATCAATAT
This sequence comes from Petaurus breviceps papuanus, assembly GCF_028583685.1. Taxonomy (NCBI): domain Eukaryota; kingdom Metazoa; phylum Chordata; class Mammalia; order Diprotodontia; family Petauridae; genus Petaurus; species Petaurus breviceps. Next base: position 18,904,117 of record NW_027187359.1, on the reverse strand, counting down.
CATCATCATCACCATCATCATCATCATCATCATCATCATCATATATTCACAATACTTCAAAGACAGCAAAATTTTTTTCATATATCTCCTTTAATTAGCAAAACGATGCTTTGAGTTAGCTGCTGTTTTCACTCCCATTTTACACATCATGCACAGAGAGATTAAATTATTTGTCTAGGATCAAGAGGCAAGTAAATGCCAGAAGCAGGGTTTTAATTCAGGTTTTCCTGATTCCAAATACAGTATTCTACCTATTATTGCAACCAGCAGCCCCCTAAAAATTTTATACCCCTTGAAGTTTCTGGGTCAGTCATTTATATCACCTGATACTTGAGATTAGAAGGTTTCCACTATAATGAATTTTGGACAAAAGAAAAAGAAAAAAAATAAATGTATGTTGTAGCCTATATTCAAATAATTTTCATTAACATAGGAATTGACAGCTTTTTTGCTCTAATGACATAGTCTTTGAAAATCCAGAGTTATTTTAAGATTCAAACATTATTAAATTATTAACATTTTAACATTCAATCATTTTTAAATAACAATTGCTTACAAGAAAATCCATTATAGAGGTCATTTGGAGATGAATAAAATCTTTATTGATTTAAAATACTCAGCTGAAATTAAAGGGTTTATTTTTAGTGGAATAATTCAACATGATTTTGTGACTTTTTTTCCTGAAACACTAAGCAGCCAGGGGAAAAGAATACTAAGCAGAAAGGAAAGAATGATTAAAGGTCAAAGGGCTAAGGAATTTAGGATAGCCCAAAGAATTTAAATGTTTAATCTCGATATCCAGGTTGATTAGGGAAACAATTAAACTGGATGAAAGGATAATGCCTTGGACTTATAAGGAAGTGGGGCAAAGATTATCATTCTTATCAGGATGGTAACTAAATTTGTTAGAAATCTTGCAGTGGGAAATAAAAAATGTAGAATTACTAGACACAGTGCTCAGATGGGGAAATATGAAAATCTGAGATCCTACAGATATTAGAACTCCAAAGACTGACAATGATTTGTAGGTTGAATTTTAACTAAAGTGGAATAAAGTTCAAAGTCATTGTAGGTACAAGGGTGAAAAGCTGTGAGACCAACATATTGGAAAGGTCTTCATCACTGTAACGGTTATGGGATTTGAAGATCTTCCATGCTTCTTGAACTTGCTGATATAACAGTAAGGGATAGGGCAAGAGTAAGCCTGATCCAATCTAGAGTCCATGTGGTGACTGGAAGCATGGTAGCAGTGGCAAGCAGCAGCATGAACTCCAGTATTTTGAGCCAACTAGAGTTTCTTCTAAAGACTCCTGCTGAGGACTGCTGGGTATGGGAACTGTGGGGGGGATGGAGCTGCTGGGAGCAAACTCTGTGGACACTGAGCAGTTGCCATGAATGAGGAGATGAGGACCTTTGCCTGGGGTAGCCTGTTCTGTTTCGAAGGCTTGAGAATGTGAGTGTTTACTGTATTAACTATGTGTGCCAACTCTATAGCTACTGTGATGGCTTTGACTTTCTGATTTGGGGACTAATTTTTCTGGTATTTGAATAAATGTTCTAGCTTTGTCCCCCATGTAGAGAGCCCATTATATTTTGTGATTAATAACCATATAAGCATATTTATAATTACCATATGCATTGTGAAAATTGCATTTTTGATACATTTGGCGACAAGGGGATCACAAAATATCAGTCCTCTATTTGGAAGAAGGGGTGCTTTAGAGGGAAAAATGGCTATCCTAGGATGGGAGGATTTGCCTTATTCCTCTCTAGCCAGAGAGTAGGCCAAAAGCACAGGGCCCTGTGAAAACTGGGAACTAAAGTTAAAAGAGGTGAAACCCATAGATTTGGAAAGATTTTTGCAAGGAATACCCATAGAACCAGGCAAAGAACTGGCAGGAGTGTGCAGGAGAGTCTGGTTCCTGCTAACAAGTTATCACCTTATGTGTAAAAGTAGAGATAAGCTGCTGGAGGAAAAATCTCAGATGGCTAAGGAGTTGGCTGGTTTACCTGAGGATTCTTCTGTGCCACAGCATTCAAAAGAGCAAACTGGAGGGTCTCAGGTAGTGGAAGGACAAGCTACTGTTCATGTAGCTAAATAAAAGCAAAAATCTAGCAGAAGGAATGTGCATGCAGCTTTTGTACAGGCTGGGGAGCATTCCCCAACAGCTGCCAGGAGAATGTGTGTGAGGAGAATGGAACAAGGTTAGGTAAGGAGTCTTCTAATGTAGAAGTTTTACCCATATGAAGAGGAAGACAAGAGAACCACCAGGGACAGAGTCCAGGGAGATAATTATGGATTTCACTCAATAAGAGGTTACTGATATATTGAGTAGATTCACCCAAAGAATGGGAGAGTCTTAGTGTCTTGGATAGTAAGAATCACTGATGAAGGCATTGGAGGAATAACACTGGACAGTGTGGATTGCTTAAAATTCACAAGCATAAGTCAGAATCCTTTTGTACACTAATGTTTTAGGCATTCCCATATGCAAGGAGCCCTCAACAGAACTAATCTGTTAGCTTTATCTGCAGAGGGATGCAAAAAGAAATAATTTACTGACTCTATGTGGTCTGGTGGAGTTAGACCATGGTACTCACTTAGAGACTGTATGAAAAAGCTAAAGGAGGAGGTAATGAAAACTGCTATCAGTTTTGGAGATGCAAATGCATATCATGATATGTCCCCTAGGAGTTCCTCATAGAAATATCATAGGGAATACACCTCCTGCTTATAAACACCTAATTCTGACTCTATTAATTGGGGAAATAGGGCACCCTCGTTCAGAGGTGCTGGGTAAGATTTCACAATTAAGTGACTTAGGGGAATGGGGAAAAATAAATTTCCTCCAGAAAGAAGAGTAAATAGCCAGAAGATTCAAAGACAAAATAGATTAAGAAGAAGGGAACTGTTTACTGCTTTATTGAGAGCAGGGGTGGATTTTAGAAGAATAGACGGTATTCCAAATGAAGAGCTGCATAAGATGTTTCAAGAAAAGGTATTTAACATTAGAACTAATATGGAAGCAGTAACCACACCTGCAGGTAGTCATGAATCATTATATCCAAGTTTGCCATACCTTCAGGGAGAATAGGAAATAGGCCTAGCCCCAGCCCAGACGAAAGAAATATACCAATGAGATTGCAGACCCCATATTGGTTTAACAATGTATTGGAAGAATATATCAACTACTGTAACTAGGGTGTTGCTGGATATGGGGTGGGGAGGTGTTGAGGCCACACTTATCTATGGAAACCCTGAAAAGTTTGGACATGGAACTCCTATTACCATCACAGGACTTGGAGAGGCTGAAATATCAGCCAGACAAGTTAAAATAACAATGAAAATTGGGCAATTACCTAAGAAAGAATATACTGTGGTTGTTGTACCCATTCCTGAATACATCATTGGAATAGATGTTTTGAGAGGCATGACTCTGAATTTACCTGAAGGAAGATACCAATTTGCTGTAAGGAAGATAGTAATTAATACAGTTTTAGTGGGAAAAATAAAAATAGACCCAATCACTTTACCTGAACCTTCTGAAGTAATTAATTTGAAGCAGTACCATGTGCCAGGTAGGCAAGATGAAATTACCACTACTATGAAGGAATATGTTGAAGCAGGAGTGTTAGTCCCTACAACCACAGGATGGAATAATCCTGTCTGGCCAGTGAGAAAATCAGATGGGACATGGAGAATGACCTTGGATTATAGACAATTGAATAAGGTGACTCTTCCTTTGTATACTGCTGTTCCAGATACTGTCACCTTAATAGAAAGGATCCAGAAATGGATGGAACTTGGTACGCAGTTATTGACTTGGCAAATTCCTTCTTCATCATCCCAATAGACCCTAAACAATGAGACCAGTTCCTTTCACTTGGCAGGGTAGACAATATACTTTCACCCACTTGCCACAAGGATACCTGCATAGCCCCACTATTTGTCTCAGTATTGTGGCTGAACAGTTGGATAAATTAAAGCTACCTGGTGTATAGCTTACCCACTACACTGATGATATCATGATACAGTGAAAAGAAGCAAAAATAGTGGAGAAGAGTTTAACACTTCTAATCGAGCATATGAAAATTAAAGGCTGGGAAATTAACCCTGCAAAGGTTCAAGGACCAGCTCAATATGTACAACTTTGTAGTATACAACGGATCTGGTGACTATGAGAGATTCTTCCTCAAGCTGTTATGGGAATGGGAATTTAAGATCTTCCCTGCCCCTAGTCCCTTTGATAGGCTTAAGCGACTTTGAGAAACTTCCTTGATTTGAAAATATACTCTGCCCCCTAATAGGCTGAATGTGGTCCCCTGGAGCCTATGGTGGGAGGCTTGATTTTCAGGAACTCCTACACCTTGATGCTCTGTGATTGGGCAGTGGGTCAAGAGGGTTGTGACTTTCTCTGAGCCAGGAGAAGGCTATATATACCCTGATGTGAGATTTTGTTTTGGGGCTCACTTTGAGAAGAGTTGTGTGATTTGACCAGATGAGAGTCTGGGCAACCGTTGAGCCCCCCGGCTTTGAAAACCCAGATTTACATGCTTCCCTATCTGGTAACTGACTAGGCATGCATATAATGGTCAGACAGATGGAAGTCTATCTGCTGACCTGGTTCTCTTTCTACTTATAACTTCTGCTTGTAACTTGTTTGTATTCTCTGAAGTTCGTGGTACTTACCATTTACCCCTGAACTAGGTAAATGACATATGTTTGATTAAAGCAAGATTGGTAACCTATTTTGAGTTGCTTTCCTTCAGAAAAGCAAATCTAAGAATGTGTGTTGACAGCCACCCTGGGTATGCTGGGATGCTTGCTACTACTCAAGCCCAACAAAAGATTCAGGATTTTCCCATTTCCACTAATAAGAAGGAGACCCAAAAGTTCATAGGATCATTTGGATACTGGAGGCACCACATTTCACATCTGGGACAGATTTTGAAACCTTTATATAAAGTCACACAGAAGAAATATAATTCAACTGGGGACTTGAGCAGAGCAAATCTTTTGAAGGAGCCAAGGCTGCCATACAATTGGCCCTAGATTTGTGGTCTATGTAAAATGTTTCAGTGGAATTACAAGTGACTGTACAGGATGATTATGCAAACTGGAGTTTATGGCAAAAACAACAAAGCCAAAGTGTACTTTTGGCATTTTGGAGTAGGAAACTCCCTAAATCTGAAGTTTTGTATACACCTTTTGTAAAGCAATTGCTAGCTGCATATTGGGCTTTGGTGGAGACTCTGTGCCATGAAGTGAAATTAAACCTGGAATCCTGATTATGACCTGGTTAATGAGTCCACCAGCTTCTCACAAAATTGGACATGCCCAAAATGCTAGTATAATCAAATAGAAGTGGTATATTAAAAATAGAGTGAAAATAGGCAAAAGTGGAGTCTCTGCTTTACATGAATCTGTAGCAAACATAGAAACTGAGGGGAATGACACACCTCCTAAGCCAAAGCAACAGTTGGTACCATCCTCCGTAAAATGGAATGAGGGATATGATGGATTAAATGAAGAACAAAAGAGACATGCATGGTTTACTGATGGGAAAGTGAAATATTTGGGCCAAAAAGGCACTGGAAAGCAGTAGCCTATAACCCATGTACTAGAAGGACATTGGAAAGTACTGGGATAGGTGGAAGTAGCCAATATGCTGCACTTATGGCAGTACATCAAACCATCAAAATAGAACAAGGAGGACAGTGTCACATATTCTCTGATTCATGGGTGGTAGCTAATGGTTTAGCTACATAGATGCCCATGTGGAAAAATCAAAATTGGAAAATTCATGGCAACCAAGTCTGGGGCAAAGAATTATGGGAAGATATCTAAAACAATACCAGTTGTAAAAACTGACCTCCTTCCAAAATAACTATCAGAGAAACTGAAGGATTTGGTTTTACTGATAGAACAAAATTGGCACCTGAAGTATGGATAAAACAGAAGCCAGATGATATTCCAAAAGCTGTGGAGATTATAGCACATGGGAGTGATAAAACTGTAACTATTGTTTTTTTGAGAGAAGATGATTACAAAGTTGTACCCTTAACTCATATATTCTACTGTGAGTGAGGCTGAAATAGTGTGCTCATGGACTCCAGTGGCATGGCTGATCCTATATCTATCTTGTTTCTAGTTATTGTGTCTTTGCTTCTTCTTAGCTTTTTCTCTGTTCACCTTGTTTGCTAGATTTGTTTCTGCAAGCTTGTTAACCTCGACCTGTAGGTGCCTGATAGCTTAAGATGGATATCACCCCCTGTCTGCAACTGTGACTTGTCACCCCTGAACCTGGCATCAAGCACATTCCAAATGCTGGCTAAAGAACTGACCTCTCAAATGGGACCCCTTAGGACAGAGACAGCTCTACATCCAATTTCAGAAGGAAGTAGCAATGGTAGAAGAGACCTTTGCTCCTTACCCCAAGATTTTGGGATCCATTTGTTCTGGGCGGGGGGGGATAATGGGGAGCTTGTGCTCAAGCCCCAACCTAAAATATTGTTTTCTGTGTTTATTTTGTGCTGTCCTTGTTATATTGTTGTAAAATTTCATTGACACCAGTTACTCCTAAAACTCCTATTAACCTATATAATGAATTGTATTTGGATTTGAAGATCTTCCATGCCCCTTGAACTTGCTGATGTAGTAGGAATGGGTGGGGAAAGAGTAAGTCTGAGCCAAGCTAGAGTCAGTGTGGTGACTGGAAGCATGGCAGCAGCATGAACTCCTTTTTTTGGAGCCAACTAGAATTTCTTCTGAGGACTCCTGCTGAGGACTTCTGGGGATGGGATCTGCCAGGGACTGGAGCTGCTGGGAGCTGCGTGATGCTGAGCAGTTTCCAAGAATGAGGAGATGAGGACCTTTGCCTGAGGTAGCCTGTTCTGTTTTGAAGGCTTGAGAAAGTGAGTGTTTACTGCATTAACTATGTGTGCCAACTCTATAGCTGCTGTGATGGCTTTGACTTTCTGGTGTTGCAACTAATTTTTCTGGCATTTGAATAAATGTTCTAGCTTTGTCCCCATGTAGAGAGCCTGTTATATTTTGTGATTAATAACCATATCAACATATTTATAGTTACTGTAGGCATTGTGAATATTGCATTGCTGATACAATCACACATCTATATCTATCATCTCTATCTCTTTATCTTTCTGTCTGTCTGTCTATATGTCTATATCAATCAATTGATCAACTGCTCTCTTTGCTGATGAATAAAATTATCCCTCTTATGAACTCAAATACCACATTTCCAAATACTTGCTTGAAATGTCTTGCCATTGCCCTGACTAAACATGAGTAAAATTGAACTTCCTCTCAACCACATAACAAGTTCTTCCTGAATCTTGTACACTAGGTTTATACCTTTCATGACATTTTTTCTTCTCCCTTTTCCTTATGTCCCATTACCATTTGGTCACCAAATCCTATTGACTGAGGGGGCAGTTTGGAGAAGAGTTGACAGCAAGCTGATTTTGTCCCTTTTGTTCTTAGGTCTCTACCTCTGAGTGAGAGAGTATGTGAGTGTGTATGTTTTTAGCGCAAAGGCTACAGTTAGGTTACTGAAGAGTGATTGCAATATAGCTAAATCCAAACAAAGAGGCAATCTTATATATTGCAGAACTCACAAGATCCTAGGCTTTAAGTGTGACCAGCACTACAAGAGATCCCTTCATAACATCCATTGCAGAGGATAAATAATCACTATCAATAGGAGTGCCCACAATCTCTGATTTGGCTTGCCAGATGACAGAGACCTAGAGGGAATTATCTGGACAGTCCTACATCAAGGAGAAGTTAAAACTACCTGTTTATCAGTTCCAGAGACTCACACATGTTTTAGTATTTTACGTTATTAACTTTCCATGAGAGAATAAGAGTAGTTATGCTACTGTTGCTACTTATTTAAGTTTTTTTTTTTCTATCCATGCACACTTTGGGATTCTGTATATTAAAACATTTATTTTGTATAGAGGCAATAGTTACCTTAAACCTGACAATATTACACATTGAGTATTTCTCTATTCCCACATTTGAGAAGACCTCAACTATGAATCAGAATCTTAGCTTTAAGTAATTTTACCTGAGGCTCTAGAGTATAGGTTTAAAGAGAAAATGAATTCATATGTGTTTTAATTGGCCAGCTACTATATGAAGTGAACCCAATCCAAAACTAAGAAAGGCATCTTCCTTAGTGGGGAGAGAGTAGGTACAGTTACCCTACTCATCAGGGCCAAGAAATAATTGTGTGCTGCTGTACTTAGACAAGCCTGTCATTAGTAACCTCAGAGAAAAATTTTTCAATAGAAGGTTGGGGTGGGAACCAGATCACATCATTTTGAGGGCCATTTGGATGGAATGAAAGTAACCAGTTGTAGGGAAAAAAGGATTCAAGGTGCATGATAGAAAGGGAATTTTTAAATGAAGTCACAGAAAAGCCAAGAAGAAATGATATTGGGAAACTAGTTTAAATCTAGTAAGAGGGAAGGGAATACAAGGAAAAAGAACAAGGATTTATTAACCACTTAATATGTACCAGGAACTGTGGTGAACACTTTACAAATATTATTTCATTTGAGGCTTATGACAAACTCTGCAATTTAGGAACTATTATTATCCACATATTTCAATTGAGGAAACTGAGGCAGATATTGATTCTGTGATTTTTCCAGGGTCATACAATTAGTATGACTCTGAGGTTAAATGACATAAATTTGATGTAAGCATAATTATAGTATTTCCTCCAGGAATGATCTTATGTTTAGGGATACAAAATTGAAAATCAAATGGTATTATTGATTTAGTATTAAGGATTAGCAGGAGAGAAATAGAATTGAAAGTTGGAGAGGCTATGAATCCAATGACATAGAAGAGGCATTGTTGAATTTTCTAGTCATAAACTCAAGAATAGATTGGGAAGAAGGTGAATTGAGAACAATGTTTATAGATTGAGACAAAAGGGAGGATTTAAGGGACAAATGCTTACAATGGGGGAAATTAGAGATATGGAAAGAATTAGAGAGTGGAAAGTTCAAATGGGATGGAATTGCAGAAAAGAATATCAGAGCTCACTCCAAAATACATGATCTAGGGTGTGACTTAGACCATTTTATTGGGTAGATGTGTTACAAAAAAAGATCAATGGCACTGTAATTGATGATTTTGGGAAATTATGTGATTGGTCTTGTAAGGGTAATCAATGCACATAAAGAAGTGGTTGACAATGGTGAGAGGGGAAGCTTGGATAGGAGGATAATAAATTAAGTTCCACAGTCATGGAGAAAAGTGAGAAAATTAGCAGGAAATTAATAGACCATAGCAAAAAGAATAGATAATGAATTGTCCAGGAAATTTTATAAACTCCAACAATGAGAAATTTAAGGAATAATGATAAAGGAAATATATAAAATAGTGAAGAGTAATGAAGGTTATTCCCAGTCCACTTTTTTACTCACTGAGATAGGGTGGAAGCAAATAGTATAAAAAGGAGATGACACAGGAAAGTGTTGTTGGTGATGTTGGACTTGGAATTAGGAGAGAACCAGGTTTTATTCTTACTTTAGACTCTTAATAAATATGTGACAATGGGAAAGTCTCTTAAGATCCCCAAACCTCAGTTTATTAATCAATGAAATAGAAATAATATTATGCCTAGTAATTATATTCCATTGTTGTTATGAAAATTATGCAAGATGATATGAAAAGTGATTTATAAACACCAATGTCCTATATAGATGCCTAATGCTATTACAACAACTATTGCAATTATCTTTGTATACATAGATGCATTTACTAAATACTATGAAACATGAATCATACTAAGTGTATACAAATAAAAATAAAGACATCTGCCCTCATTATGCTCACATTCTAATTAGAAAGGACAATACATAATGGGTAACAGGGCAAGTGGTTGGGATGGGACCGGGATTTGCAGTTGTCTAGGGTGTAAAAAATTGAGAGGAAGTTGATCTAAGAGTGAAATAAGGGTGGCTGGGGCCCTTACCAAAATAGCAGTGTAGGGAAGGGAATCATGAAATAGGACACCAAGGACTTGAAGTAGAGAGATCTTCTGAGTAGGAAAACTACTGGAAAGGAAGTGGAAAAGAAGTTCAGGGAACAAATTAGTTGGGAATCAGTTGAGCATAGTTGAGGTTCTTGTTGTCGTTTGCTCCTGCTGGTAGTGGTTGTCATTGCTATGTAACTCTGGAGAATGTCATGTGTCCATTAGTATTAGAAGATAGAACAGAATGAGTAGAGGAGGTAAATGTCTGTACCAAAGGGGTTTTGATAAGGATGTCATGAGGGATTCAAAGGGCAAAGTGATAGGGACAGTCAGGGTAAAGACTAAATCTAAAAAGAAATATGGTTAGCATGGATGATTAAAGATGATATTATTAGCTATCAAGAGAATAAGATGTTTTTTATTGTTGTTTGTTTTGTTTTTATTTATTTCCCTTAGACCAATGTGTCCAGATGATAGGGATTAGGAAAATAGAATGTAGAAACTGAGTTGATGAGCCTCTAAGACCCAAGAGATGGGAAAAGGGAAGAAAGACTGAGAAACTTGTAAGGTGTAGTGCCAATGGAATATTTATAGTACCTACCATAACTATAAATATTCCCACATAGGTCTCAATTGCAAAATATAACAGGCTCTCCATATAAAAGACAGAAGCAAACATTTATTCACACACCATAAACCAAATTCCAAAACTAGTAAGTTGCGTCCATAGTAGCAAAGAAGTTAATAAGCCACAACAGCACAGAGAACCACAGCATCCTTTAGCCTTCCCATAAAAAAATACAAGACCAACTTTTACTCACTACCCTGACTGACTCTTTGCCTGAATATCTTGACTCCTTACCTGAGAGTCCTCTCTCTCACTCTATCTATCTGGCTCTGACTCCCAGCTTGGCTCTGCTCCACCCTTCAGCAAACTCCTCCCACCAAAGGTTTCATGAGATTACATTCAGCCTATTAGGGGGCAGAGTTTATTTTCAAAGCAGGGAGGTTTTCAATTTCCCTCAGGCTTTTTAAGGGGCAGGGAAAATATTCAATTCCCATGACTATTAAATAGGGTCAAGCAGGCTCAGCGTCCCCTTAAAAAGACTGATGTAAGAAATTAAGTTCTAGTCTTTATTCATTTGTGACATGTTCACATCTTGACTTTTTGATGGTTTTGTCTGCAGCAGAAGTCAGGGGTAAAGAAAAAGGGCAACCTGTACTTTCTTCAAAATCGTATAATAATAATAATGATAGTTATTTTTACTACAAATGGTTTTCTTGTTATCAATAATAATCATATTTTCTAGGTGTTTTTTGAGCAACATTATTAACTAGGTAGTATAAGAATTCTATTTATTTTACAGATGAAAATGATTGAGGCTAAGAGAAGTTAAGCAACATGACAAAGGTCACCTAGATGGTAATTAATCCAAGAATCACATTTCGGTGAATAAATGAATATAACCCTTTCTTGTGGTTATCATATCATATCAACCTTGTTGGGGGAAAAATACAGAACATCCTCTTTCCAAAGGAAAAACATAAATTCTTTATTCTAGCATTAAACATTTTTTACAGCCATGCCTCCAGATATATTTATAGGTTTATCTTTTATTAGCTATATGGTTTGGTGGAAACAGTGCTAGAGTACTTATATCCTGGCTCCCATTAAATTGTGAAATCCTTGAAGGCAGGAATGTCTTCTGCCTCTTTTTGCATCCCTGGCACTTATCACATGCCTGGAACATAGTAGGCACTTAATAAATGGTTATTAATTGACTTTTTTTAGCTAGCTGTGTAACTGAGTACTTTACTTACTCATTTACAAAAATTAGTTTGTACTTAAAGATGTTTGAGGTGTTTTGTAGAATGATTCAATTCTTTATGATCCCATGCTCATAGCTAGAAAATACCTCATACTTCCCTATCTCTTTACCTGTGTTCATTTTGTTCTCTTTTCTAGAGTAACTCTTTTCTCTCCTGCCTTTCCTACTCATCCAAACATACCCCTCCCCAACACACACATAACCTATAAACTGAAATCTACTCTATCATTCCAAGACAAGCCAAGATTCAGTATATTCCCCCCAAAAGTCCCTTAATGCTTCCTCTGGGACATTTTGTGATATTGTATGTGGCTGTTTAACACATTTGTTTTTGTACACTTCCTTTTCCTCCACTTCTAGAAAGTAAGTTAATAGAGAATAGAGATTACACATTTTTCATTCTGATATTTCCTCAGTACCTAAGCTATTGCCTCATAAATAGCATCTTCACAATTGTTTGTTCATTGATTGAATTAAGAAACTGTATGATATTGGAGAAATTCAGTTTGGACATCTCACTGAAAAGATCTAGGAAACCAAGCAGTGATCTGATTGGTGAATTATGGGGATAACTTCTCAATTGTGGAAAGGAAGGAGGGAAATAAAGAAGGAAGGAAGGAAGGAAGGAAGGAAGGAAGGAAGGAAGGAAGGAA
>NW_027187359.1:18884516-18891609 GCF_028583685.1 Petaurus breviceps papuanus | reverse complement strand
GAAGGAAGGAAGGAAGGAAGGAAGGAAGGAAGGAAGGAAGGAAGGAAAACAAATCTATTACTTTATTTGAGTAAGTTCACCTGAGTAGATTTGCTATTACCCCAAACAAAGAGGCATGGAAGTTTAGCCATGGTAATAGTGGGGCAGCAGCTGCTTCCAGTAGGCCTAAAATGCCAGCTTCCTTTTCCCCAGTTCTCAGACTGCCATGGAGAACAGAGGGTATGCTCAGGTATGTGAGCTAATATTCTTAAACAAACACTCATGTGGTAGCTGTATAACTAATTGTGTTGGAAGGAAAATGGGTAAAAGCTCCATACCAGGGGAGGGGATACCCTTAATAAAAGTATTTGTTGTGTGAAGTTTGGATCCAGTCAAAGGGTCACACTTGAGGAATAGTGAGTCACATGAGGTCTTGAGGCCACAGGTTCCCCACTCCTGGTCCATATTTTATTGTGCATGTTACCATGACAGATCAACTGATCTGAATTTAGGTTTTAATAATAAAGTACAGCAAGTAACTCCACAAGAGACTTCTGATAACAGAATAAAGAGATGTTTATTGCAAGAATAGTCAGGAATAGATGTCAGGAAGTTTTACGCTAGGAGAGAGTGAATGGTCACTTTAAAGCCTGATCCACAAGCCTCATGAGCAAGATTCCTTTGCCTCCTGAACCAGTAACTCTGTCAGGAGTGCTGCTTGGTCTGTGGCCAAAAATTCTCAATTTCTAGGATACCCAGTGGAACTTTTCTACTACCTTCTCCCTCTCCTTTCTATTCACTGTTCTCACCTTAACTCCTTCCTTTTGTTGGAAACTTGGATTCCACTTTTGTATTCCCAAATAGATGAAATTAACCTTACCTTGGGCATGTTGCTTAACTTTTCTTAGTCTCAATTATTTTCATCTCTAAAATGAATAGAATTCTTATACTATGTAGTTAATAATGTTGCTCAAAAAAACACTTGGAAAATATGATTATTATTGATAAAAAAATTTGTAGTAAAAATAACCATCATCATCATTATTATACAATTTTGCAGAAAGTAGAGGTTGCCCTCTTTCTTTACCCCTGGCTTCTGCTACAGACCACTTCCTCCATTTTGCCACACTACTGCCCCCCTTCCCAATCCAGACTTACATGTTGTCTTTCCTGATCAAAGTGCAAATCAGTGATTATTTTTTTCTGTTTATATTTGTTTTCTCCTTAGCATAGTTCTCAGAATAAATGCTTAATAAATGTTATCCTACTGAATCAGCAACTTAAAATTCATGCCAGGATTTGACTATGACCAAATTGATCTGCCTTCTTCTGTAGCAAAGGTTTTTTTTTTTTATAACCCTTTGCCACTATGAATCTTGGGTCTTACTGAGGGCTAGGGAAGCTCACATAAAACATAAAAGTACCACCAAGACTATGTTATATTAGTATCTTCAGGTAATGGAAAGATGATTCCTAAGAAAGAAAAACTTAAGCAAAAAGTAAAGTTAAGACAAGGGTTAGCCCTTTTAATTTTTTATTAATTATTTGCTTTTAGTTTTTAATATTCACTTCCATAAGCTTTTGAGTTTTAAATTTTCTCTGCCTCCTTCCTATCCCCCCTTCCCTAAGATGGCACACAATTTGGTATAGGATCTACATATAGATTCTTATTAAACATATTTTCACATTTAGTCATGTTGTAAAGAAGGTTTAGAATGAATAGGAGAAACCATGAGAAATAGTAAAGAAAAAAAAAAAGAAAAGGAAACCCAATAGCATGCTTTGTTTTACATTCAGATTTCATAGTTCTTTCTCTGGATGTAGACAGCATTTTCCATCATGAGTCTTTTGGAGTTGTCTTAGATCCTTGCATTGCTGAGAAGAACTAAGACTACCTAACTTAGTTATCACACAATGTGGCTATTACTGTATACAATGCTCTATATGTTGCCTCATTATTGTCATCCTTTTGGATAAAGTTATTGATTGTTTCTGTGATTTGCTATTTGATTTACTTACTAATTCTTTAGGATTAGATTATTTAGTTTCCAATTAATTTTTAATCTATCTTTAAATGGGCCTTTATTACAAATATATATTGCTTCATGATCAGAAAAAGATGCATTTAATATTTCTTCTTTTCTACATTGGATTGTGAAGTTTTTATGCCCTAGTACCTGGTCAATTTTTGTCTAGGTGCCATGTACCACTCAGAAATAGGTATATTCCTTTCTATCTACATGGACTTTTGTCCAGAGGTCTACCTTATCTAGCTTTTCTAAAAATCTATTCACATCCTTAACTTCTTTTTTGTTTATTTTGTGGTTAGACTTTTCTAGTCCAGAGAGGGAAAGGTTTAAGTCCCCCACTAGTATAGTTTTGCTGTCTATTTCTTTCTGTAACTCCCTTAACTTTTCCTCTGAGAATCTGGATAATATACCACTTGGTTCATATATATTTAGTTATGATATTGCTTCATTGTCTATAGTGCCTTTTAGCAGGATATAATTTCCTTCCTTCCTTCCTTTCTTCCTTCCTTCTTTCCTTGCTTCCTTCCTACCTTCTCTCTGTCTGTCTGTCTGTCTCTGTCTGTCTCTATCTGCCTCTGTCTCTGTCTCTCTGTCTCTCTCTGTCTCTGTCTCTCTCTGCCTCTCTGCCTCTTTCTGTTTGTCTGTCTCTGTTTCTGTATCTCTCTCTTTCTCTTTTGCTTTGTGGGGAAGGAAGGTCAATTGGGGTTAAGTGACTTGCCCAAGGTCAAATGGCTAGTAAGTGTTAAGTGTCTGAGGCTGGATTTGAACTCAGGTCCTCCTGAGTCCAGGACCAGTTCTCTATTCACTGTACCACCTAGCCACCCCCCTTATCTCTTTTAATTAGATGTATTTTTACTTTTGCTTTGTCTGAAATCAGGATTGCCTCATATGCTTTTTTTTTCTTCAGTGGAAGCATAATATATTCTGTGTGTATCCCTCTGATTCAAATGTGTTTCTTGTAAACAACATATTGTAGGATTATGATTTTTAATCCATTCTGCTCTCTGCTTCTGTTTTATAGGGGAATTCACCCCATTCACATTAACAGTTATGATTACTATCTGTGTTTTTCTCTCAATCCTATCCCCCTACTCTTTTATACTTTCCTTTCTCCTTGCTCCCTTTCCCGCCTCACTAGAGTTTTCCTTTTGACTGCTGCCTCACTCAATCTACCCTCCCTTCTACCAGCCTCTTTCACTTTTCTTTCCCTTTTCTTTCCTTTTTCTCTTACTTCTTTCATGTCTTCTATATCTCCCTCCATTTTCTTTCTTCTTTCCCCTCCAACTGCCTATTGGGGAAGTTAGATGTCTATACCTAAGTATGTTATTCCCTCCTTGAACCAAATCTGATTAAAGTTGAAACAATGCTCATCACCCTCCTTTTTTTTCCCTATACTGTAATATGTTTTTGTGACTCTTCATGTGATTTAACTTACCATTTTCTGCCTCCTATTCCCTTTTCCCATTACAATCTTATTTCAGTACTCAAATAGGGTTTTTTTATCATCACATCAAAGTCAACTTAAATGCACCCCTCTGTCTATGTAGTTCCCTTCCTTATGATATAATAAAGATAAAGTTCTCAAGAGTTGTAAATATCATCTTCCCATGTAAGGATATAAGCATTTTGTCCTTATTGAATAAAATGTTCCTCCCACCGACCCCCTTACCTATTTACCTTTTTATTCCTGTCTTACATCTTGTATTTGAAGATCAAATTTTCCATTGACCTCAAGTTTTTTCATCAGGAATGTTTGGAAGGCCCGGATTTTGTTGAATGTCCAACTCCTCCTTCAAAAGTTTATGCTCAATTTCACTGGGTAGTTGATCTTTGATTGTAATCCAAGTTTCTTTGCCTTACAGAATATAGTATCCCAAGTCCTCTGATCTTTTAATGTAGAAGTTGCAAGGTCCTGTGCAATCCTGTTAGTGGTTCCATGATATTTAAGTTGTTTATTTCTGTCTGCTTGCAGTATTTTCTCCTTTATATAATAATTCTGGAATTTACTACAATATTCCTTGGAGTTTTCAATTTGAGATCTCTTTTAGGAGGTGATTGGTGGATTTTTTTTATGACTATTTTACCCTCTAGGACCTCATATAAATATAGGACTTATATATAAATGTAGATATATAGATATACCGTGTTTCCCCGATAATAAGACCTATCCCGAAAATAAGCCCTCTCCTTACTGTGTAAGATTCCTCTAAAAATAAGGCATCCCCCGAAAATAAGCCCTATTGAGATTGCTACTGTAGTGAAGGTGATCCCCTGCTTTACACGCTACATTACGGTACCCTCTGTATGCACCGTCCACGCTCCCCCCGGGTGAAACGCACGCCGCACTCCGAGCTGCATCCAATCAGAGCTGCAGCTGTGAGCGTGTCATCCTGTTCTTCCCCAGTGATTTGCTTGCTGGTGCCATTGAGAGCAGTGCCGCGGAGGAGAGCTGAGGCAGGACAACATAAGCCCTTCCCTGAAAATAAGCCCTCTGGTGTTTTTCTTTCCAAAAAAATAATAAGACAGTGTCTTATTATTGGGGAAACATGGTAAATATAGATAGACATAGGTAGATAAATAGTTTGTGTATCCATTTTTGCTTTTAGTATACGGTGTAATACAGTCTATGCCCAGTTTCTGCCATACTACTTTCTGATTTTCCCAGCAGTTTTTGTCAAATAGTGAGTTCCTATCCCAGAAGCTGGCATATTTGAATTTATCAAATAGTAGATTCCTATTGTCATTGGCTATTTTATCTTGTGTGTCTAACCTATTGCATTGATCTACCACTCTATTTCTTAGCCAGTATCAAGTAGTTCTCATGATTTCTGCTTTATAACACAATTTAAGATCTGATATAGCTAGGCCACTTTCCCTAGTTTTATTTTACATTAGTTCTCTTGATATCTTGAAACTTTAGTTCTTCCAGATGAATTTGGTGATTATTTTCTCTAGTTTTGTAATCCAGTTTTTGGCTTTGATTTATATGGCACTGAATAAGTATATTAATTTAAGAAAAATTGCCATTTTTATAATATTAGCTTAGCCTACCCATGAGCAACTGATGTTTTTCTAATTATTTAGATTTTACTTTATTTGTGTGAAAATGTATTTTGTAATTCTGTTCATATAGTTCCTGGGTTTCTTTTGGCAGGTAGACACCCAAATATTTTATAATGTCTACAGTAACTTTAAATGGAATTTCTCTTTGTATTCCTTGATGATGGTCTTTGTTAATAATATATAGAAATACTAATGATTTATGTAGGTTTATCTTATCCTGAAAACTTGCTAAGGTTGTTTATTATTTCAAGTAGTTTTTTACTTGATTCTCTAGGATTCTCTAAGTATATCATCATATCACATGGAAAAAGTGATAGCTTAGGTTCTTCTTTGCCTATTCTAATTTCTTCAATTTCTGTTTCTTTTATTTCTAAAACTTACCTTTCTGGTATCATATTGGATAACAGCAGTGAAAATGGACATCATTGTTTCACCACTGATTTTATTGGAAATGCTTGTAACTTATCCTCATTCCATGTAATTCTTGATGTTGGTTTTAGGTAGATGCTACTTATCATTTTAAGGAAGACTCCATTTATTCCTATGCTCTCTAGTGTTTTTTAATAGGAATGAATATTGCATTTTGTCAAAAGCTTTTTCTGCATCTTTTGAGGTAATCATATGGATTCTGTTCATTTTGTTGTTGATATAGTCAATTATGCTGATAATTTTTCTAATATTGAACCAGCCATGCATTCCTGGTATCAATCCTACCTCATCATAATATATTCTTCTTGTGATAAGTTGCTGTAATATTTTTGCTTATATTTTATCTATATTTATTAGAGAAATTTGTCTATAATATTCTTTCTCTGATTTGACTCTTCCTTGTTTAGGTATCACTACCATAAATGAATTATAAAAAGAATTTGGTAAGGCTCCTTCTTTGCCTGTTTTCCTAAATAGTCTATATAGTATTAGAGTTAATTATTCTTTAAATGTTTGATAGAATATACTTGTAAATCCATCTGGTCCTGACAATTTTTCCAAGGGAGTTCATTGATGACTGCTTCAATTTCTTTTTCTGAGATGGGGTTATTTAAGTATTTTACTTCCTCTTCTGTTAATTTGGGGAATTTAGATTTTTGTAAATATTAATTCATTTCATTAAGAGTGTCAAATTTATTGGCATAGGGTTAGCCCTTTTGAAGGGAACATCTAAAGTTCTGCTCCATGTTATGGGACAAATCTCTCCTTTTCGAGTTCATGAGGTAAGTAACTTTTGGTAAAATACATCTATCACCATGCAGAAATCATAAAGGTAAAAACCTACATTTTATTATGCTTAAATACATTGCAGAGGTCTATAAAAATAATCTTAATATAATTATTTTATGAGCCAAATTTTGGAGAGGCGTAGTTAATATTAACAGGAAACAGGCTTTTACTTAACCAAAATTTGTGAAAAGAATGGTCCTGATAAATGAATAATTAAAATCAATTTAAAAATTAAAAATACACATAATACCTAGTAGCAAACACTTTCACAACTGAGTCATATAACTTGTGTTGGGACCCATCTTCCTGAGAATTACTGGTTCAGAAGGATCTATGTTGGGGAGAAGCAATTAATTCCAATAACAATTCAAGATAGCTAGAGGGAAATTAGGTACCAGTTGATCTTAAAACATTTTGAAGGAAGGCCTAGTAGGTAGATTCCTAGCAACTGATATAGGGTTGCAAATGTCCCAATTTTCTTTTTTTTAATCAAATGCTTTATTAACTTCTAGTTTACATTATTAATTTCCACAAGATTTTTAGTTATGAGTTTTCTCCCCATTTTTCCCATGCCCACCACCCCAAGATAATAATCCCATAGGATATCCCCTCCTCCAATCTGCTCTCTCCCATACCCCCTTGGACTTTCCAGTAGGGCACAGTGGATCTCTATGCACCAGTTCTTGTATATCTTATTTCCCAGTATCATGAAAAATAATATTAATAATGATATATATATATATATATATATATATATATATATATATATATATATATATATATATAAACATTTTATTTTAAAA
>NW_027187359.1:18881600-18884416 GCF_028583685.1 Petaurus breviceps papuanus | reverse complement strand
TAAACATTTTATTTTAAAATTTGAATTCCAGATTCATTCCCTTCCTCCCTTGTCAACCACCCTTACTGGGAAGATAAGTAATTCAATATAGGTTGTACATGTGTAGCTATGCAAAACATTTCCATAGTGGATTTATTGTAAAAAACTGACTATATTTTCCACCTCCCACTTGTTCCATTCTCTACTTTGATCCTGTCCCTTATCAAAAGTGGGTGCTTCCAACTTCCCTCCTTCCCAGCCTGCCCTCTCATTATGCCCCCTCTCATCCCCTTTCCCCCTACTCTTCTGTAAGGTGAGATACTCTATTTAGTGTGTATGTCATTGCCTCCCTGAGCCAAATTCAATGAGAATAAGTTTGACCCATTCCCATTTGCCTTCCTGTTCTTTCCCTTCATTGTAACCATTTTCCTTTCCTCTTCTATATGAGATAGTTTACCCCATTTTTTCTCTCCCCATTTCTTCTCATTATATTCCTCTCTCACCTCTTAATTTCACCTTTTAAGTATCATCTCTTTGTATTAAATTGGTCCTGTGCCCTCTATCTATGTATACCTGTACACATCTATACACAAACTCACATATGTATTCATACACCCATATGCCCTACTATATAGACATATATATATATGCATATACATACACACATTCTTATACATCTCTATTCCCTTCAACTATTCTCATACTGAGAAAAGCTTCATAAGTTACAGTTATCATTTTTCCATGTAGGAATATAAATAGTTAAACTTTGCTAAGTTCCTTATGATATCTTTTCTTTGTTTACCTTCTCGTGCTTCTCTAGCTTCTTGTATCTGAATGTTCTATTCAACTCTGTTTTTTTCATCAAGAATGCTTGAAAGTCCTCTATTCCACTGAATGACCATATTTTCCCCTGAAACATTATACTCTGTTTTGCTGGACAGGTGATTCTTGGTTTTAATCCCAGCTCCTTTGACCTCTGGAATATCATATTCCAACCCTTTGATCTCTCAGTGTAGAAGCTGCCAGATCCTGATTGTGTTTCCACAATATTCAAATTGTTTCTTTCTGGTTTCTTGTAATATTTTCTCCTTTATCTGGGAATTCTGGAACCTGGCCATAATATTCCTAGGAGTTTTCTCTTGGGGATATTTTTTTTTTCAGGAGGTGATCAGTAGATTCTTTCAACTTCTATTTTGCCCTCTGGCTCTAAAACATCAGGGCAATTTTCCCTGAGAATTTCTTGAAGGATGATTTCTAGGTTCTTTTTTTGATCATGGCTTTCAGCTAGTCCAATAATTTTTAAGTTATCTCTCCTGGATCTATTTTCCAGGTCAGTGGTTTTCCCAATGAGATATTTCATATTGCCCTCTATTTTTTCATTTGTTTAGATCTGTTTAATAGTATCTTTATTTCTCATAAAGTCACTAGCTTCCATTTGCTTCAATCTAATTCTGAAGGAATGATTGTCTTCAGTGAGCTTTTGAGATTCTTTTTCTATCTATCAAATTCAGATTTTTAAGTCATTCTCCTCATTGCCTTTTTGAGCCTCTTTTGCCATTTGAGTTAGTCTATTTTTTAGTTGTTATTTTCTTCAGTCAGGTTGTTTATTCTTATTTCATGATTTTCTGGCATCATTCTCATTTTTTCCCAGTTTTCCCCCCACTTTTTCCTGCCAGTCAGCAGGAGGTTAGCTTCTCTGTGTCATTTTGTGGGTTCTCTAGCTCCAAAGTTTGTTTAGAGTCATTTTTTTTACATGAATTGGAGGAGGTAGAGCCAGAGCTGTGGGAAAGTCTTGTTTCTACTCTGTCATCTTGACTCTGCCCCCAAATGTCCCAATTAAAAAAAAATTAAGAGGGTGATATAGTTTAAAATCATGGGCCAGTGAGCTTGTCAAATTTGATACCATATTAAAAGCATAGTTGGTGAGCATTTATAAAGGGAAAGAGAAATGACTATTGACTATTATGGCTTATCAAACATATATCTTGAAAATCAATAAGCATTTATCAAGTCCTAGGTACTATCAATACAAAGGAGTATAATCCCTTCATTCAAGGAGCTTACATTCAGTTGGAAGAGACCTGGCTGTATCTCTAGGTACTGAGAAAATTTTCCCAACTCCTAAAAAAATGTAAGTACATTCTTTATTTATCACTTATTTATAGCTACTGCCACTATGACAGTGATCATAATTGCTACTCTTGTTACTACTGCTCCAGTCAAGGTAGAAACAGAGGAGAAATTAGAGGAGGATATAATATGACCAGTTTGATCATGTTACAATAAACAACAATTTCACCTAGCTTTGTGAATTAGATAAATGTATTCATCTGTATTTTTGTAAAGGAGGTATGGGGAGGGAGCTTGCCTTTTTCATTTAATTAAACAAAGTTTAACTTTGCTACTGACAAGGTCTATGGGGGTACATCTCCATTTCACAGTCTTTCCTGCTTCCTGAACTTTGGTTGTGATATTTCTCATTTCCAAAAACATTCAGTGGGTAAGAAAATATGGTATATAATGGAATCTTGTTTTGCTCCCACAAAATTATTAGAAGATAATCAATAGCTCTGGGGAAGCTCTTGCTTATCTTACTTTACTAAAACCCTGGTCTTCCTGGAACTATTTCAATGGCTAGAGGGAACTAGAAAGGTTGGGGTGTGGCACAGAGCTCTGACCTTAGAAGATAGGAGGCCAGGTCCAGGTCAGGTCTCAAGTATATATAATATGCATAAATTAAGGGAATTCAGAATATATAAAAGGAATAAAGTAAGGAGTATGAGGAATCTGATGAACTTTTGAGAATTTTGACTGTATATAGAGGGAGAGGAAATGTA